>NW_027507758.1:20797948-20895084 GCF_037356315.1 Lithobates pipiens
TCACAGGTGCTTTTAACCCTTCTTGGTGGTTAAAAGCGCCCCACTACAAAAAAAAGCGCCCTGCTACCGCCCAAAATTTGCCGCTACAAAAGCGGTAAAGCGCCGCTAACGCCAGCACCGCTTCAGTGTCAAAGTAGCCTACTATTGTTATTGTTTTAATAGCACAGATCATTTACACGGTTTTTGTTTGTATTTTTGTCTGCAGGTTTCCTGGCTCCCACCTCCATGTTCACCTTTGTGATCCTGGTAATCACCATCGTTATCTGCCTGTCTCACGTCTGCTTCGGTCACTTCAAGTACCTGAGTGCCCACAATTACCGGGTAAGCCAATTCTCCGCCCCCCTTCTGGTCCTCCCATCTTTATAGTGACACTGTCTTTTAAAGAGGAAGTAACCCCTGATGAGTTTACTTCCTCTTTCATTCCCTGCAAAGGTAAAGCATAATGGACTACTATGCATCGCATAGTAGCCCATTATGTGTCACTTACCTGACACAGGAGCCAGCGATGTCACCGCTGTCCCCTGTAGTCCGGCGCATCCATCTTCTCGGTGGGTCTCGCTGCTCTGCCGCTGTCATCCGGCGAAGCCGCTATGACATCGCTCCCGCGCATGAGCACGGGAGCCGCCACTTGCGGCATATCGCTGTTGACCGCAGCGTGCTCAGTGCGCCACTGTCTACGGCGCATGCGCCATAGACAGCGGTGCCTGTCTTTCGGCAAATATCTCCTAAACCGTGTAGGTTTAGGAGATATTTCTTGGACCTACAGGTAAGCCTTAATCTAGGCTTACCTGTAGGTCAAAGTTGGTTGTAAGGGTTTACAACCACTTTAAAGCAGTGGTCGTCAACTCCTGTCCTCAGGATCCACTAACAGGCCAGGTTTTATGTATTGCCTTGGGGGAGATGCAGACTAGAATACTGCAATCACTGAGCAGCAAATTATATCACCTGTCATGTATTTCAGTTACCTGGCCTGTTGGTGGGCCCTGAGGACAGAAGTTGATGGCCAGTGCTTTAAATAACAAAAGCTGTGCCTGAAAAGAAGATGGTAAACTCTCAGCTCTCCCTCTGACCGCCAATCTGATGAGAAATCCTTCTGGCAAAGTCTGCAGAAACCGACGCTTCCGGGTGTGTCAATCTCTTGACTCCTCCCACTCACCGGGGGGGGGGGGGCGGATCCATTGTGTCCATCCAACGGGGAGCACAAAAGATTGACACTCCCAAATGAGTCAGTTTTTGCACAGACTTAAAGTGGTTGCAAACCTTTCTATATACCAAGTGAAGTGACTGGCCTCAAGTGATGCACGGCGATGAAACAAATCCTCCTACATAAGTTGTACCTTTTTGTCTGAGGGCTTCTCTTTTCTAAATCCATTCAAAGTTCAAAATTTATAAAGCTTGTCTGAGCTGTCAAAAAAACAGGGTGAAGAGCTGAAATTACACACGGCAGAGCTCAGTGAGGAGAACTCTGAGAGCTAGAGAAACAAAGAGCTACAACCCCATAAGGATAGACCTGATGAGATCAAGACATCTGTGCCCAGACTGGCGTGGTACTAAATATACAAAATCCAATGAAGAGTGCAAATTCTGCATCAGGGCGTCTTGGCATTAAAAATGTATATCTTTATTTAAAGGATATGTAATAGTTATACTTACCTCCTCTGTGCAGTTGGTTTTGCACAGAGTGGTCCCCATCCTCCTCTTCTGGAGTCCCTCAGCAGTGCTCCTGGCCCCTCCTCTTCTCTTAAGTGCCCCGTTGGAGAGCCGCTCTCCCTCGGGGCACTCATGCGGGCATGCTCCCGCGTCATTGGATTTGATTGACAGTAGCGGAAGCCAATGGCTGCGCTGCTATCAATCTATCCAATCAGGACCCAAGACACCAGCTGGAGCTGGTGTGCTCGTTCTAGATGCTGGAAAGACCTGGTTCAAGTAGATAAAAGGGGGATCTGGGGGGCTGCTGCACTACAGGAGGTTTTTCACCTTGCATAGATGCCCTTGATGGTTTGCAACCCCCTTTAATCCATCAAGCCAAAAAATTTAATCAATTCCTAAAATGTTACGTTTTTCAGCCTCCTACATTGGCCTTAGTCATAATTATGACTAAGGCCAATGTAGGAGGCTGAAATGCGTAAATTTTGAGAAATTTATTCAGTTTTATGGTTTGATGGATTAAATAAAGATATCAATTATTAATGCCAAGACGTCCTGGTGCCAGATTTTTACTCTCTCTGTTAGCGCTGAGCTGATTGGAGGGTAGGGACACCCCCCTTTCATGCAGAGCTGAGGCTGTCAATCACCGGCTGTATGCTGGAGCTCCCTTACTTGTCACCTTTTTATATCTTGACGTCAGGAAAACTTGTCAGAAGTCACTCATGTTGATAGCACAGGAACAAAGCAGCAGATGGAAATTGGCTTTAGTGCACTGCTCTGGATTGAGTACACACTATAGAGCAGGGGTAGGCTACCCGGGGGCCCTCCAGCTGTTGCAGAGCTAAAAGTTCCATCATGCCTCTGGGAGTAATTGTAACTGCCAGCCTTGCAATGCTTCATGGGAAATTTAGTTCCACAACAGCTGGAGGGCTACTGATTGCCTACCCCTGCTATAGAGGATAGGCTTTGTTCATATTTCATGCCTGAGGTTTACAACCACTTTAAGATTGTCGTTCCTTTTGTGAGCAGATAAAATCTTTACTGTACCCAGACATGACCACACACAGCCATTTATTGACGGTGTGCAGCTAAACCCTCCCCCCCTTACATCTATGCCCAGCTACGTCAGTCTAGTCTCCTGGAAACATGGACGTGGCGTGCACACTCCTTTCTGTTCGGCTCTGGCCACGTTATGCTTTCCTCAAGGAGAGGATGACATCACCAGATAGAAAAAAAAAAAGAGGAATATATAAAAAAAATATAGGCATTAATCTAAAAAATAGTCTATGCATTGGGGCTGAAGTGGGAGGGTCCCTGGGTTCAGCTTTATGCATTTAATGTCCCCTACATTTCTATTTATGCCGTACCATCCCAATAAGTCACATGACCTGTGCTGAACATGTCTCATCAATCCCTGTTATCTCCTTCAGATTGATCACACAGAGGTGAACGCTGTGGACGGAACACAAAATGGCCGCCCATCATCCAATACAGCTTCTCAGAAGTCGGCGGTAAGTCTTATGTCAGCATTTTCAGTAAAAACTGTTAGTGAACCGAGGAGGTAGTTCAACAATAGACCTCATTAACACACCCTGCACCTGCTCTCCCCCTCCAGAAAATTGCTCGCCCCCTCGCACACGTAGTTTCGTGCTCCTCCAATGCAGGCAATGTCAGTGAGCACTGTTCTGCCTCTATACACAGTTATCAATTGTTTTGTACCTTCTTCTTGCAAAGATCGTTCACTTGGCAGAGTGTGCAGGAGCTGAGTGATCACATAACAATGTGAACTATGTGGAGCAGAGATGTAGTATTGAACTCAGGAGACGTATGTTCTGGAAGTCTGTAAAGCTCACCATACCAGATGCAATCTGGTTTTACAAGGAAGAAGTAGGAAAGTGGATAGAAATGAAAAAAAAAAGTAGTGGTATAGTAATGAGGGAGGTGTGGTCCAGAGAGGTAAACACACCCTATTCTGTGATGCAGTAAGACGGTGCATGATAATGATATGAATCCTGAATGGTCACATGATAATACAGGATGTCAGGTCTCGGAAAGTATTTTTCTTTTTTTATTGAAAGGTGAAAATTCTAAGCTTCCATGGACTAGGTAAGCGAGAAAACCACATTGGGATGACTTGTGCAGAAAGGTCATTAGAAAAGGCTTTTATTTAATATGAAAAGTAGAATTCTGTCAGAAAAGGTGAACTTGGCCTTTAAGTGCACATTTCCGGCAGTCATTAAAGCGGCTGTATACCCGCTGAAGTTGTGTGTTTTTTTTCCTCGATTGCAAAGGAAAAGGCATAATGAGCTAGTATGCACCGCATACTAGCTCATTATGAAATGCTTACCTTAGAATGAGGCCCCCGACATCTGGCCCGATCCACGCCGAGGGAGCTGACATGTTCCCTCAGCGTTTCTTCCGGGTATCGCGGCTCCGGCGCTGTGAGTGGCCAGAGCTGCGATATCGTCACTCCCCGCCCATGCGGGCGGGAGATTTCTTTCCGGCAGGGTCCGGCGTCTACCGGACTTTCAGCCGAGAATTCCCTGTGCACATGCGCCGCAGCGGTGCATTGCGTGGGGAATATCTCCTAAACCGTACAGGTTTAGGAGATATATATATATATATATATATATATAAATATGTAAATATAAATATTTTTTTATTTTTTTTTCAACCTACAGGTAAGCCGTATTATCGGCTTTCCTGTAGGTAAAAGTCATAAAAATGACTATACAACCACTTTAAATATGGTATCCCAGGCACGTCTTGCATCCTCCTGAGCCATTGCTCTATCACTTGCCTGGGGTAGGAGCAGGGGGGGGGGACTTGGAGCAAGGGCTCAGGGGGATAGGTAGAACAGAGCTGTTGTCAATCACTGAATTGGTGGGAGGCGCAAGGAAGGGTTTTAGAGCAAGGGCTCGGGAGGATAAATGGAACAGAGTAGCTTTCAATCACTGGCTTCGGAGAGGAACCTAGAGTAAGGGCTCAGGTGGATAGAGCTCCTGTCAATGACTGGCCTGTGGGAGGAGCAGGGGAGGGACATAGGGTAAGGGTTCAAGAGGATAGATGGAACAGAGCAGCTGTCAATTACTGAATTGGTGGGAGGAGCAGGAAGGGACTTTGACAGCAGCTCTGTTCCATCTATCCTCTTGAACCCTTGATCTATCACTGGCCTGGGGTAGGAGCAGGGGGGGGGGGCGACTTGGAGCAAGGGTTTAGGAGGATAGATGGAACAGAGCTCCTGTCAATCACTGGCCTGGGGAAGGAGAAAGTAGGGGGGGGGGGCTTGAAGCAAGGGCTCAAGAAGATAGATGGGACAGAGCCGCTGTCAATGACTGCACTGGGGGAGCAGCATGGGAGGAACATGGAGCCATGGCTTAGGAGGATAGCTAGAACAGACCAGCTGTCAATCACTGAAATGGAGGAGCAGGAAGGGACTTCGTGTTCCATCTTTCCTCCTGAGCCCTTGCTCTATCACTGGCCTGGAGGAGGAGCAGGGGAGGGGCTTGGAGCAAGGGCTCAGGAGGATAAATGGAACAAAACCGCTGTCAATCACTGGCTTAGGAGAGGAACCTAGAGTAAGGGCTCAGGAGGATAGATGGAACAGAGCTCCTGTCAATGACTGGCCTAGGGGAGGAGCAGGAGAGGAACTTAGAGCAAGGACTTAGGACATGGCTGCTCAACCTGTGGCCCTCCAGCTGTTGCCGAACTTCAAGTCCAATGAGGCATTGCAAGCTGTTGACAGTTACAAGCATGACTCCCAGGGGAGGGACTTAGAGCTAGGGCTCAGGAGGATAGATGAAACAGAGCTCCGGTCAATTACTGGCCTAGGGGAGGAGCAGGGGAGGGACTTGTAAGAAGGGCTCAGGAGGATAGATGGAGCAGAGCTGCTGTCAATCACTGGCTTAGTGGCGGTACCTAGAGCAAAGGTGTAGGATGATAGATGAACAGAGCTGCTGTTTATCTGGGAATGCATTTAGATCAAGGGTTTCGGTGCTTGCTCATGTGTGTGCCTGGCCACGAGCATGTATGTTAGGGTGGCTACATTAGGGCTGCAGGGAGACCCCAAATGGCAGTGTAGCCAGCTTATAGAAGGAAAATATGGTAGGCATCAATTTGGATGGAATATTCTGCTAAAAAGAGAGGATGCACAGAAAAAAGTCACAGCAATAGGAGCAGTATATTATTATTATTATACAGGTTATATATAGCGCCAACAGTTTGCTCAGCGCTTTACAACATGAGGTCAGACAGTACAGTTACATTACAATTTGGTACAAGAGGAATCAGAGGGCTCTGCTCGTTAGAGCTTACAATCTAAAAAAATATATGGATTATGCCTTTAAATATATACTTTGTCTTTGAGGGATTAATAACACTTTAGCAAAACTAGATTTTAATTTTCAGGGCGTGAAAACACTCCAGATGCCAGAGCTGATATCTGCCATGTGGATTGATTCTTTTGTTCTTATACTGAATGGAGTCTATCACATGGCATTTGCACGGAGGTTATGGAAATTGTTGACGACGTTTTATCTGACTGGTGTCCTTTTCTCCTTCTAGAAGTACATCGCTCAGGTCCTGCAAGACTCTTCAGCAGACAGCGAACCAGCAGGGGACAGCGAGGAGCCCGGTTCCCAGGACGAGGATACGATCAATGAAGACAACACGCAGGATGCCGAGTTCCAGTCTTGTGAGGACAGTCTCATCGCGAACGAGATACACCAGTGACATCAAGCGGAGGAGAGAGGAGCGTAACACTGCACATACTACAAACACTCCATCTCCTCTGCCCTGTACCCGGGGACCTGGCCCCACCACCTTCTAGGGGCCCCCTCTCAGCCTTTGCGCTAGGAAGCTGTCCCCTGTAGACTGACGTCTTGGGCTGTCTGCTCGCCTGCTGCTCTCTGTACAGTATACGGACGAATATTTGGTGTTTGCACAGACGCTGCCTGCTGTCTATGTTATGTGTTAGAGGAATTCATTGCACTCCTGCTGTCTGCTCTGTTCTGTTTTTTGTGATTTAAGCTAATGTGGAAAACTACTGCTGCTCCGTGGGGGCGGGCACTGTCATTGAGAGAGGCTGGCATTATGGGCGAGCACCGTGACCGCATGTTGGAGGCTGGTTCTTCACGTGAGGCATGCACTGGAGCCTAGCACTGCTGTGGCAGTGTATACACACATGTAGTATGACATTATTAGTCTCACTGGGAAAACGTACAAATCAAATAAATATCATAGCTGCTCCAATGTTGTAAAATATGACTATGGCACTATGTTCAGCCCATCTGCTGTTGCGCTGTAAGTTCTCAGACTGTCATTCATGAGAGTCTAAACATGCTTGTAGTTCAGCCTCCTAACTTGAGGATTCTCAGCGAGGTCACAAAATCAGTTGTCTCCCTTCATATACTCCTGGTAGACACTGAAGCTCCCTCCAGGCTTCCCCAGATATTGGTGGTGCTGTGAGAAAGTCAGCTTATGAAATGCATCAAATATATCCATGGGTGGCTTCTGATACCTGTGAGACCCGTTAGAGAGTTGGGTATTTTTCTTGGCACCCCAGATACCAGAGAGAGAGAGATGTATGCTGGAGGACTTACCCAGATACCAGTGAGACCTCTTAGAGAGTCAGATATGTTTCTGGGCTTCCCCAAGATACCAGTGAGGCCTGTGGGAGAGTCAGGAATGCTGTAGAGCTCCCCCAGATGCTTGTTAAACCTGTAAATAAACTGACGAAATACGTCTGAATTTCTTGGCACCCCGAGATACTTTAGAGAGAGGTATGCTGCAGGGCTCCCCCAGATACCAGTGAGATCTGTAAGAGAGTCCAATATATTTATGGGCTTCCCCAAGATACTAGTGAGGGCTATGGGAGAGTCAAGTATGCTTCTGGCCACCCCCATTTACCGGCGAGCCCTGTGAGAGAGTAGAGTATGCTACAGCCCCCCCCCCCCTGGATACCAGTGAGATCTGTGTGAGAGTCCAATATGTTTTTGCGCTTCCCCAAGATACCAGTGAGGCTTATGGGAGAGTCTAGTATGATTCTGGACTCCCCTGGATACCAGTGAGACCTGTGGCAGAGTCAGATATGTTCCTGGGCTCCCCCATTTACCAGCAGGTCCTGTGGGAGAGTTGAGTATGCTGCAGGATTCCCCCGGATGGTTGTAAGACCTGTAAATTAACTGCCGAAACGCGTCGGAATGCTTCTAGACTCCGACGGTGAGTCTTGTGAGAGAGTCAGGTATGCTGCAGGGCTCCCCTGAATACTTGCGAGACCTGTAAGTCGGCTGCTAAACCGCATTACCATTGAAGCCTGTGATGGTCAATCAACAAAACACAAGACGATGCTGCTGGTTTTTATGCTGTTATTTTAAGCGATTTTAATTTTTTATAAAATACGCACAGTATTTCCTCTTTTTGTCAATTTCCAGCCGTACATTGGAAGCACACGTTAGCTGTGCTAAAAAAGGACAAGCAAGGGTGCCATAAGAGATCAATGCCTGTTGGGTAGAGCCTGGGTGGGGAGCAGTATTGTCAGTTGGGAGTGTAAGAAGAGAGAGAGAGCGTCCATTCCAGGACCTGACAGTCCTCAAGCCAAAAAACTGATCTACAAGCATGTTTATCCCCTCAGGAATGTCTAAGCACTTATGGTGTGAGCAACAGCCGATGGGCTGAAACAAAATGCCATAGGGATATAATATACAACACAGGCGCAGCCAGGCTGTAGACTTGATCTGCATGTTATCCCAGCCAAGGAGTGAGTGTGAAGGCTGATGAATTCACTGAGATAAGCTGTGGTGTGTGCATGTGCTGGGGTAGAAGTGCGTGTGATGGAGAGGACAAAATCAGAAGTACAAATGGTGTTTCAGTTGTGTGTCAAAAGGTGGCCAGTGCAGTGTGTGGTGATAATTACAAGTTGTGTGTGGGGTGGGTAACATGGGGGGCCACGGCCGCGTGGGTGTAGACATTGCGGTGTAGCACAGTAGCTGATGTGAGTGCACATTATGACGTGGCGGGCTCGTTAAGATGTAGCGGGCTGGGTGACAGAGTGAGCGCACATCCTTGGATAGATGGGTGGGTGAGGTAGTGAGTGCACTTTACATGGAGAAGGTCACGTACTGGCTACGTTTTTCATGGTGTCATAGCATATGATGTGGTGAATGGTTCGGTGTGTCAATATTACAGCCAGTGTATGGTGAGGTGGATGATGCTTTTCCTATGGGGGCAAAAAATAAATTGCATAGCTGTTCATTGAAATGGCTAGTAAAGTAGTTCTATAGGTCAAATGTGTAAGGTCAAATCGAATGTTCTCAGGCTATATTCCCCAGAATTCAAATGTGTGAATACTGAAAATATGGAGGGGGTGGGCAGGAGTATGTGGCAGGACAGGATATATGGGAATACACGGCCATGCTGCATGATGGAGGGGCTGTATGGGGATACACAACCATGTGGTGGGGCGGAGAGGCTGTATGGGAACACACAATGCCATGTGGTGGGGCTGAGAGGCTGTATGGGAATATACGGCCATGTGGTGGGGCGGAGAGGCTGTATGGGAACACACAATGCCATGTGGTGGGGCTGAGAGGCTGTATGGGAATATACGGCCATGTGGTGGGGCGGAGAGGCTGTATGGGGATACACAACCATGTGGTGGGGCTGAGAGGCTGTATGGGAATATACGGCCATGTGGTGGGGCGGAGAGGCTGTATGGGGATACACAACCATGTGGTGGGGCAGAGAGAGAATGTATGGGAATACACAATGCCATGGGGGGTGGGGTGGATTTGGAGCAAACCGCAATGAATGGTGTATGCATGTAACAATGTGGTGACGGGATTTGCAGTGTATGCATTAAAGTGTAGTAGAGCTGCACGATTAATCATTAAAAGATCGGGATCTCGATTCAACCCCCATCACAATCTTAATCCAGCATTTCCACGATTTATGTAACAAGTGCAGAGCCGTTCTGTGATCACAGCTGTCAAACTGCACCGGCTGCTTTTCTTATTTTATTTTATTTTTTAATTGAAAACATTGTTCAGCGCTGAAAGAGAGAGGAAAAATAAACAATTGTATCCTGTTCTTTTAGAGATTAAATTGATGAAATTCGGTTTGCAAATGAAGTCGGCTTAACCATTAACTTCACCTTTACAGAAAATTCTGTAAGGTGAATTTACACAGATGCCTCTCCTCGTCCCTCCTCGCCCCCGCCCAGACATTTTTCTTTTTTTTTTTTTTTTCTACAGTCATTAAACTCTCCATCATGTTATCCTATGTGTCCATGCATAAACAGTTTTGGGCAGTGGCGTTATTGAGCAGTAAAAAAAAAAAACCCCAAAACTAGTGGGTTCTGAGAGATGTTTTTTTCAGCTGTAAAAACGCTCTAACGCTGATAAACGCTTAAAAACTTCGCTCACCAGCATATTTTTTTTTTTAACGTTTTAGATCCATTGAAAAAAAATAAAAAATTTCTTTAAAAAAAACACTAATGCGGAAAAACGCTAATAAACGCTAAAAAAAAACCACTGTTGGAAAAATTCACTACAAAGCTACTGGGCTTTATATGATGTTATTTTAACATCCAGTGTGCATGTAAAGACCTTTTTCTGACATTCGTTGCTTACAAGTTAAAATTGGTATCGTTTTTCCAGGAAATGTACTTAGAACCCCAAACATAATATGTATAATTTATATATATATATATATATATATATATATATATATATATATAATCTCTACCTATTTATATAGCTATATATATATATATATATATTATATGTGTATATAATCAGTTTTTATCAGAGACCCTAGAGAATAAATTGGCAGTCGTTGCAATATTTTGTCACACTGTATTTGCGCAGCGGTATCTCAAACTCAATTTTTGGGGAAAATATACACTTCAATGAATTAAAAAAAAAAAAAAACTAAACACTAAAGTTAATCCATTTTTTTTGGTATGATTTGAAAGATGAGAGGATCAAGATTTTTAGTCTAAGCAGAAAAATTGTCTAATTGTATCCAGAATCGTGCAGCTCTACAATGTGGTGTGATGTATGTTTGTTTGTTTTTTTTCTGTTTTTGTCTCTTTTTTTTTTCCTCTCTGCTGTACTGTAGTATCCACTTTGCCAGCCTCTGAAATGGACACGTGCCCCTCCCCCGATGACACTAACCCTACCCTGACAGAGCGGGACTCTACTATGTATTCAGCGATCGACGCCGCATTGCGCACACCTGGAGCCGCTATCCTTTTCTCGCCCGTCACTTACCCAGAATGCTCCCGCCACAATGGAACTCTCGGGCGATGGTTCTTCTATCTCCACCAGTGTTTTTTCACAATGAACTACTACAACGCCACCCAGGGCGTCTTCGGAGATGGCAGCCAATCTGGGGGGGGGGGGACAATGGGCCTGGGAGGCATTCGGCCAGATTGGAAGGGAATGTGTGTAGCAATGAGTTTTGTGTGTTGATGTCACAGCAGCATTCAAGACTGTGTCAGACCTGAGCGTTCTTTTTCTTAGCGGCTTTTTTTTTTTTTGAGAGTAACTTCTAAGACATTTAGCGGGAATAAGCTGAAATGAAGACTGACCCCCCCTCTGGGTGGAGCTTCATGTACTGGTCGCGGTGGTTCTGAGAGACAGTTGGGGCGTACATAGCTCTCTATGTTTACTTGTAGATTATATATTTGTCACCTGGCATCATTCTCTCTCCATGCGATTTTTCATCCGCCATCACTCCGACCGATCTCACCACATCGGTTTGTGGAATCCGCAGGGTAATGCAGCCTAACCCGCTCTGCACCATCTAATGTCATTCCTACACTGACGTGTCCCTGTACTGACGTGACCTTCTGCACTACGATTAAACGAGAGATTGGTTTCTTTATTTTTTTTCCTTTTTTCTTTTTTTTTTGTAGGATTTATTCTTTATTGTTCGGAAATTTGTCTTTCTCATTTCTGATGGTCGCAACTCGGGGCGCCTAATTTCTGGTGCCCAGGTTTTCTTTTTTTTTTTTTTTTTTTCTTTTTTTAACTTATTTTTAAACGTGTATATTTATTGAGTTTTCAATGATGTTGTATGATGTAAGAGCAAATAAACCGCAGATCTGTAACGATAAAGTGGCGGGTATGGCGAGATAACATCTCCGTTTGCTGTTACCGATTGGTAGGGGACTTAAAAAAAAAAAAAAAATAATAAAAAAAGACGTTTTCCGTCATTGTATAGAAGCACGTCTCAGAAATGCGGATTCTCCTGCCGGGAAGGGTTCTTTATTCATTTGTATGATACATAGGTTTAACAAAGAAATGTGTCCAACACTTGTAACCAATAAAAACTTTGATAGACAACTAAAAAAAAAAAATTTGCTATCTTCAGAATTTTTACTAGCTGGTCCAGCTGAGCTCTGCTCAAATGATTTAAAGGGGTTGTACGCCCCGAAATGAAAAGTGAACAAAGCATATTATTATTATGATACATGATTATTTTTTCATAGCGCTGTGAACAAAGAATATTATTATTATACATGATTTTTTATTTTTTTTTATAGCGCCAACAGTTTGTGTAGCGCTTTACAACATGAGGGCAGACAGTTCAGTTACAATACAATTCCCTCTATAGTGTATACCTACCTTAATCCAAAGCACCTAGCATGATTCCTGTCTCCTCTCTTATTCCTCTGCTATCTGCATGAGTTGCTTCTGACGGCCTATGCCAGACATGTCCATAGTCCGGCCCGTGATCCGGTTTCATATGGCCCCACTGGTAATTTGGATATGTATATCTTTTGTGTCCCCCCAATGACACCCCACGCTCAGGGATTTTTTTGAGGAGCAGCAAAAGATATATACCGTATTTATCATTCCTCGGAGGGGGCGGAACAAGTGCCGTCGGATTACATACAGGAGGATCTCCTGTTTACTCGGCGACCTCTGTAATAGAAAGTCCCGTCTCCTGGGCCGGCATTGGACGACTGTTCTGTCTATTGTAGGAAGCGGGAATTTGTATTAAAGAGGCTGCCGAGTAAATTGGGGACTCTCCTGTATGTAATCTGGTGGTCATCCTGCCCCCCCCCTATGAGGCTGCAGATGGGCATCGATCAGGCTGCACTGATGGCAATGGTGAAAGCTGCATTCATGGCAATGGTGAGGCTGCAGATGGGCACTGACCCTTATTTTGCTTCAGTTTTTTTGTTTTTTTTTTTTAAGTTTTTTTTTCTTGAAACTTCCCTCTTAAAGTGAAGGGTACGTGTTATACGCCGATAAATACGGTATATCCAAATAACATGCCCAAGCCCATCCTTAGACTCTTCACCACACACAGCCACAAAGGCAAGAGAAATCTTGTTGGACAGTATATTAGTTCATTTATATTTACCGTATTTATCGGCGTATAACACGCGCCGGCGTATAACACGCACCCCAAGTTTAGGAGGGAATTTTAAGGAAAAAAACTTTTAGGAGGGAAGTTTAAGGGGAAAAAAAACAACTTAAATTTATATGCCCATCACTGTCATCTGCAGCCTTGTCCACCATTGCAGCCTTATGCAGCCTTGTCCACCATTGCAGCCTTATGCAGTCTTGTCCCCCATTGCAGCCTTGTCCCCCATTGCAGCCTTGTCTATTTTATTTGGTATTTGTTTTTTATTTTTTTTAAATGCCGCCACCGAGATACAGAGCCGGATGTGTATCTCGGCGGCGTGCGGTAGTTCTCGGCGGGCCTCCGGCGGCTTCAGCTCTTCTCGGCAGCTTTCGGCCGCCGAGAAGAGCCGAAGGTGGCCGGAAGCCGCCGAGAATGGCCGTAAGCCGCCGAGAACGGCCGAAGGTGGCCGTAAGCCCCCGAGAACGGCCGAAGGTGGCCGTAAGCCGCCGAGAACGGCCGAAGGTGGCCGGAAGCCGCCGAGAACGGCCGAAGGTGGCCGTAAGCCGCCGAGAACGGCCGAAGGTGGCCGGAAGCCGCCGAGAACGGCCGAAGCCGCCCAGGGGCTCAGAATTTCGGGGGATCGGCGTATAACACGCACCCACGATTTTCCCCTGCTTTTAAGGGGAAAAAAGTGCGTGATATACGCCGATAAATACAGTAATTATAATGGCTCAAAGAACGTCAGGCAAAATGGCCAGCCCTGACGCATGTTAGCTTCATCAAATCTAGCCCTCTTTGAAAAAAAAAAGTTTGGAAACCCCCCCCCCCCCCAGCAGAGTGAAAGTTGGTGTACAGCCTCAGCTGTGCATGTTTCACTATGAAAATATTTAGAGGGGGAGGTGTCAATTCCCTCCCCTCGGGTCTCAGATTACGCTCAGCTCTAAGCTGGGCAGTGTGTGGCATCAAATTCCTGCCCCCTGCCTCGTGAAGGTAAGAAATGCTGTCTAAATTCTGCACTTTGAATGACTGTAGATAAGAGAGGGCAGCAGCTAAACAGGTACAACTTTATGTAGGAAGATTTGTTTCATTTCTGTGTATCACCTGAGGCCAATCACTTTACTGGGTATATGTAAGGTTTTCCGGACACTTTAAACGCTAATAGCGGGGTGGGGTCCTTATGCAGAAATTTACGTACTGTACATTCATATCAGTCTCTGCCCTCAAGGAGTTTATAATCTAAACTTTATAAACAAAGGGGCAGTTTACTGTGCTTCAGACTTTAGGGGGACCTGGACTGTCACCATTGAGAGTATTAAGTGTCCTGAAGTCAGTGGGAGTATACAGTGCATCTTTAGTATTAGAGGGAGGAATAGTGCCCCATCGGTGGTGCCCATGGGAGAAATCGTGCTGTAACGCAACGTCCCACACTCCACTTGAGTGCTTCTGTCATATACCGCTTCCTCCAGTATGAATATAGATATTCCATATAGCCGCATATTACAACCAAGAACTAGGCAGGACTCATTTGGCTGCAAAGCTGGAACTCTTTATTTGAATAAGAATACAGGTTTTTATACACTTGAGAAGGAGGTTTCCCCCTCCTGATCATAGTTACATAGTAGGTGAGGTTGAAAAAAGACACAAGTCCATCAAGTCCAACCCATGTGTGTGATTATATGTCAGTATTACATTGTATATCCCTGCATGTTGTGGTCGTTCAGGTGCTTATCTAATAGTTTAACTATCAATGCCCCTTGCTAAGACCACCGCCTGTGAAACGGAATTCCACATCCTATATTAACCTAACAATACAAAGTGTAACCAGAAACATAAATTAACATGAGCTAATTACCTAGTCATTTAACCAGCCTAGGTAACTCAGAGATTTGACCTTTCTGGTCAGACTTGCCGTCTTCTAGCTCAGAAGACACAATATACAATAACACACATATAAGTATAAACACAGAACACCTTCACACAATAGTAGAAGACCACCAGTAGCAGATTATCCGTCTCCTGCATTGTACAGAGGCTAATGCGATCAGCGCTTTCAATTAACATGTATAGTAAAGAATAAAATAATCCAGGAATAGTCTGTATATTCCCTGGGAGATTGTGTGGATAAATATTACTGTTCCATTTTTATGGTCACCCTGTGCCTCTAGTAGACACAGGGTGACTTAGACTAATGAGGTCATGGGGATCTGAAACAAAGGTTTCCCTTAACAAACCAGGGCCCATAGTCGGTAGGAAAAAGGCTAGCATTCGGTCCCCTCCAAAAGCCTCTGTTCCGGGTGAGTCTACCACAGTGCCCTGTTGCTGTTAGTACCAGGAATTATGTCCTATTGTTGGTGTCAGTGGGAGGAATAGTGTATTGCATCAGTGGATGGAAAAGTGGCCCAAGGGTCGGGTAAAGTCAAACAAAGGGCCACATCCAGCCCCCAGGCTGCAGTTTGGAGACCACTGATCTAAGGTCTTCATCTCGCATCCTATGGCCAAATTAACCAGGGGCTAATTAACCGACCAACTTGTCTTTGGCATGTGGTAGAAAATAAAGAATGGAAACTGCAGATAGCGTCCTGGTTGAGATTGGAACCAAGGTCTCCCAGTGCTGTTGTGGGATGCTAAAACAATAATATTTCCCTTCATAACACCATAAAAGGTAGTGGTTTCCAGCCATGAAGGCCAGCCGCTGCTGGTCCCTCTCCATAAGAAGACTGACTGGTTGTGCTACTACCCCCTTGCAGTTTTTGTAAGGCAGCACTGGTATACTTCCGTCAATGCATTCTTGAGTGGATCAGTTCTAGTTTTAACTACATTTGTGCAGAATTTGTCTTGGTATCAGCTTCTTGCAGGACCTATACAGCAGAGATCAGGCTAGGAGAAGCAGTGCTGGGGAGCAGATGACATGTGCTAACAAGGAGAATGCTGATAAGAGAAGAAAGTAGAAAAAGCAATGAATTCACAGACCAATCCTCCTGCGCTTGGGTAGTAGATATAGGGATGTAACGTGCAGGCAACTCTTTTCCATGCCAAAGGCCTTGCTGCCCTCCCAGGAACATGGCTGTCCTTAGAACTGAAAAATATTTAGAAAATGAGGGTGCACCGACCTAGTGCATTAGCAAAGGCAGATTTATTCAGAATAAAAAAGGCAATGGACGTACTCGTAGACATGATATATAGGTATGTCACAGCATAGGCAGATGTGAGTAGTCTCTCTTGGGTTTGTTACGAAGAACCGCTGATGCCGGAAGACCAGGTGATGTAAGAAATTGCAAGCCAAATGGTGTATCCCTGAATCCCTACATAGGGAATACCAAGAGTAAGCTGCTAGATATTACCATTGTACCACCTTGTATTAGTATTATCATTTGTGGACATAGAATGGTGCACCTGTGATGTCTGACAGTTCTACATGGTCTCCTTCCCTTTCGGGAGGTGGAGCCTATGAGAGTGGGAACAATTTAGCATACCATCTTGTGGGTGTGTATACTTGCGTGTGGGTATATATAGGCAGTGAAGAGAGGCCAGTCATTCATTACTTTGGCTCTGAAGAAGAGGGTTCTCCCTCGAAACGCGTTAGGATTTCTTACATCGCCTGGTCTTCCGGCATCACCGGTTCTTCGTAAAACAGACCCAAGAGAGACTACTTACGTCTATCTACCTTTGTCTATCTTCCTTTGGTAATGCACTAGGTCGGTATGCCCTCCTTTTTCTAAATATTTTTAAAGCAATGAATTTACCAGTCTGTTGCTTCACCTTTCACTGGCCAGTAACGGGGAAGGGGGTGGGGAGGAGACCTGTAAGTGAAAGTGAAATGGCAGCAGGGAAAGTTCAGGGCATGGCCACTGCCTGGCAAGGCTGTGCAAATCTCAGGACTTATTGGACAGATAGACCAATCCTTTGGCAGGTAAAACGGTCCCTATATATGTATTTTATCTGTGCATTTAGTTATTTGCCTGGAATTTAGCTTTGTAACCTAGTTTGAAAGGAACTCATAGACAGGTGATGAGTGGTGCAATCAAGTCAGACCATGGGGGGAGAATTTACTAAGATTGTAGAGTGCAAAATCTGGTGCAGCTCTGCATAAAAACCCAATCAGCTTCCAGGTTTTTTGGTCGTTTGTTTTTGTCAAAGCTTAATGCTAACATGTTGAAGTTAGAAGCTAAGTGGCTACCATGCACAGTTGCACCGGATTCTGTGTGCTCCAGTTTTAGTAAATCTCCCTACATACGTCTATAGAAGGCTCCATCTGTGCCACTCTGGGTGACCACTGCCCACTCTCTGTTGTGCCTTTAGCAATCACTTGCAGGAATTCAGAGACTGTCGGGGAAATAATTGCTTAGAATTGGTCACTGGCAAGCAAAAAATGTGTGGGCTAACCCAGTATAACCCCAGTATCTACTTACAAGCAAGCTTCATTTTTTTGCTAGTGTCCTAGGAAGAGGGACAACTTTTCTTGGCTCTGCTGAAAAAAGTGTAACCTTCTCACTAGTTTTTTCTTTGATTTTTTTATTATTTTTTTTCCACTTCCTTCACATAAGATTCTTACATCGCTGCTGAGCTGGTCTCTTTATCGGTTATCTGGATCGGCCTTTCCTCAGCTTGACGTTGGAGTGCCGTACGCAAACCTTGTTGGACTGGATGTTGCAGGGCTTGTCTGGAATGTGACTTTCCAGCTTTGGGCTCTGCATTGGGGCACTTTCCAGACCAGAATGTACTGGTTAGCTTTGGAGCTTCCAGGTCCAGAGCTGTGGCATGTGACCCGGTCTCTGAAAACTCACTATGTGGGAAGGCCGTGTGGACCAAGCGTTGGGAGCTACTTTACTAGGACCATTGGGTGTCCTTAAATTCTCTCTCTCTTTCTTTGGCTTATTCTCTGCCATTTACTCCCTGGTCCCTCACCATAAGCAGACTAACTAGTTAGCTGTGGCATGTGACCCTGTCTATGAAGACTCATTTTGTGAGAAGGCAGTGTGGACTGAGCATCTGGAGGTACTGTGTTACTAGGACCACCGGGTGACCTTAAATTTCTCGCTTTCTTTGGTTTCACCGCAGAAGGGGTTAATGGTAAGGGATTGAGTGCTGACATGGGTAGAGTGCCAGGAGCGCTCTGCACTCTTTCCTTCAGTCAGCATTAACAAAGCCCATTCTCCCTGCTGCTCATCTTTATAAGGGACTCATGGAACTTTCCTCAGTTTGTCCATGTTCCCATCTTAATTTGACTTGTCCACTTTCAGCCTCCTGACCCTACATCTGCTACCTAAGCAGCCAAGGTTGTGAATATCTGAGGCCTAACCTCATACCCTGAGCTATGTTGCCATCTGCCTTGCAGTTTAACATGCCTAATTATGGGCCAGCTATACTGGGTGCCTGTAGCTTGCACTCCAATACGTTTTGGTGGTGCCTGAGGTGCCTGACACAGAGGCATCGAATTTTTACACTTGCTAGAATTCCAGTGTTCCCCAAAATACAGCCTTATGCTTGCCTTTATCTAGCCCTTGGGCCATTATTCCTCCCACCACTACTGCTTGCACCAGTGAGGCATAGTTCCTGACACCGACAATAGGGCACTATTCTGCTTGATACCAATGATGGGGCACTATTCCTCCCACTGACACCAATGATGGAGCACTATTACTCTCCCAAATACCAGACATTTTCCACCTCCAATGGACAGTACACCCCCCCCAAAAAAAAAAGAAAATTTGCAGAACTGTAACATGGCCCTTTTTTTTTTCTTTTCTTTTTTTTTAGAAAGTTTGAAGTCCCCTGGTTTATGCCAACTTAGGCGTCTTTCTTAGCTACTTTGTGGTAGTCAACTTCTTGGTTGTACTGTATCTCCAGGATTTCACTGCAGTCCTGCAAGATTTTATGGGCCAAAAAGCTCACTGAGGGCGCTGACTCTGACCACAGATGCCCTTCCCCTGTGGAATCATTATCTGATCTGCCCAAGGCCTCTGATCTTTTAGCTGTAGAGACTTATTCTGACGATGAGTCTCTCGAGTGCTTAAAGGCTGAACCTACACATAAGAATTCTGTCTTCTGCCATTACTCCCCCAAAAAAATAAGTGACCATGCTAGCCAATATTGATGCAAATCTCTAGGATCAGCCCCTTAGCTTCTACCAGTGCTGACCCCAGCCTAGGCTCTTTTAGGGCTCCTAAGACTGGCAAGACGGTTTTGGTGTACCCGCTGTTCAGTCTTCATATGTGGTGGCTAGAACCCAAACAAGTTGTTTGTCCCTCATAGGCATCTAATAGTCCTGTACCCATTTGAGGAGGAGTTTGTAAAAAAATAAAAAATGCCCCCTCTGGGTATCTCGTATTAAAGTATTTACATTTCAGTGGAGGATGCACCTCTTTTTAAGAACCCCCATCAACAAGCAACTGGAGGACATTTCTAGAACTCTGTTCTCTCTGCGTTATGCACTGCAACTTCTCTTGGTTGTGTTCTTAGTCTGTCAGACTCTAGTTGACCAGCCTAAGGCCAATAGAAGGAATGGGCTCACAATGGCAGCTGATCGCTTGTTTATTCCTGCTGCCTAGAACTGCAGTGTGGATGGGTTGTTGGTTGTCTCCTGTCTATGAACATAAGGTGGTAAAATGATGGGGTGCAGAACCTGCTTTGGATATCTATTGAGGGATAGCTCTTCTGAGCTGTCTAGGAAGAATCAATCCTGGTCAACATTCAAAATGAGTTCTTTTCATTTCTCCCAGGTCTCGACTTCCAAAGTCAAACTAAAGACTGATTCCCATTTTGCTCGCTAATCCTAGACTTCAAGTCCCCCAACACCCTAGATAAATCTTTGGGAGGTGGATTCCAGGGCCTACAAGCCACAGATTTGCTCCTTACCCCTTCACCCTCTTCGTCGTTTCAACCCTGTTATCGCCCATATTAGTAGCTCTCCATGCAGCCCTGGCAGGCCTTATGGACTGGGATGTAATTGCCCCAGTTTCTGCGGCATAAGGAGTCCTACTCACACCTGTTCACGTTTCCCAAACCAAAAGGCTCTAAATGTCTTTCGTGCCCAGAGGTTCTGTATGCCAGTGGTTCTCAACGTCAGTCCTCAAGTACCCTCAACAGCCATGTTTTCAGGTTTTCCTTTACTTTGCACAACTGCTTAAAATCAATATCAATTGGTATTGAAAAGAGCTATTCTATCTAAGGGAAGTTCCCAAAACACGGCCCATTGGGGGTACTTGAGGCCAGAGGTTGAGAACCACTGCTGCATGCAATCCACCACAGTGGTTCCGCGCATGCGCGATTGGTAACTATACCCTATATAAGTGGAAAGGTGTATGAAGATGGCCGCTCCAGATGACGTCTGAATGACGAAACGCATAGGGCGTGGCCAGATGCGTACACCTTCAGTGCAAACGGCGTGCTAGCCGAGCGGAAGTTCCGAACGCTTTTTACAATACGTGTTTTATCGTACTAAATGTGAGTACTTTTAAGTTGTTACAAATAAACTGAGTTGCAAACATACTATACCATGGAAAGTCCTCTTTTTTACCAAATGTAATACGAGGTACAACATCCCCACGGAGGAACGAGGGATCTCCCCAGCATTCCAGCAAAGACAGCCCAAGAAGCGACACAGTGGCTTATACTGTGGAGGCTGATCCACCCCGGACGGGGTCGTATTTCTGGTGAGAGCAAAATTCATAAACACGAACGGATAAGCGAAGTTACTCCCTCCACTCCTCTTCTATACATAGAAAATCTTTTTTCACTATCTAATTTTCATTTTTATTTTTATTTTTCAATTTTTACCCTATTAGACTTTCATATCTGATTTGTCGCTGCAAGATTTTTTCACATTATTTATTTTTTTCATATTATGGACTAAATCTCTATTATTACTTGTATTTTTTTCCCAATTTTCATATTTCTACTTGGGAATTTTTTGAAACCCAACACAGTGTGTATATATTTGTTGCACTTTTCATATTTCATTTTTCACTTGTGTTCACAATTGTACAAATTTGAATTTTTTGGTTTTTGTTTTATGGTCATTTTATTGAATTTGTAAACCAAAGCTCTTGGTTACGCCATCACCACAGTCACAGGCACTTTGAGTATTTTTTAGAATTTCGCTGTTGATTATAGATTGAGTTTAGTAAACATAGCATCAATTATTCATTCATTTATTTCAGCTATCTAATTCATTTATTTATTGTATAATTCACATTTATATATATATTTTTTATTCCTATTCTTATTCTTACCCTTATTTTTATATTAATTTTTTATATTAATTTATTAACCAGCACGCTGGAAAATTTATATTCACTTCTGTATTCAACAATTTAATATTGACTGATTCTTAGCACTATACTATTTATATTATTTATTGGGTTTATTATTTTAGTATATCTTGGTTCATTCAGGATTTTTTAGAGTTTAAAATTATTAGCCAGCAAGCTGAAAAATCTGTACATTTCTATGACATTTATATTTAGTGAGTTTAAAAAGGTATAGCGCCATATCTATTTTCTCTATCTCACCTTTCTTACTGTTCCATCCATTAGGACGGAAACAAAATAGAGGCTGCTCTTACCTACATTACATTATATTTACTCTCTGTTTAACAAATCCCATAGCGCGCCCTATCCTTTTATTTTTATTTTAATCCACCACAGTGCACTGCACGGCACTGACCAATCAGAATCTGCATTAATCTGTAATGGTGGCACAGAGAGGAGATTTCAAATCCCTGCAATGGTGGAGCAGCTTGCAGGAGCCCTGACAGCTGAGGATCATGGGAGGAAAGTACAGTTGGACCGGGGGGGTGGGGGTCAGTGTTACGTCATCTCTACAGATTTTCTATAAAGGTGAGCTAACACTTTAGCCACTTGCCAACCACTGCACACCGAAATACCTTGGCACAATGGCAGCGGTAGGCAAATGGGCTTACCTGTATGTCCCCATTAATTGGCGGGGTTAGTACAGTGTCACAGTGCCTGTGGGACCTGCGGACTCTATGCCCGCCGGTCTCCTGGCGATCGTGTCATGGAGCTGCAGAACGGGGAAGTGCCTATATAAACAAGGCATTTCCCCGTTATTCCTAGTGACATGACAAAATCACTGTTCCCTGTCAGCGGGAGCAGTGATTGCTGACATGTGAGTTGTAGCCCCTCCCCCCTACAGTTAGAATCACTCCGTAGGACACACTTAACCCCCTTGATCGCCCCCTAGTGTTTAACCCCTTCCCTGCCAGTGTCATTTACACAGTAATCAATGCATTTTTATAGCACTGATCGCTGTATAAATGAGAATGGTCCCAAAATGGTGTCAAAAGTGTCCGATGTGTCCGCCACAATGTCGCAGTCACGATAAAAATCGCAGATCGCCACCATTACTAATAAAAAAAAAAAAAAAATGCCATAAAACTATCCCCTATTTTGTAGACACTATAACTTTTGTGCAAACCAATCAATGTACGGTTATTGCGATATTTATTTTTTTACTAAAAATATGTAGGAGAATACATATCGGCCTAAACTGAGGAAAAAAAAATATATATATATATATTTTTTTTTTTTTCTTATATAATTTTTATTTATTTTTTTTGGAGGATATTTATTATAGCAAAAAGTAAAAAGAAATTGCTTATTTTATTTTTTTCAAAATTGATGCTGTTTTTTTGTTTATAGCGCAAAAAATAAAAATCGCAGAGGTGATCAAACACCGCCAAAATAAAGCTCTATTTGTGGGGGGAAAAAAGGACATCAATTTTGTTTGGGTGGAACGTCACACGACCGCACAAATGTCAGTTAAAGCGACGCAGTGCTGATTCGCAAAAAAGTGCTCTGGTCAGGAAGGGAGTAAAATCTCCCGGGGCTGAAGTGGTTAAAATCAATTTCTTGGAGTCTGTTGAGGTACACTGTGCTTCCACAGCTCTGGTTAGGATTATGCTCCCGGTACTGCTTTACCGGAAAACTGAAGCACATGCTGGGAGCGGGTGGGGTTATGCTGGGCTGTCCTATAGTTTGTTGTTTGCTAGGGTGTACTCCTCCTGTAAGTTGCAGTATAACCCAAGTCTCTGAATTGCTGTGTCCCTCAATGGACTCTAATAAATGGATTTTACAGTAACTATAAAAAAAAATCTTCTCTTCCTTCACTGACAATAGCAGCAGGAGTGGGTTGGTCAGGTCAAAAAAAAAAAACTCTTGTTCTTGGACTCGGGTGTCTGGTCTTGGCCTCCTGATAGCGGTTGTATTACTGATCTGATCTCACTTGCTGTAGGTAGGTGACCTTGTTTGTCCTCGAAGGGAGAAAATTCCTTCCTAACCTGTGATGATGATCACATAAATCCTCAGATCAGATCAACTCTCCGCCCTGCTAAATGCAAGTAATGCACTATAATGTCAGCTTTTAATAGAAAAGGCCTCTTTACAGTGCCTTGCGAAAGTATTCGGCCCCCTTGAACTTTTCAACCTTTTGCCACATTTCAGGCTTCAAACATAAAGATATAAAATTTTTCTTTTTTGTGAAGAATCACCAACAAGTGGGACACAATTGTGAAGTGGAACGAAATCTATTGGATTTTTGAAACTTTTTTAACTAATAAAAAAATGAAAAGTGGGGCGTGCAAAATGATTCGGCCCCCTTGCGTTAATACTTTGTAGAGCCACCTTTTGCTGCGATTACAGCTGCAAGTCGCTTGGGGTATGTCTCTATCAGTTTTGCACATCGAGAGACTGAAATTCTTGCCCATTCTTCCTTGCAAAACAGCTCAAGCTCAGTGAGGTTGGATGGAGAGCGTTTGTGAACAGCAGTTTTCAGCTCTTTCCACAGATTCTCGATTGGATTCAGGTCTGGACTTTGACTTGGCCATTCTAACACCTGGATACGTTTATTTGTGAACCATTCCTTTGTAGATTTTGCTGTATGTTTGGGATCATTGTCTTGTTGGAAGATAAATCTCCGTCCCAGTTTCAGGTCTTTTGCAGACTTCAACAGGTTTTCATCCAGAATGGTCCTGTATTTGGCTGCATCCATCTTCCCCTCAATTTTAACCTGTGACAGTGGGATCACTTTGGACACAGGGTGAATAAAAGAAACCCCCGATATGGTCTGTGATAGCCATATTCAAGGCTGTATATACATTGTATATAGATTGGATGTATACTGTATATGGGGGTTAAGTATCATTGCTGTGATGAATTAAGTTGTTTTGCATTTCTATTGTTCATTTAAGTCTGTCCTTGTGTGTATTGTAAAGTGCCAGACAGACTGGCTGCCAACCCTTTGTGAAAAGATGTGTATTGGGTGGGATCGTTTGAAGCCTAGCAGACGTCAGGATGAGGTGTTGAGTCTTGGGATGTGTGGGTGGAGATGGGCCCTTGTTCATGTTAAAACATGTGCCTTGAATTGTGTATAAAGTTACAATGTTTCTCATTAATAAAGTCATTCCTACTACAGAAGAGACAGAGTGCGTCTCGTCTTTTTGCCAGAGGGGTCGGCTCCTATAGGAAAGGGTCATTTAGCTGTGGATATTGGTAGCGAGTGGATGTGTGTCTAGGAGAGGGAACATCGTAAACGGCGTTAACCCCCTTTATATTAGGGGTGCAGTTACATAACCATCTTCCCTGTCCCTGCTGAAGAAAAGCAGGCCCAAACCATGATGCTGCCACCACCATGTTTGACAGTGGGGATGGTGTGTTGAGGGTGATGAGCTGTGTTGCTTTTACGCCAAACATATCGTTTTGCATTGTGGGCAAAAAGTTGGATTTTGGTTTCATCTGACCAGAGCACCTTCTTCCACATGTTTGGTGTGTCTCCCAGGTGGCTTGTGGCAAACTTTAGATGAGACTTTTTATGGATATCTTTGAGAAATGGCTTTCTTCTTGCCACTCTTCCATAAAGGCCAGATTTGTGCAGTGTACGACTGATTGTTGTCCTATGGACAGACTCTCCCACCTCAGCTGTAGTTCTCTGCAGTTCATCCAGAGTGATCATGGGCCTCTTGGCTGCATCTCTGATCAGTCTTCTCCTTGTCTGAGCTGAAAGTTTAGAGGGACAGCCAGGTCTTGGTAGATTTGCAGTGGTCTGATACTCCTTCCATTTCAAAATGATCGCTTGCACAGTGCTCCTTGGGATGTTTAAAGCTTGGGAAATCTTTTTGTATCCAAATCCGGCTTTAAACCTCTCCACAACCGTATTACGGACCTGCCTGGTGTGTTCCTTGGTCTTCATGATGCTCTCTGCGCTTTCAACAGAACCCTGAGACTATCACAGAGCAGATGCATTTATACAGAGACTTGATTACACACAGGTGGATTCTATTTATCACCATCAGTCATTTAGGACAACATTGGATCATTCAGAGATCCTCGCTGAACTTCTGGAGTGAGTTTGCTGCACTGAAAGTAAAGGGGCCGAATAATTTTGCACGCACCACTTTTCAGTTTTTTATTTGCTAAACAAGTTTAAATTATCCAATAGATTTCGTTCCACTTCACAATTGTGTCCCACTTGTTGGTGATTCTTCACAAAAAAATAAAATTTTATATCTTTATGTTTGAAGCCTGAAATGTGGCAAAAGGTTGAAAAGTTCAAGGGGGCCGAATACTTTCACAAGGCACTGTACATCCTGTTTTGAAGATCCGGACTGATTTAGACTTTAGAAGACACCATAAAGCTGAACAAGCACATACATTCATTGGAAAGATTTGGCAGATTGACCTTTTACCCCAAGGGCGCTATGAATGGAAGATGAATTTACTTTCATTGTAGGAAAGGGGTCTTTATATTGCTGTATTTAGGGGAGCTCTGCTTAAAGGAAAAGGCGTACAGCCGTTGCTGATCTCCTATATCAGAGATATGCAACTAGCGGACCTCCAGCTGTTGCAGAACTACAAGTCCCATGAGGCCTAGCAGGACTTTGACAGCCACAAGCATGACACCCAGAGGCATGATGGGACTTGTAATTTTGCAACAGCTGGGGGTCCGCTAATTGCATATCCCTGTCCTCCTAAGAAGAACCCCTGTCAGTTTTTATTGTGGTCTGTACCGCGCCCCCCCCCCCGTTGAGATTTGCCCTCTCTGTCTGTCCTGTTTACCATTATCATTGAAAGTAAAAGAACATTTTTGGTTGTCCCCAGAAAAGTAATAGAGGGGAGATATTCCAATGGGGACACTAGTTCTGGTGACCCGGGGGTCCCCAAAGAATTTCCTTCATTTTCTGGGATTTCCTCTCACTTAAAGCGGAGGTCCACCCTAAAGTGGACCTTCCGCTCATTGGAACCCTCCTCCCCCCCTCCGGCGCCACAATTGGCACCTTTCAGGGGGGAGGGGGGTGCAGGTACCTGTACAGTACAGGTATCTGCACCCACTTCCGGCGTAGATTCTGCAGAAGGTACGGACCTTTCCGCAGAATCTACGCCCTTTTCCGAAGGTCCCCCGCTGCCTGCTGGGAAACACACGGATCCCAGAGACAGCGGGGACCATCCTTATTGCGCAGCGCGACTCGCGCATGCACAGTAGGGAACCGGGAAATGAAGCCAAAAGGCTCCACTTCCTGATTCCCATACCCAAGATGGCGGCGGCAGCACCCGAGAGACGATCTAGAGATCGGCTTTGGGTGCCGACATCGCGGGGTAAGTGTCCTTATTTTAAAAGTCAGCAGCTGCAGTAGTTGTAGCTGCTGGCTTTTAAAAAAAAAAAAAAAAAAAACGGCGGACTCCCGCTTTAACGCCCGTTCACACTACAGCAACTTGGGATCCGACTTGTCAGACCTCAAGTCGCCCCAAGGCGCTGGACATAAGAAATTCCATTGAAGTGAATGAGAGCCGTCTTAATGTACACTACTGAAGTCGCTCCGACTTCAGAAAAAGGTTCCTGTACTGCTTCAAGGTGACTTCTCGGCAACTTGTACCCATAGATTTCAATGGAAGTTGCCTCCAAGTCGGATTTTCATCTATATTGAAGCGACTTTATAGGAAAAAGAAAATAATTTACACAGGTACATCCCATGTTTGCCCAAGAAAACCCCTCCCTCCCACAGAGCTGATTATTCTGTGATTGGCCACAGCCAAAGTCGCCTGTCCCGAAGGCAACTTTAAGTTGCGCAAAGTCGCGCTGAAGTCGCCTCCAAATCGCCTTGCAAAGTCGCGCTGTAAGTCGGCTTGCCCCTGTGTGAACCGAGCCTTACTGTTTGGCTATTGAACAGGAAGTGAAGGGAAATCTATGCGATGGGACACAGATGGCTAAAAACAAAAAACAAAAAAAAAAACCTGACGGGTTATAACCCTCCTTTGCTCTAACATGAAAAGAAAAGTTTTGCCTATAGTTCTATTTTTAAGGAAAGGTGAATGATCTGTCTGGTCTGTGAATATCGCTGATGGGAGCCATGTGCAAGGATAGCTTTATGTCTGTTATTCTTTATTTATTTGGGGTATTTACAGTATCTCTCAAAAGTAAGTACACCTCTCATGTTTTTTGTAAATATTTTCTTCTATCTTTTCATGTGACAACACTGAAGAAATGACACTTGTCTACAATGTAAAGTAGTGAGTGTACAGCTTGTATAACAGTGTAAATTTGCTGTCCCCTCAAAATAACTCAACACACAGCCAATAATGTCTAAACTGCTGGCAATAAAAATAAGTGAAAATGTCCAAATTGGGCTCAAAGTGTCACAATTTTTGTGGCCACCATTATTTTCCAGCACTGCCTTAACCCTCTTGGGCATGGAGGTCACCAGAGCTTCACAGGTTGTCACTGGAGTCCTCTTCCCCTCCTCCATGATGACATCACAGAGCTGGTGGATGTTGGAGACCTTGCGCTCCTCCACCTTCCGTTTGAAGATGTCCCACAGATGCTCAATAGGGTTTAGGTCTGGAGACATGCTTGGCCAGTCCATCACCTTTACTCTCAGCTTCTTTAGCAAGGCAGTGGTCATCTTGGAGGTGTTTTTGGGGTCATTATCATGTTGGAATACTGCCCTGCGGTCCAGTCCCTGAAGGGAGGGGATCATGCTCTGCTTCAGTATGTCACAGTACATGTTGGCATTCATGGTTCCCTCAATGATCTGTAGCTCCCCAGTACCGGCAGCACTCTTGCAGCCCCAGACCATGACATTCCCACCACCATACCTGACTGTAGGCAAGACACACTTGTCTTTGTCCTCCTCACCTGGTTGCCGCCACACACACTTGTCACCATCTGACACCAAATATGTTTATTTTGGTCTCCTCAGACCACAGGACAGTGATGGCGAACCTTGGCACCCCAGATGTTTTGGAACTACATTTTATAGGATTCTCATGCATGCTGCAGTGTAGTTGAGCATCATGGGAAATGTAGTTCCAAAACATCTGGGGTGCCAAGGTTCGCCATCACTGCCATAGGACATGCTTCCAGTAATCCATGCAGGGCTGTCTTTAAGCCAGGGAAAAAGGGGCAGCTGCCCTGGGCCCTGTCGTTGTGGGGCCCAAAGCAGCTGCCTCATACTTGCCAACTATCCCAGTTTACATTCCCTTGTCCCTTGAAGTTTTAGTCCTGTGCTGCTACTAATGCTGCCCAGCTCTGCCCTATTGTGTACAGATGACTTACCTGCAGACCTGTGTTTACATGTAAATAACCGGCATTCATATGTAAATAACAGTGACATGCATATGTAAATAGCTGAGGCCAACTGCATTGATATGTAAATAAAGGCAGCATTCATAGGTATATCATGCCCCCCTGCAGTGAGGAGATGATGTGCTGTAACCTATAGCAACCAGTGAGCAGTATTGCTGTACAGTAATCTCTAGCAGCCAATCAACAAGCAGAAATGTGTTGTAATCTCTAGCAACTAATCAGTGAGCCTTAATGTGTACTGTAGCCTCTAGCAACCAGTCAGTAAGCAGTAATGATATGCTGTAACCTCTGGCAACCAATCGCAATCACTGCCTGATCTGATACAGTAAACTGATTTTAAGTCTAGCTGCTATTTATTGTATGTCTCAGAGAAGGTGGAGAGCGAAATTGCATGGGGGGAGGGGGGCCCTAAGAAAATTTTTGCCCAGGGCTCAATCAATATTAAAGACGGCCCTGCAACCGCCTTGAATCCATGTCCTTTGTCTGCTTGTCTTCAGCAAACTGTTTGCGGGCTTTCTTGTGCATCATCTTTAGAAGAGGCTTACTTCTGGGACGACAGCCATGCAGACCAATTTGATGCAGTGTGCGGCGTATGGTCTGAGTACTGACAGGCTGACCCCCCCACCCCTTCAACCTCTGCAGCAATGCTGGCAGCACTCATACATCTATTTCCCAAAGACAACCTCTGGATATGACGCTGAGCACATGACCTCAACTTCTTTGATCGACCATGGCGAGGCCTGTTCTGAGTGAAACCTGCCCTGTTATACCTCTGTATGGTCTTGGCCACCGTGCTGCAGCTCAGTTTCAGAGTCTTGGCAAACTTCTTATAGCCTATGTAGAGCAACAAATTTATTTTGTTCAGATCCTCAGAGAGTTCTTTGCCATGAGGTGCCATGTGGAACTTCCAGTGACCAGTATGAGAGATTGAGAGCTATAACACCAAATTTAACACACCTGCTCCCCATTCACACCTGAGACCTTGTAACACTAACGAGTCACATGACACCGGGGAGGGAAAATGGCTAATTGGACCCAAGTGGGTTGAGTTAATTTGAGGGGACAGCAAATTTACACTGTTATACAAGCTGTACACTCACTACTTGACACTTGTCTACAATGTAATTTCTTTGGCGTTGTCACATGAAAAGATAGAAGAAAATATTTACAAAAATGTGAGGGGTGTACTCAGTTTTGTGAGATAATATAGTTTATAGTACTGAGAACTTTATATATATATATAATGTATCGAGCTGTATAACAAATAATACCGCACTACCCTTGGTGTACAGCAGCTAACAGAGCAAATTAGATAAATAGCAAAACAAAAGGAAACAAATAGTGTAGCGCTCTAAAAATACATATAGTGACACGTGTATCGAATATCGGGTAATAAGCCCAATTCAACTAGTACATAAAAAGAAAAAACGTGCAAAATTATATAAATATGACTGATAATAAATGTCCAAAAAGATCTGAGTGTCACTTGTGCAAAATATAATATAAAACTTCATGTGAATGTCCAAGCAGTGAACCAGGATGTATAACTTGAAGTGAGGGGTTCCACCACCCAAAGTTGGAAGGCTTAGCGGAACGTTTGAACCCCCAAGAACATATGTTCTGCGGGTCAAACGGGCTTGTGTCATTTAGTACAACGAATGAGAAGAGACACTGGAACCTTCGGACTATTGCGACAGGAACACCCAATTATCCTCAAGACGGAGAGATCCTTAAGATGTATCTCAAGAAGGGGACGGTGCCATGTTGAACTTCCGTCTTAGTCCGTAGGGTTCACTCATCCATGTCTTTATGGACCTTGACAATATTGAACCCTACGGACTAAGACTGGGATGCCATTAAAGTTCATTTTATGTGCATGTAAAGGCAGGCATCCCAATATTTTTGGTAATATAGTGTATAACAGGCCAGGTTTTACGTATTACCTTGGGGGAGATGTAGACTAGAATACGGCAATCACTGAGCAGCAAATGATATCACCTGTCATGTTGTAGGAATTGCGTGGCAAGAAGTCAATTATAAATACTGCACCTCATCCCTAAATACATTACATCAAAAGCAACAAAGGGAAAAAATGGGATTATCATGGTGCATAGATACAGATGAACAAAAATAAGAAGAAAATATTAGAAAATATTAAAATTTTATATTACAATTTAGTTAATATCACACAATAATAAAAATACAGAAAACAAAAAAAAGAAAAAAAATGATACAATTGAATAATTAAGCATAAAATTGAAAATTGGATAGAATATATCTGACAGCCAAAAATTTGCAGCGTACTGGGCCAAGATGGCATTGGCCTTAAGATGCTGTCTGGTCAATCCTTCCCTACATGTTTCGCCATAAAAATGGCTTCCTCAGGGGCAATAGAATATAATCTCAAAGGAAGTGACAACAATTCTACAAAAGAAAAGAAAAAAAACATATGCAAATTAAAATACAAAATCAACGGCTGCATGAAATAAATAGGCACACACCATGGATCTGGACAAACCAAAACCATCCGAACCCACACACCCATCTACAGTGCCCACGTGTGATATTTATTACAATTTTGTTTTTTCTAATATTTTCTTCTTATTTTTGTTCATCTGTATCTATGCACCGTGATAATCCCATTTTTTCCCTTTGTTGCTTTTGATGTAATCACCTGTCATGTATTTCAGTTATCCTGCAAACCTGGCCTGTTAGTGGGTCCTGAGGACAGGAGTTGATGACCACTGATGTATGTCACCTGTGGGAGCTTTTTTTTTTTACAATGAACACGAGTGCCGATACTTTTTTTTTTTTTTATTACTCGCCGATACCAATTACCGTTGCCTACCGCAACTGTTTTTTTTTTTTGTTTGCTTTTGTTAGTGAATATTTTTGCACATATAAATAACTTTTCAATGCTGATAGCTGAAGTGAAAACAAGTTTTTATTGTTTTTAAAATAGACGTGAAAAAAAAAAAGTATGAAAATAATAATTAAATGGAAGAGAATAGGGAGTTAATTAACCACTTTAGCCTCAGAAGAATTTACCCCCTTCCTTACCGTAGCACTTTTTGCGATTCGGCACTGCGTCGCTTTAACTGACAATTGCGCGGTCGTGCGACGTGGCTCCCAAACAAAATTGACGTCCTTTCTTCCCCACAAATAAAGCTTTCTTTTGGTGGTATTTGATCACCCCTGCAGTTTTTATTTTTTGCGTTATAAACAAAAAAATAATGTATTTTTTTCAAAATTGACGCTATTTTTTTACTTTTTGCTATAATAAATATCCCCCCAAAAATATATAAAAAAACATTTTTTTCCCTCAGTTTAGGCCGATACGTATTCTACATATTTTTTGGTATTAAAAAAAATCACAGTAAGCGTATATTGATTGGTTTGCGCAAAAGTTATAGCGTCTACAAAATAGCGGATAGTTTTATGGCATTTTTATTAATTTATTTATTTTTTACTAGTAATGGCGACGATCAGCCATTTTTATCGCGACTGTGACATTATGGCGGACACATCAGACAATTTTGACACATTTTTGGGACCATTGGCATTAATACAGCGATCAATGCTATAAAATGGCATTGATTACTGTAAAAATGTCACTGGGAGTGAAGGGGTCAACCCCTAGGGGGTGGGGGAGGGGTTAAGTGTGTCTTAGGGGATTGTTTCTAACTGTCTGGGGGATGGTCTGTGTGTGACGTGAACACTGATTGCTGCTCCCGATGACAGGGAACAGACGATTAGGCAGAACGGGGAGATGCTGTTTACATCGGCATCTCCCTGTTCTTGAGCTCCGTGACACGATCGCTGGTATCCCCGCGGCGATTGAGTACGCTGGTCCCGCGGGTGCGGTCATGGAGCTCGCAACAGGCCCGCATAGCGGGAAATTCAAAGTAACATACGGGTATGTTACTTTGCCCAGCCGTGCCATTCTGCCGATGTATATATGCTGACAGCTGTCGGCAAGTGGTTAAGGCTGATTAGAGTAAATTAAGCGTTAATAAGGGGTTAAACAGAGGAACATCCCTTTGAACTGCAGATGAAAAACAGAAAGATACAAAAAGAAACAATGTTTCTTTTTATTTTAGTGTTTCAGCTTAATAAACAGCTGCTTTTTTTTTTTGCAACAGCTCCAATTACAGGACTTTAACACTTTAGCTGTCAACAGAGGAGACCCGCTGACAGCTCAAAGAATCGAACCTGAGAGTATGGATTTCAGGTATAAGTGCATTTGAGTGCCGCTACTTGTGCAAATACTCGGTATTGGGACCAATAGCAATACTAGTATCGGCGCAACCCTACTTTGGACTTATCAGATTCAGAAAGAAAAACCTCCAATAGAAGCTGCAGATATTTTCTGCTGCCTTCCACCCCACCTGGAGCATGATACCATTGTGTGTGAACAGTAGGGAATTGGTATCAGGCTTCCTGAAAGCTCAAATTCCACACATATATTTACAGGGTGGGGTCTCGACACACAGGAACCCCCCCCCCCACCATCGAGGAAACCTCAGCAGTCAAGCTGCTATTTTTGTATAAAAAGCTGAGAAACCGGTTCTGTGCAACCCGTCCCGACCTGGAGATGTAATGCTGTCTGAATGTCTGCAGGTCTGAAAACGCCCCTCCGAGGCTTGGCCCGCGGCATGCTCCTTCCTACCTGCTACGTGTTACCTTTTATCCTGACCCAGTCTGTGCAAATCCTCCTGTAGCGGTGTAGTTGCCACTAGCAACAAACATCCACCATATCCCCCCCCGGCAGACCCCCATATATATCTAGCAGACACAATGAACAGTCTTTTGCTTTGTTTATCGGGGGTACTACTTGGTTGGGGGGAAGGGGTATACGGGATGCCCATAGAATTGTTCATTTCGCCATCATAATTAGAGATTTTTAACAGATTAGACCAGCCTTTCTCAACCTTTTCAACACAGAGGAACCCCTGAAATAGTTCTCCGGTCTCGGGGAACCCCTGCTAAAAATGAGAAATCTACAACTCATGATACATTAGTGTGATGGTCAGTGGGAAGAATGGTCCTTACACTTGTGGTCATTGGGAAGAATTACCTCCTTACAGGTAGCTAAAAAGATGAATAGTGTCGGTGGAAACTTATCTGAGAGGCAGAAATTGCCCAATGCTGAAGGAACCCCTACAACCTCTGGAGGAACCCTGGTTGAGAATCACTGGATTAGCACATAGTTTGAGTCTGAGGGATTGATGTAAATGTTTTATCAGCTACAGCCTTTCCCCTGCATCACCATGAAGACTATTGCTCCTCCTCTGCTTAACTCCCGCAGACTATTGCTTCCCGAACTTCCTCACCCATGACCGTGGAAGGATGAGGACATCACTCTTGACCGTGTAAGGGAGATGTTCCCAGAAATCTTCTCCTCCTACACAAGCTGGAGTTATTAGTGTAATGTCACATCTTCTTTAGGCAAGAAGGACCAACTTCATCATACCCCACCGACCCGCTCCATGTAACCCCTTCATTATACCCCACCGACCCGCTCCATGTAATCCCTTCATCATACCCCAACACTCCACTCCATGTAATCCCTTCATCATACCTCACCACCCCACTCAATGTAACCCCTTCAACATACCCCACCACCCTGCTCTATGTAACCCCTTCATCATACCCTACCACTCCACTCTGTGTAACCCCTTCATCATACTCCACTGCCACCCTCTCCATGTAACCCCTTCATCATACCTCACCGCCTTGCTCCATGTAACCCCTTCATTATTCCCCACTGCCCCCACTCCATGTAACACCTTCATTATTCCCCACTCCATGTAACCTCTTCATTATTCCCCACTCCATGTAACCTCTTCATTATACTCCTCCATCCCCACTCTATGTAACCCCTTCATCATACCTCACCGCCCTACACCATGTCACCCCTTCATCATACCCTACTCCCTCAATGTAACCCCTTAATCATACCCCGCTCCATATAACCCCCTCTTCCTACTCCAGCCCTCACTCAATGTATCCCTTTCATCATACCCCCCCCACCCCCCCACCCCCACTGTTTGTAACACCTTTATTATACTCCCTGCCCCCAGTCCAGGTACTGTCTATCCCACCCCCTCTGACCCAGTTCCAGTCTACATATTCCTCTATCCTAACTCCCCCTCCCAGTCCTTGGAGCCTTCTATTCTACACCATCACCACATCCCAGTCTATGTGCAGTCCGTCTAATTCTCCATCCTACACCTTCCATATTCAGCGTAACCGTTCATCCTACCCCATACACTACAATCTAATTGATCTAATTGTTTGACCACGTTTTAAGGGTAAGAATGCAGAGGATTGACTTCATCAGTGGGTTTTTGTACCTTCATTGTCCAGTCACAGGCAGTGGGATGGATGGGGTGGGGTTCTTTCCCCTCCACTGCCGTGTAGCCTGCAGGGAGGTCCAGGACCTGGCTGTACTGTCTTGCAGAGTATTTGTCAGCATGCGACTGCCTGAACAGAGGTATGGATCAATTGCAAAGTAAAAAAGTTCACTATATATATATATATATATATATATATATATATATATATATATACACACACACACACACTTCAGCTCTGTATGTAGCTATTTGCCTGGAGTTCAGCTTTTTTTATTTTAGTATGGGAAGATGTAGTGGAGACAACGGTGCTGTGAGGAACTACACAAATCTGCATATGCAGGAAATCACCTAAATCCAGACCTATGAATGGGCCTTAAAGTGAACCTAAGCTTGATTTAAAGTGGTTGTAAACCTCAGACATGAAATCTGAACAAAGAATGTCCCTCTATAGTGTGTACTTGTCTCTACCCAGAGCACTAAGTGCCATCTCTGCCTGCTGTCTCCTTACTCTGCTATCGGCATGAGTCACTTCTGAGATGTTTTCCTGACACCAAGAGAAAAGGGTGACCTCCGGCACACAGCCTGTGATTGACAGCCTCAGCCCTGTTCCTGTGTGCTGTGTGAAGGGGGTGTCCCTTCCCTCCAATCAGCTCTCAGAACTCTCTTCAATGAGCTCTGCAGTGTGTGTAGATTCAGCTCCCTGCCCCCTGCTTTCTGAAAGCTCAGACAAGCTTTATCAATTCTAGACTTTAAACTGCTGTAGAGGGGAGATTACTGCAGTTAAGCAGGTTAATTTATATAACATATATTATATAATATAATATAACAACTTATGTAGGAGGTTTTGGTTCATCTCTGTGTGTGAGCTGAAACCAGTTCATTAGGTATATACAGGGCAGCCATTAGAAATTTTGGGGCCCCCCAGGCCTGACCGCCAACATTCCAACATTCCCCACTGGCTGTCCCACCAAATCCGCCCACTAGCCATTTTTTAACACTTACAACGTCATATATGAAAATGAACAGTGTATTATAAGTCATCAGTGCTTTCATATTTATATTTTGCCCAAAAGAGACATCCCAAACCAGCAGCTGTACGCTCTCAGCCCCCCTAACACCTGTACGTTCTCAGCCCCCCTAACACCTGTACGCTCTCAGCCCCCCTAACACCTGTACGCTCTCAGCCCCACTCACATCTGTACGCTCACTCCCCCCTCACACACGTACACAGGCACACACACACACAAACACAGGCACGTACACATGCACACACATGCACACACATGCACAAACATACACACACATATATGTACACAGACACACACATGTACACATAGGCACACACACACACACACATACATATGTACACAGACAAACACATGCACACACATGTACACAACCCCACCCTTGTTCCTCTTCAGTTGTACATTATTTCTTATTTGGAAGCTGCTGTTCCTGGTCCCAGATCTTGTGCAAAACACACGAGGAGTGCACATGCTGGAATTGACCAGAGGTGGCAGCAGAGAGCCTGATGTCAGTGACACAGCAGCAGCTGCTGACTCGCATACATTCTGAAAGTCAGCGCAGCCACGGAGCTTCCATACACCTCTCCTTCTCTCATCCTCGCCAGACAGCCGGGCCCTTCTAGACTCTCGGCCCCTTACAAGTGTGTGGGCTGTACCCCCCTGATGGCGGCCCTGGGTATATATAAGGGTCAACAACCATTGTAAAGTTTTAAAGCGCTGCCTAGAAGCAGACATCGCCTGACGCTCACCATTACATTTATTAGCCAAAATGGCTTTTTTTGGGTGCCTCTCTGATTTAGCGTCACCGTCCTGCTGGGGGCCCAACATTCCTTGTCTCCGTAGCTAAGTCCTGCCAGCTGCCATCCCCTGTCCAATCAGACTGCTTCAATGGTCAGTAAAGCCAATCACAATGAAGAGGAGGGTGGTGGTTGGTGGGGCTTCAGCAGAGAAAGTCAATAACCAAGTGGAACTTTGCTCTTTAAATGTTTGGAATTGAATAGGGATCTGCAATTAGCGGACCTCCAGCTGTTGCAAAACTACAAGTCCCATCATGCCTCTGCCTCTGGGTGTCATGCTTGTGGCTGTCAGAGTCTTGCTATGCCTCATGGGACTTGTAGTTCTGCAACAGCTGGAGGTCCACTAATTGCATATCCATGAGGTTCTCTTTAACGTCCCCTACAAAGGACCCCGTGGCAGTAAGTAAGGTGACATTTCAGGCTTCAGCTGTTTTTAGTTCTCAGAGTTCCAGAATCGGCTTCCGTGTGACCAGCCGGAGAGACCCCCGAGGAGGACAATTGTAGGAAACGTCTCTGGGGAGACACCAAACATAAAAGGCATCAGTACAATGCTGCTGGAAATGCAGGGGGGGGGGGGGGCTTATACCTTCCACAGAGGAGGGGCAGGTTCAGACATGGGGGGGGGGTGATAATAAAAAATGATATTCAGCCCAGAGAAACCCTTCAGAGGCTCAACCAGATGATAGATGGAAAAAAACAGGAGAAGTTCTGTTTAATTCTGTACAGAATGTAATGTAAATGCTCTGCTGTAAGGCAGCCCAACCTGACCACATAGGCCTGGGGTAGTTGGACCCTCTGCACCCCCTGTAGGTACCCCTAGTCTTCCTCCCTACCTCCCTTAAAGCAGAAAACCTTTAAGGAGGTAAACCTCAGACATGAAATATGAACAAAGCACACCCCTCTATAGTGTGTACTTGTCTCTACCCAGAGCACTAAGTGTCATTTCTGTCTGCTGCCTCCTTCCTCTGCTATCTGCATGAATCACTTCTGACAAGTTTTCCTGACACCAAGAGAAAAATGGTGACACGGGAAGGAGCTCCAGTCTCAGCTCTGTTCCTGTGTGCTGTCCCTCCAAACAGCTGTCCGAGCTCTCCTCACTGAACTCTGCAGTGTGTAATTTCAGCTCTCCACCTCCTTTTTTCTTTCTGACACCTCTGACAAACTTTATAAAGTGTGTACTTTATATGTAGTCTTCTCCTCTCTACACCCATTCAAACAGGTACAACTTATGTAGGAGGATTTCTACATGTCACCTGAGGCCAGTCACTTCACTTGGGTATGTGTAAGAGATTATAGCCACTTTAAAGTCCACTGTCAGCCCATGAACACTGGTGCGCAGTCGTTTTGGAACAGGAAGGGGTCATCCCCAAATTGTTCCCACAAAGTTGGGAGCATGAAATTGTCCAAAATGTCTCGATATGTTGAGGCCTTAAGAGTTCCCTTCACTGGGACTAAGGGGCCAAGCCCAACCCCTGAAAAACAACCCCCCCACACCATAATCCCCCCTCCACCAAATGATTTGAACCAGTGTACAAAGCAAAGGTCTGGCTTGCAATTTCCACTCTAATTCATCCTAAAGGTGTTCTATCGGGTTGAGGTCAGGACTCTGTGCAGGCCAGTCAAGTTCCTCCACCCCAAACTCGCTCATCCATGTCTTTATGGACCTTGCTTTGTGCACTGGTCTAAATCATTAGCCCACATCATAATCCCCCCTCCACCAAATGATTTGGACCAGTGCACAAAGCAAGGTCCATAAAGACATGGATGAGCAAGTTTGGGGTGGAGGAACTTGCCTGACCTCAACCCAATAGAACACATTTGGGATGAATTACCAAGAATTGCTAAGCATCACCCCAATTACAGCCCGGTGTGTCCCAGGTGTGCTAGTCGTAATTGTAAGTTTTACCATCTCATATGGTCATGCCCTGTGATCCAAGTATACTGGGCACAAATAATCGCATTCCTTCACGATTGCATGGGTTCACCCCTACAACTAGACCCGAAGATTTGTGTGCTTGGCCTACTTGCAGACACTGACATTGACAAAGTACCTGGCCACGTTTCTGCATGAAACGCTATTTGGTGCAAGAAAGTTGGTGGCGAGGCACTGGATGCGTCCCGCGCCATCTACAATCCGAGCTTGGATTGCGGAAATTAATCACACCGCGCCTTATAAAAAAGTAATATACCAACACCGCGGATGCCTCGCCAAGTACAATAGGACCTGGGACAGATAGCTCAATAGTTTGGATACATGTACAGAGTAGACCGCCACCTGCACACATTGGTTAGGAAATCCCATCCTACCCCGAACCACTGAGAACTATTGCCTCAACCTATACACCAATAATTAAATGTAGATGATTGAGTGGGAAGATGATGGAATGCATTTACGTAATCTAAGCCCTTGTACACACGGTCGGAGAATCCGTCGGAATGCGTCTTATCGGACCGTGTCGTCGGATAATCCGACTGTGTGTGGTATGCATTGGACTGATTCCGTCTGAATATCCGTCTGACCCAATTTTCCAACATGTTGGAAATATTTCCCGACCAACTGGGCCGGACAGACCTAATCCGATCATGTGTAGAGCATTTTGATCGGACCAAGTGCCACGCATGCTCAGATCAAATTCCTACATCAAAGCTATTGGCTACTAGCGTGACCGTAGTCCCATCGTAACGAAATTACATCATCACGTTTTGAATGATCGGATTTTCCGACAACTTAAGCCCCATACACACGGTCGGACTTGTACAAACTTTTCCGTGGACTTTTGTACAAAGTGTGTTGTCCACAAGTTTGTATTGCATACACACGGTCGGACTTTTTGACAACAAACACGAACGTAATGACGTCACAACGTACTGACGCCGCTTCAAAAGAGGACGTTCAATGACTCCAGCGCCACCTTTGGTCAACTTCTGTATTGTAGTCTGATCGTTTGCAATGGTTCTGAGCATGCGTGTTTGTACCTTGTACAAAAGTCCGATGCTTTTGCGTACACACGGTAGGACTTTGCTCCATCGGACTTTTGTTGCCAGAAAGTTTGTCCGTTCGCACAGCCAACAAAAGTCCGATGAAAACAGAAAAAGTTTGTCCGATGGAGCGTACACACAGTCGGATGTTGCTCCAAAACAGCTAATTTGCATGTTTGTTGTCAAAAAGTCCGACCGTGTGTACGGGCCTTAAGTCTGACCGTGTGTATGCAACAGTTTCAGACAAGATCCGATGGGCAAAATCCGACGGATTTAGTTGTGGAAATCTCCGACCGTGTGTACAGGGGCTAAAAGGGAAGGTATCAAAAGGCTTGAGGGCAAGCATCTCAGCCAAGTCTTTGTTCTGTATTTGGTGAAATGTACCTGATGTTCTCGTTGGCATACTACAAGAATGTAATGTAATTGTAATGTTAGCACAATGTTTGTATTCACTTACCTTTCAATTATCAATAAAATTGTGCTTTCAAAAAAAAATAAAAAGTTCATGTGCGTGTAAAGGCAGGCGTCCCAATACTTTTGGTAACATAGGGTAATTGTTTTCCTTGTGCCTGCGTGGGTTTCCTCCGGGTACTCCGGTTGCCTCCCACAGTCCAAGGATATGCTGGGAGGTTAAGTGGCTCCTGTCTAGATTGGCCCCTAGTATGTATATGTATGAATGTGAGTTAGGGACCTTAGATTGTAAGCTCCTTGAGGGCGGAGACTGATGTTACTGTACAATATACTATATATCTAAAGTGCTGTATAAATTGGTGATGCTCAGGGGCAGACTGACCCGTCGGGCATTTTGGCCGTGGTCCGAGGGCCTGGCCGCAGAAGGGGGCCCGCCGGCACCGCCTGCTGGAGCTCATTGGGCCGGTCCAGGCACTGCTTACTCTCTCGGGATGGCCCGAGGCAGCAGCCACCATCTTTCTCTGGCCCCAGCAGCGCACATGATAAAGAAAGAAGAAGGGAAGGGGCCCGACCCGGATAGACGAAGCCAGCCCAGGAAGCTTTGCAGCAGGTGAGCAAGCCCAGTATGTGGAGGAACACCCACGCAATATCATTACGTGTTGCTCCGCACACTGGGCCTGCTCACCTGCTGCTGCAAACCTAATAGTGTTCCCTGATAGGCCATTGCGTCCCTCTGAGTCGCTCCAAGCCCTCGTCTTGGCAAACAGTGCCCGCCAGAACGGAAGCGAAGAGGACAGGACACACCAGCCAGCCACATCAGGGCCAAGGGCAGGGTGCCAGACAGCCACCCACGGTGACCCACATGTAGCACTGACCCCCGAAGGAGCTGCTGATTTTATTGGGCTTACCGTTACCTTCTTGACCTCGCCTCCGTCTAGGGGTTTTCCGAGGTTGATGGTCCAAAGAATTGGGGGAGACTGACACTGGATCCACTTTTCATGGGTCAGATGGTAGATGCACCAACTAGAGATAAAGCGTTACTGGATCTACTGATTACCAACAATACAGACCTGATTACAGACGTGGAAATACGGGAAAATTTAGGAAACAGTGATCACAAGTCAATTGGCTTCAGTATAAATCACACAAATAGGAAACATAAGGGGAATACAAAGACGCTGAATTTCAAAAGAGCCAACTTCCCTAAACTACGAACCTTGCAAGAAGATATAAATTGGGATAAAATCTTAGGAACAAAGAACACAGAGGAGAGATGGGTTTTCTTTAAGAGCATATTAACTAAGGGCATTAGCCAATGCATCCCATTGGGTAATACATTTAAAAGCATGAAACGTCCTGGATGGCTTAACTCCAATGTAAAAATGCATATAAAAGCAAAAAAAAAAAATACAAGGTTGAGGGATCATCATCAGCATTCAGACTTTATAAAGAATGCAACAAGAAATGTAAGGGTGCAATTAGGACGACGAAGATAGAACACGAAATGCACATAGCAGAGATGAGCAAAAAAAATCCCAATAAATTCTTTAAGTATGTAAACAGTAAAAAAGGGAGGACAGACCATACTGACCCCATAAAGAATGAGGAAGGACATTTGGTTACAAAGGATGGGGAGATGGCAAAGGTATTGAATTTATTCTTCTCCTCAGTCTTCACGAGGGAATCGGGGGGCTTTAGTAACCAAAACTGCAGTGTTTATCCTCATGACACATCACAGGAAGCACCTGTCACGTTCCCTACCGTGTCTTTTAGACAGCCAGGCGTGGTCGCGCCCCAAGTGGCTCTGGGTGGTATTGAACTAATGTCTGTTTGTTCTTGCTCCTGTTTCTTTACCCCTGAGTAGTGATGGATGAACTTCCGACGGGACGTTTCGCGAACGCGGCCGATAGTTTGCGAACCGGAATGTTCGCGGCGGGCCCCATTGACTTCAATGGGAGGCGAACTTCGCAAAACCTACAGGTCAAATTTGCAGCCACAAAATAATTAATAGCTGTGCAAACATAGTCCCACCACATGGCCAATGACATAACACATGTATGAGGTGAATCTGGGATCGACAACTACAAGCATTTTTATATGGGAAATTGTTGTGACAATTCAGGACTGTGGAGCGCATGAAGGCAATGGAGGAGAGGGAAGGTCAGGGACCAGGGTAGGCAAAGCAGAGGGTGCAGGAGATGATCACCAGCAGCGTGACATACAGCAATGACACATGCACCGTGATAGAGTCATCTGACACCAGCACCGTGATAGAGAGCACTGACATCAGCAGCGTGACATACAGCAATGACACCTGCACCGTGATAGAGTGATCTGACAACAGCACCGTTAGAGAGCACTGACATCAGCACCGTGATATACAGCACTGACAGCAGCACCGTGATAGAGAGCACTGATATCAGCACCGTGATATACATCACTGACACCTGCACCGTAAGCAGCCCCAGGAGGAAGTCAGCATAGCACAGGGATGGTGGCAGCCCCTCATAATGAGCATAGCACAGGGATGGTGGGAGCCCCTCATAATGAGCATAGCACAGGGATGGTGGGAGCCCCTCATAGTGAGCATAGCACAGGGATGGTGGGAGCCCCTCATAATAAGCAGCCCCAGGAGGACGTCAGCATAGCACAAGGATGGTGGGAGCCCATCATAATAAGCAGCCCCAGGAGGAAGTCAGCACAGCACAGGGATGGTGGGAACCCCTCATAATAAGCAGCCCCAGGAGGAAGTCAGCACAGCACAGGGATGGTGGGAGCCCCTCATAATGAGCATAGCACAGGGATGGTGGGAGCCCCTCATAATGAGCATAGCACAGGGATGGTGGGAGCCCCTCATAATATGCACAGCAGAGGTACAGCCCCAGGAGGATGTCAGCACAGCACAGGGATGGTGGCAGCCCCTCATAATAAGCAGCCCCAGTAGAAATATGACACCGCTCAACCTCTTCAAAGAGGAGGGTACGGGCATATAGTACGGTGTGCTTTTTTTGGACAAGGAAGTGAGCCAAATGAAGAAAGAAGGTCTGTGTGCTGGATTAAAAAAATTGTTTATAGACATATACATGGTCTACTGGTCACATGTGTTGAATTCCTCCGAGATCCATGCCTCATTCATTTTTAGAAATGTGAGGTAGTTAACACTGTCGTGAGCTAGGCGAGTGTGCTTATCGGTCACGATCCCCCCTGCTGCACTGAACGTCCTTTGAGACAGGACACTGGACGAGGGGCAAGCCAACAGCTCCATTGCAAATTGGGCAAGCTCTGGCCAGAGGTCAAGCCTGCCCACCCAGTAGTCCAGGGGTTCATAACTCCTCAGAGCGTCCACATCGGCCGTTAACCCGATGTAGTCAGACACCTGACGGTCTAGGCGTTCCCTGATGCTGGATCCAGATGACACCTGTCGATGGGTCGGCTGAAAGAATGACCTCATATCCGAAGTCACCAACACATCTTCAAACCGGCCTCTTCTTGCAGGCCTCTTCTTGCAGGCGCTGTTGAATTGGTACCCGCATCTCCTTCTCTGGGAGTGGGAATTGCTCCTCTGCCAGCGCACGCAAAAGCAGAATGCAGCATTTCTCAAAGCAAGGCCTGGAAGTGCTCAATTCTGCCAGCCCTCTGTGACGGCGGTAACATTTCTGCCATTTTGTGTTTGTACCGGGGGTCTAAGTACGTTGCCACCCAGTACTGGTCCTTGACCCTTATGCTTTTTATACGGGGGTCCCTATTAAAACACTGGAGCATGAAAGCCCCCATTTGCACTAAACTGGAAGCGGTATGGTGGCCTGGCTCCTGCTCATCATCCAGGATAATGTTGTCCTCTTCATTCTCCTCTCCCCATCCACGCACAACAACAGGGGTCCCAGAAAGGTTTAAAGCATGCTCTTCTTGCTCTTCCTCATCCGCCCCAGCACCATCCTCCTCTGACTCCTCTTCAGACTCCTGTTGTTCACTTGTCTCAGATAGAGTAGCCTCCCCTGGGAATTCATCCAGCATTGCGACTTCCTCATCTTCCCGCTCCTGCTCCTCCACAGCTTGATCAATGACACAACGCAATGCACGCTCCATAAAGAAGGCATAAGGTACCATGACACTGATGGCGCCATGGCTGCAACTGACCAGTTTGGTGATCTCCTCAAATGGCCGCAGAAGTCTGCATGCGTCGCGCATGAGCAGCCACTGGCGCGGTGAAAAAAAACCCAGCTCCCCAGAACCTGTTCTGCCGCAGAGTTCATACAGGTAGACGTTAACTGCACGTTTCTGCTAGAGCAGCCTATCAAGCATATAGAAGGTTGAGTTCCATCGCGTCGAGCAATCGCAAATAAGACGTCTGACCGGCAGATTGTGTCGCCACTGAATGTCAGCAAGGCGAGAAATGGCCGTGTAAGATCTTCTGAAATGGGCCGAGATTTTCCTTGCCTGCCGCAAGATGTCCTGGACCTCAGGGTATTTGACAACGATTCGCTGCACGACCAAATTTAAGATGTGATTTTGCCCTGTTTCAATGCGCTAAGCAGATTGGCACCGTTGTCACACAACACTTTAGCAACTGTCAAATTGAGCGGTGTTAGCCACTGATCTGCCTGTGAACGCAAAGCTGAAAGGAGTGCCGGGCCAATATGGCTCTTGGCTTCGAGGCACAACAGACGCAGCACGGCATGGCAACATCTCACCTGGCATGTCGAATACGTTCTGGGGAGCTTGGGCGGTGCAGCGGAAGAGACGCTAGCAGCAGAAAAGGAGGAGTCAGCCGAGGAGGAGAGGGAGGAGGATGGAGTAGGAGGAGGAGGAGAGGAGGAGGAGAAGAAGAGTCAGGCCTGCATGCAAACCAAATCTACACGGGTGCCACGGGTTACATGCTTGACGGCCGTCAGAAGGTTCACCCAGTGGGCAGTAAAAGTGATATACCTTCCCTGCCCGTGTTTGCTAGACCACGTGTCTGTGGTCAGATGTATCTTGGCACCGACACTGTGTGCCAGAGATACATTCACTTGCCGCTGAACATGGCCATATAGCTCTGGGATGCCCTTCTCTAAGAAATACTTCCTTCCTGGGACCTTCCATTGTGGTGTTCCAATGGGCACAAATTTTCGAAAGGCCTCCGAGTCCACCAGTTTATATGGCAGTAGTTGGCGGGCTATGAGTTCTGACAAGCCAGCCGTCAACCGTTGGGCAAGAGGGTTATCCGGCGTCATCATTTTTTTACGCTCGAACATTAGGCCCACGGAAGCCTGCCTTTTTGCAGAAAAACGTGAGCTTGGCGTGATGGAAGGTGGAGTGGAGGACAATTGAGAGGAGAGAGGAGAAGGAGAAGTAGAAGACGAGGCTGGACGGTGAGAGCCTGGAGTGTGGCTTTGTGTGTTCCGTTGCTCCCACTCGGCTTGGTGATGGCTGCTCATGTGCCTTCTTAAGGCGGTCGTCCCTAGGTGAGTGTTGGGCTTACCGCGACTAATGCGTTGACTGCAAAGATTGCAGATGGCAACGCTATTGTCAGCAGCGGACACGTTAAAAAAAGCCCACACTGCGGAGCCATGTGCCGGTGTCCTGGGAGCGCCAGATGTGACCGTACATGGTCGATGACTCGCTCCTGATACATTTGCAGTCTGCTTTGTCCCTCCTGTGCAATGTAATTTATTCCTGCTTCTCCTCCCTATCTGCTGGTCTATATCTCCCTCTGAACTCCCCTCCTCTTCCTCTATTGTGGGCACCCACGTGACATCACTAGACACGTCATCATCAACGTCACCTTCCCCACCGCTATAAGTAGAGATCTCGGAGTAGGCAGCAACACCGGGGACCAACCTCCTCCTTGGGCTGATCTGGGTACTGTTGTCAGACTGCTGAGTAACGGTTGTTGCTACCTCCTCTTCTTGATCCAATACCAAGAGTGGCTGCGCATCAGAAATGTCTTCTTGATATGGATCGGAAAACAATTCCTGTGACTCAAGCGGAAGGTATGTGGTGGTGGTGGTGGTGGTGTTGTTGGTGGTAGTGTCTTTGGGGGTGCACATAGCAGAGAGTGAAGAAGAGGGTGCAGATCGAGAGGATGAGGAGGGTGCAGAAGAGTAAGGCTGAGCGAGCCACTCAACCAAGTCTGGTGCGTCCTTTTAAGTAATTGAACGCACCTTCTGCAACTTCCCACTTTGGCTCAAGCCTGTTGCTCCTGCCCTACCCCTACCACCCCTGCGGAAGGGCCTGCCTCTTCCTCTGCCTGCCATTTTTTAAATGACCCTGTGACAAAACTCTCAGTCCCTATACCGATGAAGGACTGCTGCAGTATAGGGCAGCGGTCAGCAGTAGTGCACCTCAACCCTATGTATTGTGGACCTATACCAGTCCTTATAGAATGGCAGACTGTACCTCACTCAACCCTATGTACTGTAGTACCCTATACCTTACCAGTCCTTATAAGGACCTTTGTGGAACAAGTAGGTTGTGTGTGACTGATTAGCAGACTGTACGTCAGTCCCTATACCGATGAAGGACTGCTGCAGTATAGGGCAGCGGTCAGCAGTAGTGCACCTCAACCCTATGTATTGTGGACCTATACCAGTCCTTATAGAATAGCAGACTGTACCTCACTCAACCCTATGTACTATAGCACCCCACACCAGGTTATTACCAGTCCTTATAAAGGACCTTTGTGGAACAAGTAGGTTGTGAATGATTAGCAGACTGCAGCAGAAGGGCAGCAGTCAAGTATAATATTCTTTCTATATTTGGAAGAAAGAATATTATACGTGTACAAGCCTATTACCATACCACTGATACCAGTCCTGAAAAGAACCTTTGTGGAACTAATAGTAACAGCTACTGATTAAACTGACCCTCACTGCCTCACACACTGCTTCCTGCCTGTCCCTATATAAACTGACAAAACAGAGGCTACTGGAACAAAAACTGGAATAGCACTTTTGTGGACCTGATAGTAACAGCTAATGACTAAACTGACTGTCCCTACAGCAGACACACCGTCCTGTCCATTTCTCTAAACTGACAAAAGACGATCAGGCTGCTGCAACAATCAGTAGCACAGCAAACCTATATACACCTAACGCCTATACCAGTCCTGAAAAGAACTTTTGTGTACCAAATAGCTAGCGATTTATCTCTCCCTACTCCACACAGCAACCTTTCCCTATAGTGACAGAAGAAAGAATGTAAAATCGCCTCCGGATCGGGTGTATTTATAAGTTAGGGGGAATGTCCAAGTGTCCATGTGCTGTAATGTCTCAATTGGCTGTCCTGTACCCCATGATGGATGTGTCATCATAGGTCAAAGTTCTTTTACACAGTAAACACGGAAGTCCGCCGGGCGAATCGCGAACAGCCGAAATTCGCTGCAAAACGACCGCCGGGCGAACCGTTCGGCCATCACTACCCCTGAGCCACACCTCTGTTCTATTCTGCCTGCTTTCCAGCCATGCCTAGTTTTGCATAAAGTACTGTGGGCAATTCTGTTTGTACCTGTTACTCTTGGATCAGCTGTGACAGGTTACCTAATTAGCTGGGTATAAAGCACTGCTTCACTCTAAGGGCTGGGTCAGTTCATTGTCTCTTGTCACCAAAGGTTCCTGTGTTCCTGTTTTCAAGTTACAGTGTTCCAAGACTGACCCCGGCTTATGACCCTGGCTTGTATATCGTTTATGCTGACTTCTGGAATCCCGGACAACGGCTTTACTTCGACGATCCCTTGGCTTTTTCTGTCAAGCCCCCGTGCACAGAATCACAGCCCAGGTAGCTTATCTCTTTGTTACAGTGGGCTGTGTGTATTTGCAAGGGTGAGCGTACATCTCTGCACCATGGACTCCAACCTAGTTAAGCCCTTACAGCACCTCCATGGTTAACAGAGGACAGAATTAAAATTTGACTTGGGAAACTTAACATTAATAAATCACCGGGACCAGATGGCTTCCATCCGAGGGTACTTAGGGAACTCAGTCAAGTAATTGCCAGACCATTGTTCCTAATTTTTACTGAGGGTCTACTGACTTGAATGGTACCAGCGGATTGGAGAAAAGCCAATGTAGCCCCCAAAAAGGCTCAAAATACATCCTGGGGAATTACAGACCTGTTAGCCTAACATCAATAGTATGTAAACTCTTGGAGAGGATGATAAGGGACTATATACAAGATTTTAGTAATGAGAACAGTATCATTAGCAGTAATAAGCATGGATTCATGAAGAATCATTCTTGCCAAACCAATTTACTAACCTTCTATGAGGAGGGGAGTTGTCATCTAGAGAAAGGAAGGCTCGTAGACGTGGTGTATCTGGATTTTGCAAATTCATTTGCAGTTCCCCATAAACATTTACTGTACAAAATAAGTTCAGTTTGCATGGATCATAGGGTGAGTACATGGATTGAAAACTGGATACAAGTGCGAGTTCAGAAGGTGGGGATAAATGGGGAGTACTCGGAATGGTCAGGGGTGGGTAGTGGGGTCCTCCAGTGTTCTGTGCTGGGACCAATCCTATTTAATTTGTTCATAAATGACCTGGAGGATGGGTTAAACAGTTCAATCTCTGTATAGGTGGACGATACTAAGCTGAGCAGGGCAATAATTTCTCTGCAGGATGTGGAAACCTGAACAAATTAATGGGGTGGGCAACTACATGGCAAATGAGGTTCAATGTAGAAAAATTTAAAATAATGCATTTGGGTGGCAAAAATATGAATGCAATCTATACACTGGGGGGAGAACCTCTGGGGGGGGATCTAGGATGGAAAAGGACCTGGGGGTAGATGATAGGCTCAGCAATGGCATGCAATGCCAAGCTGCTACTAACAAAGCAAACAGAATATGGCATTAAAAAGGGGATCAACTCCAGAGATAAAACGATAATTCTGCCGCTGTACAAGACTCTGGTTTGGCTGCACCTGGAGTATACTGTCCAGTTCTGGGCACCAGTCCTCAGGAAGGATGTGCTGGAAATGGAGCGAGTACAAAGAAGGGCAAAAAAGCTGATAAAGGGTCTGAAGGATATTAGTTATGAGGAAAGGTTCCGAGCACTGAACTTATTCTCTCTGGAGAAGAGACGCTTGAGAGGGGATATGATTTCAATATACAAATACCGTACTGGTGACCCCACAATAGGGAGAAAACTTTCTCGCAAAAGGGAGTTTAACAAGACTCGTGGTCACTGATTAAAATTAGAAGATTTTATATCAAATACTTACTGTAATTTTCCTTTCCTGATAGGCTCCATGGCACATACGTGTGGGTTAGCCCCGCCTCCATAACTACCCAATAGGACCCCTCTCCCATAAATCTTTGCTCCAGGCTGCTATCCGTGTTCCGTAACTAGCCTACTCCAAACATTTGGGAGGGAAATCCTGCTGCCATGGAGCCTACCAGGAAAGGAAAATTACGGTAGGTATTTGATATAAATTTTCCATTTTCCTGACAGGCTCCATGGCAGCATACGTGTGGGAAATAACTCGCCAGACATACCTGGGTGGGCTAAAATGTTGAGCAAAGAAACCAAAAATGTATTTCACATTGTCCACTGACAATACTTGTAAACCAAAATTAACAGAAGAAAGCGCAGCTGGTTCAACACAATAATGGGAAACAAAAGTATTAATTGATGACCAAGAGGCTGCTCTACAGATCATTTCCGGTGCGACATGCCGAGATGCTGCCCATGAGGTCGAGATCCCCTGAGTCGAATGAGCCATCACTGCCTCAGGAGGAACCAAGCCCTTTGCCTGGTATGCCCTTTGAAAAGTTTTAACGATCCAAGATGAGATTGATCTAATTGAGGCTCGCATCCCTTCGTTCTTGCTGTGTAGAAGTACAAAAAGAAAATCTGTTCGTCTGAACGAAGCCGTAGCTTCCAGATATTGTTTCTACGTGCGACCAACATCCAAAGGATGAACTTCTTGGTTGTCCGACGTCTTAAACGTAGGTAGAACAATTTCCTGGATTTTCATGAAATATTGACGGAACTTTCGGATTTGATCCTAACATAGAAATCAGAACTAAAAAAAAGGAAAGAAATGGTTCCACTGACCCAAGACTCCTAATCTCCGACGCTCTTTTGGCCGAAGTTATCGCCACCAAGAAGACTTGAGATTGAGATCTCCTAAAGAAAAAGGATCGTTTGGATCTCCCCCAAGATTAGATAAAAAATGCCAGCACTAAAGGAAGGTCCTATTTGGGGAACCTGGGTCTTCTCTGAGGCCTAAGCCTTATGGCTCCCTTAAAGAATTGCCATACTAAAGCATGATTTGCCCATGAAACTCCCGTGAAGGCTGAAATGGCTGATACTTGTACTCTCAAAGAGCTAACTGCCAGAGATAAGTCCAGGCCTGCTTAAAGGAAAGACAATATATCTTGAACTGCCGGAGAATTACATGAATTTGATCTGGAAGACATGTTGACCATGAACCTGGACCATATACGTTCGTATACTCTATTCGTACTCTTCCGTCTAGCACTAAGAAGGGTTGGAATTGCTTCTTTCAGACAACCTAGAGCTTCTAGCCTTCCCCTCTCAAAAACCACACCCTGAGGTGTAGACAGGATGGGCACGGGTGAAACAACATGCCCTGGGATAGTAGGTCTGGCCTGAGAGGAAGGGGAACTGGATCTCAATAGCTGAGGAGCAGTAACAGGGGAAACCACGGCCTGTTGGGCCAGAATGGGATCACCTCAATGATCTCCACCTTCTCTATTCTGAGCCTCTAAAGGAATTGCAGAATCACAGGTCCTGGAGGGAAGGTGTAGGCTCTCCGAAACTTCCAACAATCCGTGAGGGCATCTGTCCCGAATGCTTGAGGGTCCCTGAACCTTTTTTTTTTTTTTTCTATTTATTTTTATTGAAAATTTTCAACACATTAATAACATACAAACATACCAAACGGTCCCAAAAAAAAAAAAAAAACCCCCAGGACCCCCCCCCCACCCTTCCCACCTTCTCCCTCCCCCCACCCAACAAAACTCCCTCCTGTGCAGCCCTCCATTCTTCCACTTAAGCTCAGTCTATGATCACCGACAGTACCACACATATAAGAAACACATAGTTTGTACCGTAGCTGAGTATTTGACCACCTGCATTGGGGATGTAAACCAACCCAAGGGATAGCACCTCCCTGCCCCACCCCTCATCCGACACTCAAGGAGAGCACCACCCGCCTAGCGGTTAATTCACAGTATCTGCGGCATAAAGCCAGCACCGCCACACTCTCTCAAATTTGTTAGGGCACCCTCTGCTAAGATAGGTGGCTTTGTATAACGGTAAAGCTTTATTAATTAGACCTTTCCAATAAGAAACCGAAGGAGGTTCGGGTTTCTTCCAACACAGCAGGATAGCTTTGCGTGCATAAAACAGCGCCAGAGAGATCAGAGTCCTCTGCGCCTTACGAGGTGCCAACTCCTCCACCAGTCCGAGTAAACATACCGCAACTGTGACTGGAATCGGCACCGAAAGGACAGATTGCATAACTTGTGTCACTCCCTTCCAGAACTCCTCAATCCTCGGGCACTGCCAGAACACATGGTCAAAGTCAGCTCGGTCAACCGTGCAGCGCCAGCATCCCCCCGTACCCGTACCGTAAATCCTAGCCAGTCTGGCTGGGGTGTAGTATACTCTATGCAGGATTTTAAATTGGATAAGCCTGTCTCTAGCCGATACTAGGGTCTGAAACGGGTGTCCCCACATGTCGTCCCAATCCTCCCCTCCAAAGTCAGGTACTAAAGCACTCCAAACATCTCTACATTTTTGGATAGGCTTCGGCCTGTCCGGGAACAACATTCTGTACACAACGGAGAGAGGCTTTTTCAGGTCCTCTGTCCGCAGCACATTTTCAAGAGGCGAAGCTCCCAACTGCAGAGCCCCAGGACCGAACTGAGAGAGAAAAGCGTGCCGCAACTGTAGGTATCGAAAAAAGTACCAATTTGGAAGATCATGATTCACCTTAAGCTGATCAAACTTCAAGAGCTTCCCCCCTCCCACCACATGCTGCAGTTGCTTAATGCCTACCCTGGCCCATATCACCGGATCCGGTATGCCCCCAAAATGTGGCAATTTAGGATTGAACCATAGAGGAGTGTCAGGAGACCAACTCCCTTCTGGCTGTTTCATCAAGGTCTGCGCTTTTTCCCAGGCCCGTATCGTTGCCCGCATAGAGGCCGTCAGAGCTGGTGAAGCCCCCGAACCTCTATACACCAGATAGGACAGGCTCTCATATGAGCCCAAAAGGGCCGCCTCCAGTACATTTGCCGAATCCCCGTCCTCCCGTGTTAGCCACCGTCCGGCGACCACCATTTGCCCAGCTAAATAATATTTAAAGAGATCCGGCAATGCTAAGCCACCTTGACCCCATGGCTCCTGCAAAACCCTGAGACTTATGCGGGGGTGTGTAGCGGCCCACAAAAAGGATCCAAAGAGACTATTAACCCTCCGAAAAAATGAGCAAGGAATCCAAATAGGAGAATTACGTAAAAAGTAAAGGAATATAGGCAGAACCTTCATTTTGAGCAGGTTAACCCTACCAATGAGGGAAAGCGGCAGATGCTTCCAAGCTTCCAGCTGCCCCTTAACCCTGGCCAGCAAAGGAAGGAGATTCAGAGACATAAAGTCGCCCACTCTTGGTGAAACCTTCACTCCTAAGTATTTAAATTCTTGCACCCAGGCAATGGGAACCCTAGCGGTCGCCGACTCCCGCGCCTCCCCGTCAATAGCCATCACGTTGGATTTCTCCCAATTGACCCGGAGCCCGGAGAACTCAGCAAATTTGTCAAGCACCCCGAACACCGCCTCCAAAGATGGCCCTGCATCCTTCAAGAAGAGGAGCATGTCATCTGCATAGAGCGCTATACACTCCCTAATACCCCCCACCTCCAGTGCTCCTACCCCAGGTGAGAGCCTCAGGGCTATAGCCAGCGGTTCTATTGCCAATGCAAATAAGAAGGGGGATAGAGGACACCCCTGATGCGTACCCCTGTGAACGCCAAATTGGGGGGAGACTGAATTGGCTATCTTGATACCCGCCTGTGGAGAACTGTAAAGCAAGGAAATCCAGGTCACATAGATCTCCCCAAAGCCCATTCTCCGCAGAACTGTTAACATGTATTGCCAGTCTACTGAATCAAAGGCCTTGGCCATATCCAGGGAAACTACCACTCTAGATCCTTTTTCTGTGTGTTCTATCTGTAGGTGGGTAAACAATCTGCGTAAATTAGTGTCAGTAGATTTCTGCGGAATGAAACCCGTCTGATCTATATCCACCAGAGTCGTGATAACCTGAGAGAGTCTAGTAGCCAGCACCTTCGTTAGAATTTTTAAATCCTGGTTCAGCAGCGCGATTGGTCGATATGACGAACAAGATAGGGGGTCCTTGCCCGCCTTTGGCAGCAAGATCACCTGTGCCTCCAGCAAAGAAGCCGGGAGACACCTGTGTTCCAAGCAGTAATCATATAAGTTTTTAAGTCTGGGCACCAATTCTTCTAAATGCTGTCTATACCACTCGATGCAGAAGCCGTCAGGCCCTGGGGATTTACGGGGAGGGAAGGACCTAATGGCTTTTTCAATTTCTTCCGTCGTTATGTCAGCCTCCAAAAAGTCCCTATCCGCCCCAGACAGTCTCGGGATCTGCAGTGATGCTAACAACCCGTCTAACTCCGCTATGTCATAGGTCGGTATGGATGCATACAAAGTCTTGTAGTATTCCACAAATGTGTCCAGTACGTCCTTCGGGGTTGTCATCAGGCCACCCTGAGTGTTCTTGATACAGGGGATATTAGTCTGCACCCGCTGCTCAGCCACCAGCATGGCCAACAGTTTACCGTTCTTGTCCCCTTGTTCAAAGATGGATTCGGCCATTTTTGTCCTAGATGTGTGTGTTAGATCAGAGTAATGGAGTGCTAGTGCACGCCTTGCCTCCAACAGTGCGCCATAAGTGGCATCAGACTGATCGTTCGCGTGCTCCATAGCACACACCCTCTCCCTATCCTGCAGTTCTTGACCTATCCGATTATGGGACCTGCGGGCCTGTTTGATGGCTGAAATATAGTGCCCCCGCATGCAGGCCTTAAAGGCATCCCAAACGATGGCGGCGTCGGCAGACCCCTCGTTATCCTCCCAATAATGTGCAAAGTGGGGCGCTACTTGAGAGGACACCTCTTCCACCTCCAACCACCCCGGGTTCAATTTCCACCCCCTCCCCGTAGGACCTACGGTGGATCCAATGTGAATTGACAAGGGCAAATGGTCTGAAATACCACCCGCTAAATATTTTGCCCCCCCCACTAATTGCAGCATAGATGCATTTGCAAATGCTAGATCTATTCTCGAAGAGGATTTATGAGTTTTTGACAAATGTGAGTAACCTCTGGTGACAGGGTTTTTCCAACGCCAAAGCTCTGTCAGAGAAGCAACCGCCGCCCAGGCAGAGAGATCGGCCGACGCCACCCTAGATGCATTGGATGAGTCCAAAGCAGTGGATAGAATAGCATTAAAGTCCCCGGCTATAAGGAGAGGGAGATGCATATAAGGCGCCAATTTACCCAAAAGGTCATACAGGATCTGAATCTGGAAGGGGGGTGGGACATAAACGTTCACCAATACCATTTTGCACTCACCCATATCCGCTACAATCACCAAAAACCTACCACCCGGGTCTGAGATCACATGATGGATGGTGCACGGTACCGCCTTGCTGATTAAAATGGATACCCCCCTGGAGTAGGTAGAGTATGTAGCATGTAACGCTCTCTGTACCCAGGCCCTGCGTAAGGCCAGCACCCTGCTCCCATCCAGATGCGTCTCCTGCAAAAACACCACATGAGGAGTTAACGTTTTGAGATATTGAAACATTAAAGCTCTACGGAATTTATCATTAAGTCCTCTAACATTCCATGAAACTACATTAAACCCCGATCCCGCCATCATTCCCCATATGACTCGTTAAACAACGGTAAACAAGGCACAAACGACAGCAGTGATACATACACGGTAGACTGAATTCAGAGATAACAGTAAGCATATAAATAAACAATTTACCTTGGAGGGCTGCACCAATTACCCCCATTACCCTGTAAACCCCAAAAACACCCTGCTGCTGTGTAACAACACAAAAAAACATGTACACGCAGCTTATCCCCAAACTGAGTCCTAAAACAGTCCCGGAAGGCATAGCCTTGATGGGTCAAAAAAGGACCACTAGACAAAAAGTAAAAAAAAGGGGTCAAGAGTCTAACGTAACATGGACATAGTGTTCACGTGCCTGGAGCTCCCACTCCATTCACAGCCCGTCAGTCCTTCGGTACGGACATCCGGAAAGCCTGTGCCTCTACGTACCTTCCACCAGCTCGTTCATCCCAGTGGGGGTAAGAACCAAAGGAAAAAAAAAAAAAAAAAAGATGATATAGGCAACCATGGCAGGCCGCCCCACCCGAGGCAGGGAACCTGCAGGAGAATGTACAGGAGAAGCTGCCATCAACTGCCACCACCCGCCCCCCACCCCGGCCAAGGCACATCAGGGTTCTTGGTGGATATCAAGAGCATTCCAGCCGGAGACACATTGGCAGAGGAGTCAGGCCTCCCAAAGCGGGGCATCGACCACACATGGCAACCACAAAGAAGAAAAAGGAACAAAAAAAGAAGAACAGGGGGCTGCAAATCAATCCGCCGCTTGGTAATCAGGACTGTCCTAGCAGTCCAGTCACAGCGATTGCAACCACTGCTCTGCTTCTGCCGGAGACTCAAAGAATTTCACCGATCCTCCATGCTGCACCCGCAGTCGGCTGGGATAAAGCATAGAATATTTCAGCTCACGCTCACGAAGCCTCCTTCTGATGTCTGTAAATGTCTTTCGTAGTCTCTGAAGATCCGCAGAGAAGTCAGGATACAGGTGCACCACCGTGTTCTCAAAAGGCAGATTCTGATGTTTGCGAGCCTCACGTAGGATCCGATCACGGTCCCTGAAATTGAGGAAGCGTACCAAGAATGGTCTGGGGGGGGCCCCCGACTGGTCGGGAACCTGTGAGCTCTCTCGACCACATACGTTGGAGGGACATCGGTCAAGTGAAGCAACGATTTAAAGAAATCTCCGGCAAGCCCAAGACCCTGACATTATTCCTGCGCAAGCGGTTTTCAGCGTCATCGGACTTGGCCACCAGAGTCTGGACCGTGCGCTGCAGCGCTTGGATGGCCTCAGCATGACGGTGAGTAGTGTCTTCCGTCGCAGAGATACGCGATTCAGTTTCCGAGAGCCTGCCCCGGAATTTATCAAAATCTGCTCTTATGAGGTTGCATTCCTCCGCCAGGTGATCTATACGCACCAACAAAGAAGTTCGGCTTTGCTCAATCGCTGCAAGAATAACAGTGGTATCATTGGCTGGAGGTACCGTGGGTGCAGATGGAGTAGCTTCCTGTGGGGGCGTCTGCTCCATATCCGCCATTAGAGCTTTGAATTGATTTAGAAGGTCACTAGGAGGCAGCGCAGGCTGTAACGATGCTCTCTTAGCTGCAGACTTGCCTTTGGAGGGCATGAGGAAAAGATGACGGGCAAGCTGACTTTAAGTATACTTGTGAGGAGAGAGGGTGGTGTGGCCCTTTAAGAATATAAGCAACCGCAGTGATGCAGCAAAGGATGATCAGGATGGCAAAAAGCACAGTTCTGACAGCCCTCAAGAGCCTCTCACATCCAGAAACAACACAATGTAGTATGCAGACAGTCTTGTTATGCACTAGGAAGGTGGGGACGGCCCTTTAAGACACTCAGTTCATGCAGCTCATAAGTCCAGCAGGGAAAGCATCAGGGAATGGCACCAGGGCTGCTACCCTCTCCCCCTCTCCTGTGCAGTCGATAATGCCCCCCAGTCAAGGACTCACCGCCACAGCAGAGATAATCCAGGGCCTCCACAGAGCAGACAATCCACCCCACAGTATAGGCACTGCTGCGCGGCCGTTTGCGGCGGATCGCGGCCGTCACGGCCTCCGTGTGCGGCGGCACAGCCCGAGGATGCTTCTCCTTCCCGTGTCCCCTCCGTTCCGCGCCCTAGTGCGGCCGATTCCCGCACTCCAATACTCCACCGCGGCCGGTCCGGAGGCTCCACAGACCGCAAGATGGCGGCCGGACACCACAGGTCAGCTAGGCCGCAAGCCACGGGGCCGCCAAAGACGCCGTTCCCTGCGCCAATAATGCCTCCCCGCAGCTCAGCAGGATGTTAGAAGCACAGGGGAGACAGCCCGGCCGCCCCCAAGGTTAGACAGGCGAAGGATGGCAAAGGATTTGTATCAGGATGGCAGGAGCTCCAGCACCACACGTCCACCTAGGTCTACATCCGGCCACGCCCCCAGGGGGGTCCCTGAACCTTGAGTAGTATTTGGGCATCTTGCGATTGCACAGCGAAGCAAACAGATCGACCTCTGGAGATACTCCCAGGGTCAGAAGCCAATCGAAAACTTCCCTGTGGAGGGACCACTCGTTGTTGTCCATTCTGACACTTGACAAAAAGTCTGCTTGAGTATTCTGGATCCCTGGAATGTAAACAGCAGAAATGTTGGATACATTCTTCTGAGCCCAATTCATTATCGGTTCTACTTCCTGTAATAGGGACCAACTGCGAGTCCCCCCTTGTTTCCTTATATAGGCCACCGCGGTTGTGTTGTCCAACCTTAGCAATACTGACAACCCCGCCACTAGATAGCGAAATGCTAGAAGTGCCTGAAAGGCTGCTCTTAACTCCAGGATGTTGGAGACAACCCCTTGTGAGGGGAATGTCCTCCTGCCTTGAGCCACGTCTGAAAGGCAATGAACGCCCCATCCTCGGTTGCTGGCATCTGATGTTACTGTAACCCACAAAATGGGAACTATTGAATGATGGTTGCGTAGATTCCTCCCTTGAAGCCACCAGAGGAGGGACGTCCTTATCGCTGGTGTGAGGAATATGCGTTGTGTCTGGCTAAATGAATCCCACTGCTGCAGAAACCCTTTCTGGAAGGGACACGTGTGCCACTGGGCCCACTTCACCATCGGGATAGTGGCTGTCATTGTGCCAATCACTTTCAGGCATTGGAGAGAAGAAAGATGAGATGATGCCAAAGCCGCATGAATCCTGTCTCGGATCACTCCGATCTTTTCCTCCGGCAGGGAGATAGTGCCTTTTAAAGTATCGAACTGGGCCCCTAGAAACACGAGATCTGGTGTCGGCTCCAGGTGGCTCTTTTCTAGATTCAGGAGCCACCCAAACTTTTGCAGAGTGGAGATTACTAAACTCTTGTGACTCAAGATCTGATCTCTGTCCTGGGACAATAGGAGCAAATCGTCCAGATAATGGTGGAGACAAACACCTTTGATTCGGAGAAGAGCTACTACAGCTAAAAGGACTTTGGAGAAGACCCGAGGTGATGTTGTTAACCCGAAAGGGAGACATGTAAACTGTAGGTGTTGTTCGCCTACTGTGAAGCGGAGATATTGCTGAAAATCCTTTGCTACCGGCACGTGGAATTATGCGTCCTTCAAATCGATTGATATTAACCAATCTCCCAGATGCACTGACTGCTGAATCATAAGCAGAGATTCCATCTTGAATTTCTCCTTGTGAATAAAGGAATTGAGGTGGGTTAAATCTATCACCGGCCTCCATGTGCCGTTTTTCTTCTGTATCATAAACAGAGGGGAATACATGCCTTTGCCACGTTCGTCGCCTGGCACGGGAACAACTGCGCCTTGATCTAGTAAACAACTGACGTTTTTAACTGTTTCTTCTCCTCTGAGCCTGGAACTGCTGTGTGGACAAACCTTAATCTTGGGCTGTTGACGAAGACCCACTTTTGACCGGAGGACACTGTCTTTATGGTCCAATAATCTTGAATTGAGGCCGCCCAAACATGCTGGAAGTGGAGAAGGCGAGCCCCCACCTGACATGTTTGAGCGGGCCCAATTTCAAAAAGATTTATCGGAATCCTGATTCCCAGAAGAACCCCCTTTTGAAGTCTTTTTGAAGGAAGACTGTCTAGACTTCCATGATCTAGAAAACTCCTGGCTGGGTCTATAACTGCGCGCATCCCTAGCGCGACCTGAATTCTGCCTTCTTAGAAAAGGACGTTTCTGGTTCTGAAGACGTCTATCTTGAGGGAGGAAACCAGATTTCCCACCTGTGGCCCGGGATATGGCACTAAGCAGTTTATTACCAAATAAAGAGGTCCCCTCAAAGGGGATCCAGCACCAAGCCTGCTTAGATGCTGGATCCGCCAACCATGGACGGAGCCATAAAGCACGGCGTGCCGAGATTGCTGCCAACATAGCACAGCAGGCGGATGACATCAATAGATGCCTCCCCAAGAAAGGCGGAAGCCATTCTGATCTCCTGAATAGGAGAATCTTTAGCCGTATCCATAGAGATTCCTCTTAAGAATTCTTCCACATTATCCCAGGATTCAATAGCCTTTGACACTGCTGCCAACGCCAATATTGGTTTGCATGCCATCCCAGAAGTCAAATAAATTCTTTTAAAATCTGAATCAATTCTCCTTTCCAACGGATCTTTAAAAGAAACCGTGTCCTCCAAGGGAAGAGTTACATATTTAACTAAACACATAAGCGCTGCATCCACCAAAGGAGCTGATTTGAGATGCTTTACTTCATCCTCTTTGAAGCGGTACAGTTTAAATATTTTTGACTACATGGAACTTTTCTTGTCCATCTTGCTCCACTCATCAGAAATAATTTTTCCCAATTCATATAAAAAAGGAAAATATTGCGGCTCCTTCTTGAGTTGCTGTCAGGGCTGGCTTAGCCCTTCCTCCTCTGGACTGGCCGCTCAGCTGTTGGCTAATTACCAGCTCTCTTCTCTTTCCACAGTTACCAGCTGTTCCCGATGATGCTCGTCTGACCTGCCTATTTAAAGCCTTCCTGCTCACTTTTCCATTTGCCTTCGCGTTGGTCACATCACAAGGAACCATCTCCTGCTGTTTTTTTCAAGACTGGCTTGCTGACATCCCTCCTGGCTTCTTATCCTGCTTGCAGTTGCTCTTCTTGGATCCCTGACTTCTGGCCTGGCTGATTTCCCGATCCGGTTAATGAACTTTGGACTGGCTGACTACCCGATCTGGCTACTGGACTCTGGCTATGCTTGACTACGCTTTTTTCTATTTATCTTTTATTTTTATTAATAAACAAGTGTGATTTGATTGTACTTCTGTCTCAGTCTGTTTCATGGTTTCCGACAGTTGCTTAAAAAACGTCCTCTGTTTGGGGGGGGGGGGAGTAATAGGATCCTCCTACTTCAGGGCCTCTCTTACCGCCTTGACTAACGTAGGAACTAATGCATAATCAAACTCCAAACCTGGATCTTCCAGTTCCAAATCGCTGTCTGAAACGGGAACAGAGTGGCACCTTGGTCGGGAGGCTTCCCAAGACTCATGCAATAACCCTTCCCCCTCTGAGGGACATAATGGGTCTGAAGGGGACTCAATAGTTTGTTGAACTTCCCTTTGTTGCAAGGACTCCTTTACTACCCGTCTCACCATTGACTCCAGACGTTGATCTGCACCGTCTCTCTCATCTGCGGCTTTAGAAAAACAATGATCGAAAAGCGCCTTGTCTGATGGAACAGGCATCCTGCAAACCCAACATGATTTTTCTGGCTTCTTACTAGAGCGAGCAGAAGGGGGGCGCGAATAATCTCTACTGCGCTGTTCAGATCTGGAAGATCTATGGCAGTGATGGCGAACCTTGGCACTCAAGATGTTTTGGAACTACATTTCCCATAATGCTCAGGCACTTTGCAGTGTAGTGGAGCATCATGGGAAATGTAGTTCCAAAACATCTGGGGTGCCAAGGTTCGCCATCACTGATCTATGGTGACTAGACTTTGCGGATGATTTATGGTGGTGCGATTTTGACGATCCACTGCGACTATGAGCAATATACTGCGGATCGGATCTAGAAGGGCTATAAGGAAATACACAAGAGAGAGACAGAAAGAAAAAGACCAGCTGGTATCAAATGCTAAAAATAATTCTCCAAATATACACAGCAAACCAGCTATGTACATACCTGTTACAAGTGGGCTGGTCACTAGGGGGCAGTGAGGCATCCATAACTACTGATTGCTGACTGTAAAATAATAAAGCCCCATAAGCAACTAAACATCACTCAGAGAGAAACACAATACACAAGCCAGACATCATCCTACCTTGTATTGTCCAGAGAATAGCCCCGGGAAGTCGCCGAATATCTGGATTTTAAATGTGGCGCCCGTGACGTCATCTGCGACGTGAGACGCTAGGTGCCCGCGCGCATGCGCGAGAACCAAGCCTCACTTGTGCAGAATGCCGCGCTGGACCCGGAAATAGGAGAAAGAGGCTGCTGGAACGCAGAAGCGTCAGCGCCAAGCATAGAACCAGCCGGGAAGACACAGGAAGACACAGGAACAAAAGAGACAGGTAACACAAACACACTGCTGCCATGTAAAGGATTTTAAACTTCTCACCACTGCACCAACGATCATCGGGCCGAACTTTGTCAGACACACACCACCGGTCATCCTGGCAGATAATGGCCACCTCATAACAGTAGGCAACAAGCCGTGCGCATTGTCATAAATCCAAATCTTCCGCTCTACTCTGCCCTACACTCCATACCCATGCTTAACAGACAGGGCCTATCGGAGGAACATAGCTTGACAATCGGCCGATTTTGATCGCAGTGAAGATATCTTCAGGTAGGAGAACACCTGTCCTACGGAGGAGGACAAAAAAGGAACACGGATAGCAGCCTGGGGCAAAGATTTATGGGAGAGGGGTCCTATTGGGTAGTTATGGAGGCGGGGCTAACCCACACGTATGCTGCCATGGAGCCTTTCAGGAAAAAAGGTTTAGCCTTAAACTACGTAGAGGGTTCTTTACTGTAAGAGCAGCAAGGATGTGGAATTCCCTTCCACAGGTGGTGGTCTCAGCGGGGGGCATCGATAATTTCAAGAAACTATTAGATAAGCACCTGAACGACCGCAACATACAGGGATATACAATGTAATACTGACATATAATCACACACATGGGTTGGACTTGATGGACTTGTGTCTTTTTTCAACCTCACCTAATATGTAACTATGTTTGATCTAGGTCAGTGCCAGGGTTAGTGGTTGGATCAAGTCAAGATCAAAGGTCATGGCTGGTATATTTTGGGCAGGATTTAAAAAAACATTTTTTTAATTAGTGTCAGGTACGATAAAAAAAAAAATGTATTACGGGTACAAAGAACTAACATACACATATGTGGTATCACTGCGATCATCAGGAGCAGGAGAATTGATTGTGGATTGTTCTTTGGTTATGGTAGTAGCAAGCAATATACAGCTAAAATAGTTTTTCTACAATTTTGGCCCAGTTTTCCTTTGATAAAAATAATAATAATAATATTTTTGCAGTCCTGCTAAAAATTGCAGATCGCCGCCATTACTAGTAAAAAAAAAAAAATTATAATAAAAATGCCATAAAACTATCCCCTATTTTGTAGACGCTATAACTTTTGCACAAACCAATCAATATATACTTTTTTTTTTTTTTTTTACCAAAAATATGTAGAAGAATACATATTGGCCTAAACTGAGGATTTTTTTTTTATATTATATATACTTTTGGGGGGGGGGGGGTATATTTATTACATATTGGCCTAAACTGGTGACGAAATTTGTTTTATTATATTTTTTTGGGATATTTATTATTAGCAAAAAGGAATAAAGTGATGAAATACCACCAAAAGAAAGCTTTATTTGTGGGGAAAAAAAAGGATGTCAATTTTGTTTGGGTGCCACATCGCACGACCGCGCACTTGTCAGTTAAAGCGACATGGTGCCGTATTGCAAAAAATGGCCTGGTCAATAAGGGGGCAAATCTTCCAGGCCTTAAAGGGGTTGTAAAGGTTCCTGTTTTTTCACCTTAATGCATCCTATGATTGATGATTACCCAAGCCACCCATTTTACTTACCTGAGCTCTGGAATATCCCGCGTCACGAACACGCTGGATCTTTGCTCTGGAGTTCTCGGCTCTTCATTGGATAGATTGATAGCAGCGCAGCCATTGGCTCGCGCTGCTGTCAATCAAATCCAATGACGCAGGCGCCGGGGGGCGGGGTCGAGTCCTGCACTTAGCTGCTATGGATGCCGAATGCAGCACTTGGGAGCACGCCTGCAAGGTAACCCCCCCGGGAGAGCGCTTCCCAGAGGGGGTTACCTGAGATGGGGAGGAGCTAGGAGAGCCGCCGGGGGACCCCAGAAAACACCATCCGAGACCACTCTGTGCAAAACAAACTGCACAGTGGAGGTAAGTATGACATGTTTTTTATTTAAAAAAAAAAAAATATTGAACCTTTAGGGTCCTTTCACACGGGGCGGATCAGTTCTGATCCGCCCCGTGGATGTCCGTTTGCTCAGCGGGGATCACTCCGCCGATCCCCGCTGAGCAGGGAGATGACAGGTCTGTCTCTGCATACTGTGCAGGGACGGACCTGTCACAGCGCCGCTCTCCCCTATGGGAGATCGGATGACGACGGACCGCAGTGCCCGTCGTCATCCGATCCGATCCGCAGACGGATGGAAAAATAGCTTTTTCCTCCGTCACACTTTTTCGGATCGGAGCGGGTCGGATGTCAGCGGACATGTCACCGCTGACATCCGACGCTCCATAGAGCTCTATGGAGCACCCGTTCAGGTCCGCCTGAAAAACTGACAGGCGGGCCTGAACGGCACGTTGGTGTGAAAGAGGCCTTAGTATCACTTTAAGTGTTTAAAGAAAGAACTATTAGTGCACTGACAAAGGTAAAATAATCACCAGTGCTGTATAAAAAAACATCAAAATCCCGCATGGAACTCATAAAATGTCCAACTTATGGTTTTGCATGATGACGTCCCAACAGGCTCAACAGGTCCCATCTCCCAGGGCACGTCATCTATGACGAAACACGTTATGGAGGATTTTGTGTGGAACAAGCAGTGCACGTCACTTGCAGTCATGTGCACTTCTCCATGCACACTACATATCCCAGAGCTCTTTTTTGGGAGTGAGTAACAGAGGGTGGCTACATTCTTACATACAGTGGGACCATGGAGAACGAATGTAGACACCCTTTTAAAAAGTTGGATCACAGCAGCAAAAAAAAAAAAAAAAACTGAGAGCAATAAAATGACTTTTCTGAGTTTCTAAAACAGACTGGAATAGAGATTTTTTTTTTTAAACAGGAGTTAAGTGTCAATTTAAAGGGGGTTAGGGAGGGGGTCTGGGTGGGGTCGGGGACATATGCCAATAGTGAACTTGTCCTTAAACAGGGATCACACTGCTCTATGCAGACAATCCTAGTTAGTCAAAGAGAAGTGAAAATCCAGATACCAATCCCCATCACCGATCCATAACACTGACCTCTCCACCAATCTTCATATCCACTGCTTGCGGCTCCTATACTGCTGTACAAGTGTGTGACCTCCCCCAGGACAGGAAACATGTGATACCGAGAATCAGCCGTGACAAGACCACAGGAACCTCAAAATGATAGAGAAAAACTTCTCACAGATCTCATTATCCAACTAACTGCCATTCATATGATACAATATAACATCTCCTGAAACCACAGAGAATGCCAACTATAAGAGGAGTCATCACACCACTGAGAACCACACCCAGAGAAAAGGGAAGTAGTACTGTGCAGAGTCCATCCATACAGAATAAGAACAGATACCAAGAATTACATCCAACATACAGGACAAGAGAAGTAGTACTGTGCAGAGTCCATACATACAGAATAAGAACAGATACCGAGAATTACACCCGGCATACAGGACAAGAGAAGTAGTACTGTGCAGAGTCCATACATACAGAATAAGAACAGATACCGAGAATTACACCCGACATACAGGACAAGAGAAGTGGTACTGTGCAGAGTCCATACATACAGAATAAGAACAGATACCGAGAATTACACCCGGCATACAGGACAAGAGAAGTAGTACTGTGCAGAGTCCATACATACAGAATAAGAACAGATACCGAGAATTACATCCAACATACAGGACAAGAGAAGTGGTACTGTGCAGAGTCCATACATACAGAATAAGAACAGATACCGAGAATTACACCCGGCATACAGGACAAGAGAAGTAGTACTGTGCAGAGTCCATACATACAGAATAAGAACAGATACCGAGAATTACACCCGACATACAGGACAAGAGAAGTAGTACTGTGCAGAGTCCATACATACAGAATAAGAACAGATACCGAGAATTACATCCAACATACAGGACAAGAGAAGTGGTACTGTGCAGAGTCCATACATACAGAATAAGAACAGATACCGAGAATTACACCCGGCATACAGGACAAGAGAAGTAGTACTGTGCAGAGTCCATACATACAGAATAAGAACAGATACCGAGAATTACACCCGACATACAGGACAAGAGAAGTGGTACTGTGCAGAGTCCATACATACAGAATAAGAACAGATACCGAGAATTACACCCGGCATACAGGACAAGAGAAGTAGTACTGTGCAGAGTCCATACATACAGAATAAGAACAGATACCGAGAATTACATCCAACATACAGGACAAGAGAAGTGGTACTGTGCAGAGTCCATACATACAGAATAAGAACAGATACCGAGAATTACACCCGGCATACAGGACAAGAGAAGTAGTACTGTGCAGAGTCCATACATACAGAATAAGAACAGATACCGAGAATTACACCCGACATACAGGACAAGAGAAGTGGTACTGTGCAGAGTCCATACATACAGAATAAGAATAGATACCTAGTTGTGTGACAAGGGTCCTGTCATGCATTTTTTCTATTACAGGTGATGTTTACATTCCTTATAATAGGAATAAAAGTGACCCCATTTTTTATTTAATTTTTTTAAGGGACAGTGTCAAAATAAATAAGACATTTTTTTGTTAAAGCGCTCGTCCAGTCGAGCTCGTGCACAGAAGCAAATGCATACCTAAGTCACGCCCACATAGGAAAATCGTGTCATACCACACATTTGATGTATTGCCGCAATCGTTATAGTGAGAGCAGTAATTCAAGCACTAGACCTCCTCTGTAACTCAAAACTGGAAATCTGTAAAAAAAAAAAAACTTTTAAACGTCGCCTATGGAGATTTTTAAGGGTCAAAGTTTGTCGCCATTCCACAAGCGGGCGCAATTTTGAAGCGTGAAACGTTGGGCATAAATTCACTCGGCGTAACATTATCTTTCACAATATAAAAAAAATGTGCTTGTAAGACCGCTGCGCAAATACAGTGCGACAGAAAGTATTGCAATTCAGGGCAAGAGAATTCTCTATTCTTTAGGGCAGGGGGTCTCAAACTGGCGGCCCTCCAGCTGCTGCGAAACTACAAGTCCCATGAGGCATTGCAAGGCTGACAGTTACAAGCGTGACTCCAACAGGCAGAGGCATGATGGGACTCGTAGTTTCGCAACAGCTGGAGGGTCGCCAGTTTGAGACCCCTGCTAGGGTGTCTGAAAAAAATGTATATAATGTTTGGGTGTTCTAAGTAATTTTCTAGCAAAAAAAAAAAACAAAAAAAAAGATTTTAGCTTGTAAAGAACAAGTTTGAAAAATAGGCCCGGCCTTAGGCTGGCCATACGTGGTCGAAATTTTGAAAGAATTTCCTTTTGAAAATCAGAACATTCGTGCATTTTGGGATCCAATAGCGTCACCATTGATTTCAAAATTCTACCAATCAAACCTTCAATTTCTCCTCCATGTTGCTACAGAAAATAATTTTCGTTGCTGGGAATCTTCTTCTTTTCTTTCCGGGAATTTTCTTTTCTTGCACATGCTCAGTTCTTTTTCGATTACATTTCTTGCACGATTCTCCCAATCATTGATTAGAAAATCGTTTGATTTTCAAACAATTTCCAATAAGTCCGATTACTCAAATTCGATGACTGCATGAAAATCAGCTGTCGCTGCCGCCCACTAATGGTGCGAAATACGAACGAAAATTCTTAGATAAGATTTTTTGAAAGAAAATTCTTTCGAAATTCGACCCGTGTATGGCCTGCCTAATGCTGCGTACACACGATTGGAGTTTTTGTCAGAAAAATCTTGGATGGATTTTCCAAAGGAATTCCGCTTAACCACTTAACGACCAGCGCACAACGATGTATGTCCTATTTTTGAAGAGGGATATCTCGGTAACGGCAGCAGCTGCTGCCACAACCGAGCTATCCATCTCTTCAGGCGCCGGTCGTCTGTACGATAACGGTGGTCTCCGTGGCGCATTTGCCGCGAGATCACCGCTATCGGCGGCGGGAGAGGTGCCACCCCCCTCCCGCCGCCCTCCCGCAACTTCCGCCGCTTACCGGAGCCGTCGGTAGCGGCGGAGCCGATCGGGTCCTTTTGCTAACTGGTTATGGAGACGAGTGAGGCTAAGATGGCCCCCACTCGTCTCTATACCATAGGAGGGTGCAAGCGACGTCAAAACGTCACTTCCGCCCATACCTCTTAAAGGTATATTTTTTTTAAATGTCATTTTTTTTATTGCATTTTAGTCCAAATATGAGATGTGAGGACTTTTTGACCCCGATCTTATATTTAAGAGGACCTGTCATGCTTTTTTCTATTACAAGGGATGTTTACATTCCTTGTAATAGGAATAAAAGTGATCCAATTTTTTTTTTTTTTAAAACAGTGTAAAAATAAATAAAATCAATTAAAATAAATAAGAAAAAAAAGGTTTTTAAAAACACCCCGTCACGACGAGCTTGCGCACAGAAGCGAGCGCATACGTGAGTAGCGCCCGCATATGAAAACGGTGGTCAAACCACACATGTGAGGTATCGCCGCAATCGGTAGAGCGAGAGCAATAATTCTAGCCCTGGACCTCCTCTGTAATGCAAAAAATGCAACCTGTAGAATTTTTTAAATGTTGCTTATGGAGATTTTTGAGGCTAAAAGTTTGACGCCATTCCACAAACGGGCACAATTTTGAAGCGTGACATGTTGGGTATCAATTTACACGGCGTACCATTATCTTTCACAATATAAAATTTTTTTTTACTGTTGTCTTGTTTTTTTATTCAAAAAAGTGAATTTTTTCCAAAAAAAGTGTGCTTGTAAGACCGCTGCGCAAATACGGTGTGAAAAAAGTATTTCAATGACCACCATTTTATTCTCTAGGGTGTTTGGGGGTTCTAAGTAATTTTCTAGCAAAAAAAACATTTTTAAACATGTAAACACCAAATCTGAAAAAGAGGCCTGGTCCTTCAGTGGTTAAGCTTGGCTTGCATACACACGGGTCACACAAAAGTTCTCTGAACTTTCGACCGCCAAGAACGCGGTGACGTACAACACTACGAGCCGAGAAAATGAAGTTCAGTGCTTCCGAGCATGCGTAGAATTGTTTTCTGAGCATGTGTAGGAATTTTGCGTGTCGGAATTGGTACAGACGATCGGAATTTCTGATCAAAAACTTTTTCCGTCGGAAAAATTGAGAACCTGCTCTCAATATTTTGCTGCCTGGAAGTCCGCCAGCAAAAGTCCGATGGAGCGTACACACGATCGGAATTTCCAACCAAAATCTCACATCGGAGTTTTGCTGGCGGAATTACCGATCCTGTGTACGCGGCATGAGGGTATCTATTCATTCGACACAACTTCATCTTTTATATTTTACCCCAAAAAATTGGTAATATATTGTGTTTGATCACAATATATGCTAAAAAAACACACACACACACACACACACACACACACACACACACACACACACGCCCAATACTCAGTGATTATGTGAGATTAGTGAATATCTGTAAATCTCAGAGCCAGCTACTTAACCACTTCAATACCGGGCACTTACCCCCCTTCCTGCCCAGGGCAATTTTCAGCTCTGTGACAGTTTAAATGACAATTGCGCGGTCATGCTACACTGTACCCAAACACAATTTTTATCATTTTGTTCCCACAAGCTTTCTTTTGGTGGTATTTGATCACCTCTGCATTTTTTATTTTTTGCTAAGCAAATAAAAAAAGGCGGAAAATGTTGAAAAAAAAAAAAATGTTTTCTTTTATTTCTGTTATAAAATTTAGTAAATAAGTAAGTTTTCTCCTTTACTGATGGGCACTGATAAGGCGACACTGACGGGCACTGATAAGGTGGCACTGATGGGCACTGATGAGTGGCACTGATATGCAGCACTGATGGGCATTGATAGGCAGCACTGATGGGCACTCAGGTGTGACACTGGTGGGCACTGATAGGTGACGCTTGGGCATTGAAAGGCTGTGATGATGAGTACTTATGGGTGGCATTGATAGGCGGCACTGCTGGGCACTGTTAGGCACTGCTGGGCACTGATGGGCGCTGATATGCGGCACTGATAGATGGCATTGATAGTCATCACTGATCAGACTAGCAGGCATTGGGGATGGGCACTGATTGGCAGCTGCCTGGGCACTGATTGGCATTTCTCTGATGCCACTGATCACCGCGATGCACGCCCCCCGGGAGTGCACAAGAGCGGTCGTTCTGGGAGGCCGTCATATAACGTCCACCCAGAATGAGAGCCACGCCACCCAGACATCAAGAAGAAAGTAGAAGAACTAACTTCCATCTCTTGCTTTTACCTCTAGGTAGTGTAAATATCTCCTAAACATGCGCCGCTTAGGAGATATTTACTGTACATGCAGCCAGTAACATCATGACCACCCATGCAGTTCCTTCAGAGCCCTGTGCCGTAAACGGTGGCTCCAGTGCGCATGCACGGAGATTACATCATCACTGCACCAGCCAATCACAGACCCGGAGTCTGCGAACCCAGAAGCAAGATGGGTGAAGACGGAAGAGCCCGCACCTCTGACATCTTGGCGCCGGGAAGAGCTTTGTTTCAGCCCGGGTTCACACTCTTGCAATACGGGAACCGGTGCGATTCCAGGGACGGTTCCCGCATTGCATCTCCCTTGCAGGTGGGTCACACTGCCCTCTGCGAACCGTTGTGGGTGTCGATACAAAGTTAACCACTTCCTGCCCGGCCTATAGCAGAATGACGGTTGGGCGGTGGTTCAGTTATCCTGACTGGGCGTCATATGGTGTCCATCAGGATAACTGCTGGCGCGCATCGTGGTGATTGGTGGTGCGGCGTGCCCATCAGTGCTGCCTATCAATGCCTATCAGTTCTGCATATCAGTGCCACCCATCAGTGCTGCCTATCTGTGCCCATCATCGGTGCCCATCAGGGCCACCTCATTGGTGGTGCCTTATCAGTGCCCATCAGTGCCGCCTATCAGTTCCCATTGTCAGTGCCCATCAGTGCCACCTCATTGGTGGTGCCTTATCAGTGCCCATCAGTGTTGCCTATCAGTGCCACCTCATCGGTGCCACCTTATCAGTGCCCATCAGTGCCACCTCATTGGTGCCGCTTTATCAGTGCCCATCAGTGCCACCTCATCGGTATCACCTTATCAGTGCTCATCAGTGAAGGAGAAAACTTACTTATTTAAAAAAAATTATAACAGAAACAAAAGAAAACCTTTTTTTCGAAATAATAAAAATGTTTTATTTGTTTAGTAAAAAATAAAAACCGCAGAGGTGATAAAATACCACCAAAAGAAAGCTCTATTTCTGGGAACAAAATGATAAAAATGTTGTTTGGGTACAGTGTAGCATGACCGAGCAATTGTCATTCAAAGTGCGACATTGCCAATTGCTGAAATTGGCCTGGGCAGGAAGGGGGGTAATTGCCTAATACTGAAGTGGTTAACGACACCCCCAGACGGTTGGCAGATCGCAGTGCGAACTATGCATTCAGACGATAGGAATTGGATCGCATTGGGTGTGGACACTGATGCTATCAGATTTCAGTGCTGGGGGAAAAAACAATAAGACTCGTCATCAATAGAAATGTAATAATAATCTCACACTCAACACTGTTAAAGGTTCTCCACCAAATGGGGATGAAAAGGTACAAAAAAGCATTACAGTAACAAAGATGTTTCCTTTGGGCAAAAAAGCACAAGAATTGTGAATTATCTTTATTTTCCATCTTTCAGAATATATATCATCCTTTGGGGGGTTTGAAGTAATCCTCAGGCCTAAAATGATTAGCGGTATTTTTAAACATGTGCATCAAAAAAATGTAAAAACGTCTCTGGCAGAAAAAGGGTTAACCTATTTCCATCCGCACTATAGCCGAAAGACGGCTACAGAGCAGGACTAAATTGCTGGGGGGCGTCCATGTACGTCCTCCTGTGCATGTGCTGCATGTGCACCCCATGCGGTGTGCGGGCGGAGTGCACTGTGATCAGCAAGTCCATGAGACTCACAGATCGGGGTAAGGGGCCGATCCCTGCCCTATACCAAGTGATCAGCTGTCAGCCAATGAAAGCTGATCACGTGATGTAACCAGAAGCCGGTAATCGGCTAGCCAATTACTGACTTGTGTAAACGGGACATCGGTCAGTGCTCACCAGTGCCACCTACCAGTGCATATCAGTACTGCTAAGCAGTGCCAACTATCAATGCTCACCAGTGCTGACAATCAGTGCCCATCAGTGCGGCCTATCAGTGCAGCCTATCAGTGCTTCATCATCAGTGATGCCTATCAGTGCTTCATCATAAGTGCGGCCTATCAGTGCCCATCAGTACTTCATCATCACTGCAGCCTATCAGTGCTTCATCATCAGTGCGGCCTATCAGTGCCCATCAGTGCAGCCTATTAGTGCCCATCAGTGCTTCATCATCAGTGCAGCCTATTAGTGCCCATCAGTGCTTCATCATCAGTGCAGCCTATCAGTGCCCATCAGTGCTTCATCATCAGTGCAGCCTATCAGTGCCCATCAGTGCTTCATCATCAGTGCAGCCTATCAGTGCTTCATCATCAGTGCTGCCTATCAGTGCTTCATCATCAGTGTGGCCTATCAGTGCCCATCAGTGCAGCCTATTAGTGCCCATCAGTGCTTCATCATCAGTGCGGCCTATTAGTGCCCATCAGTGCTTCATCATCAGTGCAGCCTATCAGTGCCCCTCAGTGATTCATCATCTGTGTGGCCTATCAGTGCCTATCAGTGATTCATCATCAGTGCAGCCTATCAGTGCTTCATCATCAGTGCATCCTATCAGTGCTTCATCATCAGTGCGGCCTATCAGTGCCCATCAGTGCTTTATCATTAGTGCGGCCTATCAGTGCCCATCAGTGCTTCATCATCAGTGCGGCCTATCAGTGCCCATCAGTGCTTCATCATCAGTGCAGCCTATTAGTGCCCATCAGTGCTTCATCATCAGTGCAGCCTATCAGTGCCCCTCAGTGATTCATCATCCATGTGGCCTATCAGTGCCTATCAGTGATTCATCATCAGTGCAGCCTATCAGTGCTTCATCATCAGTGCGGCCTATCAGTGCCCATCAGTGTGGCCTATCAGTGTCCATCAGTGCTTCATCATCAGTGCAGCCTATCAGTGCTTCATCATCAGTGCATCCTATCAGTGCTTCATCATCAGTGCGGCCTATCAGTGCCCATCAGTGCTTTATCATTAGTGCGGCCTATCAGTGCCCATCAGTGCTTCATCATCAGTGCGGCCTATCAGTGCCCATCAGTGCTTCATCATCAGTGCAGCCTATTAGTGCCCATCAGTGCTTCATCATCAGTGCAGCCTATCAGTGCCCCTCAGTGATTCATCATCCGTGTGGCCTATCAGTGCCTATCAGTGATTCATCATCAGTGCAGCCTATCAGTGCTTCATCATCAGTGCGGCCTATCAGTGCCCATCAGTGTGGCCTATCAGTGTCCATCAGTGCTTCATCATCAGTGCGGCCTATTAGTGCCCATCAGTGCTTCATCATCAGTGCAGCCTATCAGTGCCCCTCAGTGATTCATCATCAGTGTGACCTATCAGTGCTTCATCATCAGTGCTGCCTATCAGTGCCCATCAGTGCTTCATCATCAATGCAGCCTATCAGTGCCTATCAGTGCTTCATCATCAGTGCAGCCTATCAGTGCTTCATCATCAGTGCAGCCTATCAGTGCCCATCAATGCTTCATCATTAGTGCGGCCTATCAGTGCCCATCAGTGCTTCATCATCAGTGCAGCCTATTATTGCCCATCAGTGCTTCATCATCAGTGCAGCCTATCACTGCCCATCATTGCTTCTTCATTAACTCGACCCATCAGTGCTTCATCATCAGTGCGGCCTATCAGTGCCCATCAGTGCTTCATCATCAGTGTGGCCTATCACTGCCCATCATTGCTTCATAATTAATGCGACCCATCAGTGCCCATCAGTGCTTCATTATCAGTTCTGCCTATCAGTGCCCATCAATGCTTCATCATCAGTGTGACCTATCAGTGCCCATCAGTGATTCATCATTAATGCGACCTATCAGTGCTTCATCATCAGTGCTGCCTATCAGTGCCCATCAGTGCTTCCTATCAGTGCTTCATCATCGGTGCTGCCTATCAGTGCCCATCAATGCTTCATCATCAGTGTGGCCTATCAGTGCCCATCAGTGCTTCATCATCAGTGCAGCCGAAAGTGCTTCATCATCAGTGCGGCCCATCAATGCTTCATCATTAGTGCGGCCTATCAGTGCCCATCAGTGCTTCATCATCAGTGCAGCCTATTATTGCCCATCAGTGCTTCATCATCAGTGCAGCCTATCACTGCCCATCATTGCTTCTTCATTAATTTGACCCATCAATGCTTCATCATTAGTGTGGCCTATCAGTGCCCATCTGTGCTTCATCATTAATGTAACCTATCAGGGCCCCTCAGTGCTTCATCATCAGTGCTGCCTATCAGTGCCCATCAGTGCTGCCTATCAGTGCCCATCAGTGCTTCATCATCAGTGTGGCCTATCAGTGCCCATCAGTGCTTCATCATCAGTGTGGCCTATCAGTGCCCATCAGTGCTTCATCATCAGTGCGGCCTATCAGTGCCCATCAGTGCTTCATCATCAGTGCGGCCTATCAGTGCCCATCAGTGCTTCATCATCAGTGTGGCCTATCAGTGCCCATCAGTGCTTCCTATCAGTGCCCATCAGGGCTTCATCATCAGTGTGGCCTATCAGTGCTGCCTATCAGTGCCCATGAGTGCTGCCTATTAGTGCCCATCAGTGCTTCATCATTGGTGCTGCCTATCAGTGCCCATCAATGCTTCATCATCAGTGTGGCCTATCAGTGTCACCTACCAGTGTCACCTATCAGTGACCATCAGTGCAGCTTCATCAGTACTCATTAGTGAAGGAGAAAAATTATCTGTTTGTAAAACAAACTATGAAAACTGATTTTTTTTTTGTTCAAATATTCCGGTCTTTGTTTGTTCAGCAAAAAAAAACTCCCCAGAGGTGATAAAAGAAATGCCAACAATGTCCACTGAGTACAATGTGGTATGACTGCGGAATTGTCAAAGTGTGACAGCACTGAAAGCTGAACATTTGTCTGGGGGTAAGCGAGGGGTTAATAGACATCCAGGGACAATAGGGGGGACAATGGGGGGGACAATGGGGGGGGGGGGGTGGTAAACTGAAAATGCCGGATTTAACCCTTTGCACACTTCTATATTCTTAGCACAATCTGTGACTCTTTATTGGACGCGGTGTAGGAGAGCGATGGACCCTGGAGCTCTGTCTGTTCCGTGTATATATATATATACTCTATACATTGCACATGTATTACAATCTATGGAAACCAAAATTCTAATCAAAATTTTGTTATGGAAAAGTTTCCTAGAAGTCTGTAGAGTCGGGTGTGACGGCTTCATTTAGGACCTGAAGGGTTAACATGTAGCCACACCCCCTTCCCTCCTTCCAAATATGTAATGAGGGTGATGTCACACATCTCTCTGTATTTATAGAACATTGTGCAGTAAATGACACAAACTATACAATGTATCATCTCACACTATCACACTATACAATGTATCATCTCGCACTATACAATGTATCATCCCGTACTCTCATACTATACAATGTATCACCCCGCACTATCACACTATACAATGTATCATCCCGCACTATACAATGTATCATCCCGTACTCTACAATGTATCATCCCGTACTCTCATACTATACAATGTATCATCCCACACTATCACACTATACAATGTATCATCCCGCACTCTACAATGTATCATCCCGTACTCTCATACTATACAATGTATCATCCCACACTATCACACTATACAATGTATCATCCCGCACTCTACAATGTATCATCCCGTACTCTCATACTATACAATGTATCATCCCACACTATCACACTATACAATGTATCATCCCGCACTCTACAATGTATCATCCCGTACTCTCATACTATACAATGTATCATCCCACACTATCACACTATACAATGTATCATCTCGCACTATATAATGTATCATCCTGCACTCTACAATGTATCATCCCGCACTCTACAATGTATCATCCCGCACTCTACAATGTATCATCCCGCACTCTCATACTATACAATGTATCATCCCACACTATCACACTATACAATGTATCATCTCGCACTATATAATGTATCATCCTGCACTCTACAATGTATCATCCCGCACTCTACAATGTATCATCCCGCACTATACAATGTATCATCCCACACTATACAATGTATCATCTCGCACTATATAATGTATCATCCTGCACTCTACAATGTATCATCCCGCACTCTACAATGTATCATCCCGCACTATACAATGTATCATCCCACACTATACAATGTATCATCCTGCACTCTACAATGTATCATCCCGTACTCTCATACTATACAATGTATCATCCCACACTATCACACTATACAATGTATCATCCCGCACTATACAATGTATCATCCTGCACTCTACAATGAATCATCCCGCACTCTACAATGTATCACCCCGCACTCTACAATGTATCACCCCGCACTCTACAATGTATCATCCCGCACTATACAATGTATCATCCCGCACTCTACAATGTATCACCTCGCACTCTACAATGTATCATCCCGCACTATACAATGTATCACCCCGCACTATCACATTATACAATGTATCATCCCGCACTCTACAATGTATCATCCCGCACTCTCATACTATACAATGTATCATCCCGCACTCTACAATGTATCACCCCGCACTATACAATGTATCATCCTGCACTCTACAATGTATCATCCCGTACTCTCATACTATACAATGTATCACCCCGCACTCTACAATGTATCATCCCGCACTCTACAATGTATCATCCCGCACTCTCATACTATACAATGTATCATCCCGCACTCTACAATGTATCATCCCGCACTCTCATACTATACAATGTATCATCCCGCACTATACAATGTATCATCCTGCACTCTACAATGAATCATCCCGCACTCTACAATGTATCATCCCGCACTATACAATGTATCATCCCACACTCTACAATGTATCATCCCGCACTATACAATGTATCATCCCGTACTCTCATACTATACAATGTATCATCCCGTACTCTCATACTATACAATGTATCATCCCGCACTATACAATGTATCATCCTGCACTCTACAATGTATCATCCTGCACTCTACAATGTATCATCCCGCACTCTACAATGTATCATCCCGCACTCTACAATGTATCATCCCGCACTCTACAATGTATCATCCCGCACTCTACAATGTATCACCCCGCACTCTACAATGTATCATCCCGCACTATACAATGTATCATCCCGCACTCTACAATGTATCATCCCGCACTCTACAATGTATCATCCCGCACTCTACAATGTATCATCCCGCACTCTACAATGTATCACCCCGCACTCTACAATGTATCATCCTGCACTCTACAATGAATCATCCCGCACTCTCATACTATACAATGTATCATCCCGCACTCTCATACTATACAATGTATCATCCCACACTCTACAATGTATCATCCCGCACTCTCATACTATACAATGTATCATCCCACACTCTACAATGTATCATCCCACACTCTACAATGTATCATCCCACACTCTACAATGTATCATCTCGCACTCTACAATGTATCATCCCGCACTCTACAATGTATCATCCCGCACTCTACAATGTATCATCCCGCACTCTACAATGTATCATCCCGCACTCTACAATGTATCATCTCGCACTCTACAATGTATCATCCCGCACTCTACAATGTATCATCCCGCACTCTACAATGTATCATCTCGCACTCTACAATGTATCATCCCGCACTCTACAATGTATCATCCCGCACTCTACAATGTATCATCCCGCACTCTCATACTATACAATGTATCATCCCGCACTCTACAATGTATCATCCCGCACTATACAATGTATCATCCCGCACTATACAATGTATCATCCCGCACTCTACAATGTATCATCCCGCACTATACAATGTATCATCCCGCACTGTCACACCAGTTACAATGTTTTTCTCGGATTTAAAGGGTGAGCAGTCAGGACACTGCAGACATAATGAGGACAGGCTGGAGGGGCTGCTGTCTCTTTAATTGAGGCGTGGCTCTGGTGGTGGCTCCGCCCCCTGTCAGGCTGCAGTCAGGGAGGGGTGTTTGTAGTATCAGCCGCCTCTCTGCTGCCGGGAAATCCTCTCCCTCCCTGCTCAGGCTCTCTATATACACACACATATATATATATATATACACATACACATATATACAATTCTAGATCCGTGTGTGAGGAAACAGCGTCCGCTCAGATCCGGGTCGGAGGTGCAGACGTCGGGTGGAGGGCGAGGCAGCAATCAGGACTCCACGTAATGTGAGTATCTCTGTCTCTTCCAGCCACGCCCAGATTGGGGTCACCCCTGTAGGGTTTACAGAATGGTGGGGTGAGCCATTAACTCTTCTCTGCCTGGCTCTGGGCCCCCCACACCCACCTTCTTCCGGCCAGGCCCTGCAGGGGCCCCTCCAGCTGACATTGATTAAAGGGGAGGAGGGGTGCTGTCAGGGTGTATTATTAACCCTTTTATAGAATTGGGTGTTGACGGTTACTCAGAAAGCCCCGGTGTGCTGGCAGAGACCCAGGAGGTGGAAAGAACTTCCGCAGAGAGATGAAATGATACAAACTTTTCTCCTGAGGGGTGGGGGTGTTATACTGTGTATATACACTGCACATCCGCAGTGCTGGGATAGAGAGATGTGCTGGATGCATGGGGTGTGCTCTGACATGGGGTGTATATGTGTGTGTGTGTATAAAAGAAATATATACATATATACACACAGCTGGTTCTCTGTTTGGGTACTCCTCAGATGTGGGGTATATTTGGGGGGTGTGTGTGTGTGTGTGTGTATGTGTATGTGTGTGTATATATATATATATATATATATATATATATATATATATATATATATACTGTTCCCGCATGTGGGGTGTTTATGAGCTGTCCTCAGACATGAGGGTGTATGTGGGCCGCTCTCAGACATGATGTGTATATGGGTGGGGGATGTTAGGATTTCCACCTGTCCGGGATTCATCCGGACAGTTCGGGTTTGGAATCATGTGTCCGGGTTTCAAACTGCTTGAAACCCGGACACATTATTAAGACTGGACTATGGCCTCCCAGCAGGGTTGCTGGCTGCAGTTGTCTAAGCTGAGTGTCTGTTACTCTCTTTCACACTGCCCAAAGCCAATACTAACAATCCCCCCACATACAGACGAGAGAGGGCTCAACCTGCACCTCTTCCTCTCCCCCCCCCCCCCCCCCATGTCTGCCCACACTCCAGTTCCCATCACTGAAAAGGGAAGTAGGGTAGGAAATTTGAAGTCCAGCCTCAGATACATCTGGATGAGAGGTGCTGACTGTCAAGGGTTGAGTGAGCTCACCATCCATCCCTGTCTGTGACTGAAGTCTCGCTCCTTCTCTCTCCTGCCTGAGTATATCAGGGTTCTCAGAGCATCCCTTACATCAGACTTCCCCTCTACACCAGAGACCACGGTGTCCTCACCGTGCATCAGAGTACTCAGTGATGCCTCTTAAATCAGGGTTCCCAGAGCACCCCTTATGTCAGAGTCCCCAGAGTTCTCCCTTACATCAGAGTCTGCAGAGTCCCCCCTTACAGTGTAAGGAGGGAGCTCTGTGGACTCTGATGTAAAGGGGGATTCTTGTGATTAACTTCATATGATTAGAAATGTTATTTAATTGCAAAATATATGTATAGGTTATACTATAAAAAAAAAAAAAAAATTGCTGTGCGCTGCCAAAGTGTTTGGGTTTGACTTGAAGAAAAGGTGGCAACCCTGGGGGGGGGGGGACATGTGGGCCGCTCTCAGACATGGGGGGGTGTATATGGGGGAGGAGGGGGACATGTGGGCCGCTCTCAGACATAGGGTGTATACGGGGGAGGGGGGGGACATGTGGGCCGCTCTCAGACATGGGGCGTATACGGGGGAGGGGGGGACATGTGGGCCGCTCTCAGACATAGGGTGTATACGGGGGAGGGGGGGACATGTGGGCCGCTCTCAGACACGGGGGGTGTATACGGGGGAGGGGGGGACATGTGGGCCGCTCTCAGACACGGGGGGTGTATACGGGGGAGGGGGGGGACATGTGGGCCGCTCTTAGACATGGGGTGTATATGGGGGAGGGGGGACATGTGGGCCGCTCTTAGACATGGGGTGTATACGGGGGAGGGGGGGACATGTGGGCCGCTCTCAGACATGGGGGTGTATACGGGGGAGGGGGGGGGACATGTGGGCCGCTCTCAGACATAGGGTGTATACGGGGGAGGGGGGGACATTTGGGATGCTCTCAGACATGGGGTGTATACGGGGGAGGGGGGGGACATGTGGGATGCTCTCAGACATGGGGTGTATACGGGGGAGGGGGGGGACATGTGGGATGCTCTCAGACATGGGGTGTATACGGGGGAGGGGGGGGACATGTGGGATGCTCTCAGACATGGGGTGTATACGGGGGAGGGGGGGGACATGTGGGATGCTCTCAGACATGGGGTGTATACGGGGGAGGGGGGGGACATGTGGGATGCTCTCAGATATGGGGTGTATACGGGGGAGGGGGGGACATGTGGGATGCTCTCAGACATGGGGTGTATACGGGGGAGGGGGGGACATGTGGGATGCTCTCAGACATGGGGTGTATACGGGGGAGGGGGGGGACATGTGGGATGCTCTCAGACATGGGGTGTATATGGAGGGGGGGGGGGACATGTGGGCCGCTTTCAGACACGGGTGTATATGGGGGAGGTGGGGGACATGTGGGGCGCTCTCAGACATGGGGTGTATATGGGGGAGGGGGGACATGTGGGCCGCTCTCAGACGTGGGGTATATCTGTATATTCTCGAGGGAGAGAAGACAGAACATCACTTGATGAAATCATTGCTGCAGGTTTTGTATGGATGATGCCAAATCAAGTTCCCTCCTCTCGGAAGGTGATGATCTGCCATGTATTGCATTCATTGCAGAGGGGTGAGATCAGTAGCCAGGCAACATGCATTTTCAGCAGCTAGCCAGCATTCGGGATGGTGAGGGCGAGGCTGGTTGGTATTTGGTAATAAGAGTCAGACTGGGAGCCGAGCAATTAACACTTTCAGATACAGAAGTTGCAGCCGCCATGTTGGCCTCGGGGCAGATTTCTTCTAAAGACCTGCTGAGCTGGAAAATCCCCATCCCCCATCTTCACTTCACCAGTTGTTGTTGTTTTTTTTTTTTTTTTTTTTTAAATAATGTAATTGTAAGATAATACTTTTTTTGTGTGAGCTGCTCTCTGATTGGATGGTGTGTTGGTGAGGGAAGTTGTACACAGGAGCTGACACTTTTTGTGGATGACCCGAGCATTGGTCCCAGACCACATACAGTCCCAGACCACACAAGGGTAACTCTCATTACTAAAATACAAACCGGTTGGTGGATGCGGAATGCCGTTATCCGCCCACTTACTGTTTGGGAAGTTGTACTGGGCAGGAGGGTGGAGGGCGTGTGTCTGTCTGCTGGAAACAATTCTAACTCATAATTGGAGGTGTACTTACAAATGATATGCATTGGGCGTTCATCTTAATAAACGTGTGAATAATAAATTACATGTTCTCAGGCTATATTTCCTGAATATCGAATGTTATTCATAAAACAAAAAGGGAAAAAAAATCATAAAAGTAGGAAAAATACCAAAATGTGGCCATTGGTGGGAGCTGATCGATTCAGTGAAATATCTGTGGTCTAAACCATACCTCCCAACAGCCCCGGATTCTGCGGGACAGCCCCGGATTCTAACTTAAGTCCCGCAGTCCCGCTCAGCTGAGCTGTGTCCCGCATTGCCTCCGATACCACTCGCTCTTCTTCTACAGACCCCTCACATCTCACCTTTTGAGACATTGAAAGGAACTTTCAATTACTTTCTTTGCAGCCGCAGCACATAGTTTACTATATTTCCATTATAAATGAACACATTGAGTGATCGGTACTGATCATTCACTGTGTTCATTCACTGAAGGAAAGGACCAGCCCTTCCCCTGCTCTCTATCCTGAACATCTCCCTGTGTAACTGCGGCAACAGGTGGGAGAGAGGTAAGCTGGCAGTGGGGGGGCGGGGCACCAGATGTGGGCAGGAAAGGGAGGGGGATTTGTATGGAAGGGGGGGGGGGCAATTACAAAAATGATTCCCTGTGTCTCTCCCGCTGCAGCACCTAAAAGTCGACAAGAGGGGGAGAGGCTGGATTTCAACTGCTGCACAGGGCATGGTTTCTGTAATTGAGCCCCCACCCCACCCCACCCCCCCTCCTGCCCGCGTTTGATTCTCCCTGCTGTCCGGGCCCCCTACAGGAGGACCGGTGGTACCCCCTTATCCGCAGCCCTGCTTGTTGAGCTCCAAGTCCCAGTCTATAGAAGCCATGGTTTCCATGCATTGCACTGATGATGGCCAAACAGCTGTGTGTACTTTGGCTCTATAATGGGGTATATTTGCATTATAGAGCAGCGGCTCTGGATGTGTATTCAACGTGATTTGCATGACTCCGCCCACTGCTGATTTGGAGAAATGTCCCTCTGTCCTCATTTGTCCCTCATTTTGGTCTGATCTATATAGTTGTATATAAAATGCACTTTTTATCTTTCAAAGAGTTAAACCTTTCATCCGATTTATAAATTGCTGCATTTGTAAATTTAAAAAGCAGTTATAAAGGAATAGTAGTAAAAAATAAAAAGGGGGGAAAAAAAGAAAAAAAAAAAGCACTTTGGGTTTAACCAATCTTGTATTTTTTTTGTACAGTTCTCCTTTAAGGGGGCGTGGCAAGGGGTGTGTCCTATGCCTGCATACTTTTGCTGATAGGTGTCCCTCATTCCCATATCAGAAAGTTGGGAAGTATGTTTTCTGTACTAAGAAGACTGCGCTGGTCCAGATATGACTTATAACACATCGCTTATACCTGCTGGACGGATAATACGGCTTTTGTAGGTTTACAATCTCCGCCTTTCACTGAATGGATTGTTATCGGCTTTTCTCTGCATGTTTTATATGTACTTGTGGCTCCAGATATCCTGATAAGAAGAAATGAGTGACATGACAATCATATATATGAGGGTTTTATCAGATGAATGAAAGTAGAGGTGAGTGCTAGAGAGAGACCGCAGACATGGACTCTGCACAGTACCACTTCTCTTGTCCTGTATCCCGGGTGTAATTCTCGGTATCTGCTCTTATTCTATATGTATGGACTCTGCACAGTACTACTTCTCTTGTCCTGTATGCCGGGTGTAATTCTCGGTATCTGTTCTTATTCTATATGTATGGACTCTGCACAGTACTACTTCTCTGGTCCTGTATGCTGGGTGTAATTCTCGGTATCTGTTCTTATTCTGTATGTATGGACTCTGCACAGTACCACTTCTCTTGTCCTGTATGCCGGGTGTAATTCTCAGTATCTGTTCTTATTCTGTATGTATGGACTCTGCACAGTACCACTTCTCTTGTCCTGTATGCCGGGTGTAATTCTCAGTATCTGTTCTTATTCTGTATGTATGGACTCTGCACAGTACCACTTCTCTTGTCCTGTATGCCGGGTGTAATTCTCAGTATCTGTTCTTATTCTGTATGTATGGACTCTGCACAGTACCACTTCTCTTGTCCTGTATGTCGGGTGTAATTCTCAGTATCTGTTCTTATTCTGTATGTATGGACTCTGCACAGTACCACTTCTCTTGTCCTGTATGTTGGGTGTAATTCTCGGTATCTGTTCTTATTCTGTGAAGAGTCCATATATACAGAACAAGATCACATATTGGGAATTTATTACAGCAGATTACTCTGCCATGTTCCCGGCTCATTGTACAGTGATCTCCTCCTAGGTGGTATGTTCTGTGCGGTTGGCGCGGTGATTGCTGGCCAGTTGTGGTGATTTCTCTATGGAATGGCAGCAATGTGAGCTGACAGCGGAGGAGACGTTTTCTGTTTTTTTTTTTTTTTTTCTTTCAAATATTTTGTTAGGTTTTCATAATAACAGAGGTATAAGTAACAGAAGTATATTACAGTACAAGTCATAAAAGTCAAGATTCGAAGTTGTACAGCGAGGCAGTGGAACTAAAACAAGTATATTTTAAGCAGAAATTCACTTGACCATGGTATTTATCGCATTCCAGGTATGTCTACCAGCTTCCTATAAGTTGAAGATAAGAACATATGAGGAGGGCTAAGAAAAGACAAAAATAAATCAGTATCTTAAAGAGGAAGTAAACCCTGATGAGTTTACTTCCTCTTTCATTCCCTGCAAAGGTAAAGCATAATGGACTACTGTGCATCGCATCACATAGTAGCCCATTATGTGTCACTTACCTGACACAGGAGCCAGCAAAGTCACCGCTGTCCCCTGTAGTCCGGCGCATCCATCTTCTTGGTGGGTCTCACTGCTCCGCCGCTGTCATTCGATGAAGCCGCGATGACCTCACTCCCGCGCATGCGAGCCACTACTCGCGGCATATCGCCATTGACAGCGACCCGCTCAGTGCACCTGCACGCCGCTGTCTACAGCACATGCACCGTAGACAGCTGTGACTGTCTTTTAGTAAATATCTCCTAAACTGTGTGGGTTTAGGAGATATTTCTTGGACCTACAGGTAAGCCTTAATCTAGGCTTACCTGTAGGTCAAAGTGGTTTGTAAGTGTTTACAACCACTTTAAGAGTTCTCTTGGCGTCCGGGGTGGCTAGAGGTCCAATGTACCGGTGAGGTAGAGTAAGTATTGTAGTATAGATTCACATCAAGACGGGCCCCTCCCGCACCTGCACACCTCTAAAGGGAACTGACTGTGCAACGTTTTCTGCTTTAACTGCAGTGTAAATGGAAGGCCCCATCCTCACCTTCATGTGTCCGACAGATACCGAGATTCATCCAGCCTGCATTCTGTTCACACTGGTAACTGCAGGTCATAACTAACTGGCTGTAGTCATTTCAGGGACAGAATGGGGATTGGGGTATAATTGAAGGGAGCCTGGTTTATATTGGAGGGACAGAGGGGGGGATTGGGGTGTAGTAGAGAGAGGGGGGGTGTTGGGGTGTAGTAGAGAGAGGGGGGATGTTGGGGTGTAGTAGAGAGAGGAGGGGTGTTGGGGTGTAGTAGAGGGACAGAGGAGGAGGGGGGGGGGGGTTGGGGTGTAGTAGAGGGACAGAGGAGGAGGGGGGGGGGGGTTGGGGTGTAGTAGAGGGACAGAGGAGGAGGGGGGGGTTGGGGTGTAGTAGAGGGACAGAGGAGGAGGGGGGGGGGTTGGGGTGTAGTAGAGGGACAGAGGAGGAGGGGGGGGGGTTGGGGTGTAGTAGAGGGACAGAGGAGGAGGGGGGGGGGTTGGGGTGTAGTAGAGGGACAGAGAGGGGCTTGAGGTATAATGAATAAGGGGGGGGAGATTGGGGTAAAATGAAGGCACAGAAGAGGTATTGGGACAGTAGCAGGAATGGGGTGTTTTGGTAAGGTGGGTCTGGGGTATAATAGAGACACAAAAGGGGATTGGGGTACAGTACAGGGATAAAGGGCATATTGAATGTGGGTGGGTTTGAGCATATTGGATAGTAATTTGGAATGTATTAGGACAGAGGGGTAATTGTGATCCAATAGAGGGGCAGAGGGGGTATTGGAGAACAGTAGAGGGGGGTGTTGGGGTACAATAGAGGGGCAGAGGGGGGTGTTGGGGTACAATAGAGGGGCAGAGGGGGGTGTTGGGGTACAATAGAGGGGCAGAGGGGGGTGTTGGGGTACAATAGAGGGGATTGGAATACAAAGGTGTGTCACCAGCACCCCATGGATCTTTGCATCTCTGGTGACATGCTGGTGACTCTGTACACTGGCAGAGCTTATGGCGTGACAGTCATGTAACCACATCCCTATGTGGGTGGCACATGTGTAGACATGGCTTCCTGTATTGCCCCGGACATTTGTAGCTGCATCCAGACTGCATGCAATCAAAGCTGGGACTGAAGATCCTCCAGTGTATGATGATCAGGGAACTCGTTTTGGCCAATCAGAAGATTTCAAAGTTAAAACCTGATGTAGGGAAGTGAGATATATCCTTCCCATAGTACCCAATGCAGTCCAAGGGGTAGCTGAACGAAACATGCAGCAAGTGGAGTGAGACTGAAATCAGAATTCCTGATTGGTGTACTTGTTGCACATCAGTTGTGACTCAGTCAGTAATGAATCCATAGGATCAGAATGTCAGCTGCCTGGCAGTCAATTTCAGCAACGGTAGACTCCATATTTCTCTCACAAGGAAAGCCTGAGGCCACCATGGTCAGGATTGCTGATCTCTATACTTGTTCTGGGTCAGCAACTCCAGACGGCATCAAGCCAAAGCCTCAGCATGACACCCAGGGACCCCGGGGCCCCCCCCCTTGATGCCAGGGTCCCTGGGGCCCCTTTTACATTAGAGGTCCTCTGTTATATCAGTCTCCACCCTATATATGAGATTTTCTCATCACCACAGAGTTCCTCTTAATAACAGACCCCCCCCCCCCCCAATCAGAATATCGCAGAGCCCCATAAAAAACTGATCCTCCTCCTGACCAATCAGGAAGCTGGATTTGAAACCCGTCACTCAATTGGCTGAGAGGACAGGCAATCCTATTGGATGCCTAGGAGGAGGGGAGGAGATGCACGGTGGAAGCAAGGAGCTTCACCTAGATCAGGTCCTGCGTCCTCCCTTGCTTACGCCGTGCTTCTCCTCTCCTCCTCCTAGGCATCCAATAGGATTGCCTGTCCTTTCAGCTAATCAGATGACAGGGCTCAAGCCCCACTTCCTGATTGGCCGGGAGGAGGATCTGTGTTACATTAGCAAATGTTCCTTCATTCGCTATTGCCACACACCTGGGTGGGCTCGGTTCGCATTCTCTGTGCCCCGAGCCCACCCTATGTTGAGGAGACAGAAAATCAGGAGGGGCCGGCAGGGAGGAGCGCATCACGAGAGGTCTGACTAAATACAATCTCCTAGCAGCAGGGACCTGATCTACCCGTCGGCTAGCTGTGATTGACAGGTAGATCGAAGCGGAAGCTGTCGTGGGGCCCCCTACTGGCAATGCCTGAATGGTCAGGTGTGCGGCACTTACTATTGCGAGCTGTGCCGGTGGCTGCTGGTGTAGCATCTGCCACACAACTCACATACTTCAAAGTCTTGCAGGACGCGGCTGCTAACGGGAACTGAGTTCCTGTTATGGAAAAAGTCCTGCAAGCAACATCTTTGGAGCGGTGTAAACCTCTCCTCCACCACTCCTGCCCATTGAAATGCGATTTGGCAGCAGCAATTCACAAGCGCATTTAACCCCTTCCTTGGGCCACTAGCTGGGTTATAAGTGCCCCGCTAGCAGCCGAATAGCGCCGCTAAAATGACGGTAAAGTGCCGCTAAAACTAGCAGCGTTTTACCGTCAGCGCCTGCCCGCTCCAGTGTGAAAACAGCCTTCAGTAATAAGTGATACAGAAAAAAATTTTAGGCCCCTTTCACACGGGATAGATCAGTAATGATCCGCTTGCTCAGCGGGGATCGCTCCGTTGTCCCCGCTGAGCCGGCGGATAACAGGGCGGTCCCGGCACACTGTGCAGGGACCGCCCTGTCGGCTCTCCATTCTCCTCTATGGGGGATCGTATGTACACGGACCGTCTGTCCGTGTTCATCCGATCCGCTCTGCAGACGGATAGAAAAATAGGATTTTCCTCCATCTGCAGAATCGCACAATTGCGGAGGCGGACGATAGCGGGTGTCTGCGGATGTTCATCCGCAGACACCCGCTGTCCCATAGGGATGCATGTATGTCCGTATTTCATCCGCAAACGGATGGATGAAATACGGACATAACGTCCGCATGTGTGAAAGGGGCCTTAAACATTTATTAAACAAAACAAACCTCCAATCAGTTCACTTGTATGTATAATTTAGATTAAAAAAAAAACAACTATATATTAAATACACAAAAACAGGTACTCAAAACTTTTGGATGAAAAAAAAAAGAGCTAACTTTACTGTGTTTTTTTTTTTTTAAATCGGTGTATTTTTTTTTTTTTTTAAATTGTGTTTGAGAGACCTCTGCGCAAATACCGCGTCACGTAAAATATTGCAACAACTGCTATTTTATTCCCTAGGGTTTCTGCTAAAAAGATGGATATAGATATAGATGTGTGTGTGTGTGTGTGTGTGTGTGTATATATATATATATATATATATATATATTAAATTAAAATATATCTCTGTGATTTTTCTGTCCGAAAATACAGGATTTTTACTTGTAAGCAACAAGTGTCAGAAAAGATATAGTCTTTAAATGGTTAAACTGAGAACCCTACACAGGGCTTCAGTCCATTGAAGAAGAAACATTGTATCTCTTTGATCTTTTCTTGGCAGACTGCCCAGAGAGGAGGAAAGTCTCTTCACTGATAAACTTCAGGCAACTTACATTGACTTCTATTACAGAAGTCGCTGAACATATAATCGGCCTTTTTATCAGCACAATCAGCCGATGCCGATTAATTAAAAAATGCCAAATATCAGCCGACCTCTAATTCTAAGGTCTCAATTCAGGATCCACATGTGGGATGTTTGTTTTGTAATCGGTCCAGTGACTCTACTGCTCAACATTGGAGGACTGCCACTGATGTCCCCGGGGTTCCTCTTTGTTTTTTGAATGGGAATTCATCAGGCTGCCCAATTATTTTGGACAATGCACAATGCATGCTGAAATATTGTCCCTCAACCCTTTACTGCCAGCACTGCCTTTTTTTATATATATATATTTCATTTTGGTGGGTTTAATTAATCTTCAGGCCTAAAATGATTATTTTAATGTGTTCAAAAGAAGAAATTTATATATAATTTTTTTTATTTATTTTTTTGGACAGTTTATTAAACGCAAATGTTCAGTATAAAAATACATTACAGTTCATTTTATTGCACACAAAGGCAATATATCCCTAATCAAAAGATGAAGGAAATTGTATGGAGTAAATAGATACCCAATATGTCGAACCTTAACCACTTAAGGATTTATGACCAGGCCATTTTTATTTTTATTTTTTGCGATTACAGCACTGCATCGCTTTGACTGACAATTGCGCGGTTGTGCAACGTTGCGCCCAGGATTGAGGCGTTAATTTTTGTAAAAAAAAAAAAAAAAAAAAAAATTATTTTTCACACAAATAATTCTGCGGTAAACAAAAAAAGTACAGTAAGAAAAAAACATTTTTTTTGCTATAATAAATATTCCAAAAAGTAAAAAAAAAATAAAAATGTCTTCATCAGTTTAGACCAATATGTATTCTTCTACATATTTTTGGTAAAACAAAAATCCCAATAAGCGTATGTTGATTGGTTTGCGCAAAAGTTATAGCATCTACAAAATAGGGGATAGATTTATGGCATTTTTATTTTTTACTAGTAATGCCAGTAATCGATTTTTAGCGGGAATGTGACATTGTGGCGGACAGATCCGACACTTTTTTTTTTTTTTTTGGGGACCAGTGACATTTATACAGTGATCAGAATAAAAATGCACTGATTACTGTATAAATGACACTGGCAGGGAATGGGTTAACACTAGGGGGTGATTAAGGGGTTAAGTGTTCCCTAGGGAGATGGTTTTTAATTGGAGGAGGGGGGGGGGGGGGGGGCGACGACTGACAAGGAATAGAAATACATTGCTGTTCCTGATTACTAAGAACAGCAGCTCTCTCTACTTCCCTGACAGAACGGGAATCTGTTTGTTTACATTGACAGATCCCCGTTCTGGCTCTCTGGAACAATCGGCGTGAAGGGGGGCGCGCATGCCCCTCTTAAAGGGCCAGCCATACCGGTACGGCGATTTGCGGGGACGATCTGACCTGCCTCCAGTATTATGATGGCGGCTGGTCGGAAAGGGTTTAAAGTGTTTGTAAACCTCAGACATGGAATATGAACAAAGCACATCCCTCTATAGTGTGTACTTGTCTCATTCCAGAACACTTAAGCCCCATACAGACTATCAGATTATCTGCTGAGTTTTTCCTTCAGATTTACCAAAACCATGTAGTAGAAGGGCCTGCCTGATTGCATACACATTGAAACTCCTAAGGTTTGTCCTCATATTATATGGTTTTGGTAAATCTGAAGGGAAAAACTCAGCAGATAATCTGATAGTGTGTATGGGGCTTAAGCATCATTTCTGTCTGCTGCCTCCTTCCTCTATCTGCATGAATCACTTCTGACATGTTTTTTCTGACACCAAGAGAGAAATGGTGACAGGGGAGGGACTTCCAGCTGAATGACAGCCTCCGCTCTGTTCCTGTGTGCTGTGTGAAAGGGGAGGTGTGTCCCTTCCCTCCAATCAGCTCTCAGAGCTCTCCTCGCAGTGTAACTTCAGCTCTCTGCTGGTGTGTTTTTTTGTTTTTTTTTTTGCATAGTTTTTCTCTATCTATTTAGACCCCTGATATTTCACCAAGCTGCCCCCCCCCCCCCCCGAATGGGGCTCCTAACCTTTTCTTTCTTAGAAAAGGTTAAAATGGCTGCTGACAGATTCAGTGGAGGGAGATTTCTGCAGCATATTTGCATAGCTCCCAACTGTCCCTGATGTGGAGCAATGTCCCTCTGTCCCTCTTTCCTCCTCATCTGTCCCTCAATTTGCTCTGATCTATATAGTTGTATATAAAATGCATGTTTTATCTTTCAAAAAGTGTTTCCCAGCGCTAAACCTTTCATCCAATTTCTAAATTGCTGCATTTGTAAACTCCAAAAGCCAATATAAAAGAATATATTAGTGGTAAAAAAAAGCCCTTGTGGTTTTAATTAACTTTTTTTTTTTTTTTTAAGTAAATTCTCCTTTTAAGGGGGTGTGACGGGGGCGTGTCCTATGCCTACATACATTTGCTAGTAGGTGTCCCTCATTCCCATCTCAAAATTTTGGGAAGTATGTATTTGGCAAGTACAGTATATATAAAATATAATATGCAAAGTGGTTTGAAGGAAGCTTCAGAATGGCAAAGATGTTTTTATTACAATTTTTTGTGAGCAGACTGCAGTTCCTCTTTAAGGCTGAAAATATTAAAAGTGGAGCTTGCACTTTTTTTTTTTTTTTTTGAACTTGTACTTGGAACAGTGAGGGATTAGACCCCCCTGTCAGGTTTGTAGTGCAGTCTTGGTCACCACTGGGGAGGTTCACCCTCTCTGGTCCTGGGGGTCTCAGAAATGAAAATGCTTACAGCTGTCACCAGAACAGGAAGAGAGGTGACATCACCTCTTAGTTCCCTGAAAAAAGGAGCCTGGGGCCACCTCAGATGTGCCCCTGGCAAGGGAAAGGTAGGTCCCCCTGGGGACACAGATTCTGAGGCACTGAACGGGAGGGGTGCTCCTGCTGAGATCTATCCTATAGAAAGAACTATAAGTCAACATTCCTCAATGAACAATTACCTGACAATATCCTCTTAAAAGCAAGCAGATGAACTCCCACCGAGTCCCTTGTCTCCGGGTTGCTATATCGGATACATAGACACACTAGAACCCAGCTATTCCGAGGCGTCTCCCATGGGGGGGAATTACCTTCGGGTGCTTCTATCTTTTCTGCCTTAACGCTGGGACTTTCCTAGATGTTTATCATTGGCTCCTCCTGAATAAGCAGCTTCTGCTGCGAAACTAGTAGAGGACAGCTGCCAAGACGCATCATATTCCATACCCCATATCAACATTGGGGGTCAACTACCGTTTTCTCTACCAAATATTCAAGCATTGTATACGGTTGTAAAAATTGATTTACTAATATTTTTGTACTTTCTACCATACTGTTTTTATTATTTTTCATTAAAAATGTATCTTGTTTAAGCCCTTGAGGTACCGAGATAGTCCAAACCTACCTTTCCCTTGCCAGGGGCACATCTGAGGTGGCCCCAGGCTCCTTTTTCTATGTAATATGGATGATGGTACCCACTCCTTTCCTAAAAATATCCTAATTCTACTTCCTCCTCTTCAACACCTCTTACCGTTGGAGTCCCCCAAGGTTCTGTCCTTGAACTCTACTATTCTCGATCTACACATCGTCCCCGGGTCAGCTGATAGCCTCCCATGGCTTCCACTACCATTTATATGCCCAACCCTCTAAAACATGCGCTAGTCGCTCCTATACCAAAAAAGGCCTCACTAGACCCCACCAATCTTGACAACCTAAGACCCATCTCTTTACTCCCTTTTGCCTCCAAACTCCTTGAGCGTTTAGTCTACAACCGACTGAGCGACCACCTCATTGAGAACAACCTTCTTGATCCCCCTTCAGTCTGGATTTCGCCCACAGCACTCCACAGAAACTGCCCTCCTAAAACTCACAAACGACTTGCTAACAGCCAAAACCAATGGTCATTATTCCATACTCTTACTCTGGGACCTTTCCTCTGCCTTTGATACAGTTGACCGCCCCCCTCCTCCTCAAAAAAACTCAATTTGCTTGGTCTCCATGGCTGTACTCTTCGTTGGTTCGAATCTTGCCTATCTCATCGCACCTTCAGTGTCACTTACAACTCCACTTCCTCTTCTCCAACTCCTCTTACCATTTGGGTCCCCCAAGGTTCTGTCCTTGGACCTCTACTATTCTCGATCTACACGTCCTCCCTGGGTCAGCTGATAGTGTCCCATTGGCTTCCACTACCATTTATAAGCCGATGACACCCAAATCTATCTCTTTGCCCATCAATCTCCTCACGCATCACTGATCTACTAACAGACATATCAGCCTGGATGTCGCACCACTTCCTCAAACTTCATCTATGTAAAACCGAGCTCTTAAAGTGGTTGTATAGTCAATTTTTAGACTTTTACTTACAGGAAAGTCTATAATAAGGCTTACTTGTAGGTAAAAAAAAAAAAAAATCTCCTAAACTTGTATGGTTTAGGAGATATTCCCCTCGCCATGCGCCACTGAATGCAGCGGCGCATGCGCACAAGGGGATTCTCGGCTGAAAGCCCGGCAGACGCCGGACCCTGCCGGGAAGAAATCTCCCGCGCACATGCTTGGAAGTGACGATATCGCAGCCCTGGCCACTCGCAGCGCCAGAGCCGCGATACCCGGAAGAAACGCAGAGGGAACATGTCAGCTCCCTCGGCGTGGATCGGGACAGATGATGGGGCCTCGTTCTAAGGTAAGTATTTCATAATGAACTAGTATGCGGTGCATACTAGCTCATTATGCCTTTTCCTTTGCAGGTCAGGAAGAAAAAAAAAAAAAAACTTCCGCGGCTATACAACCGCTTTAATATTTCCTTCCCCCGACTTCTGTCAAGATCAATGGCACATCTATCGGTCCATTCCCACATGCCAGAGGGCAAGGGGTAACATTAGACTCTAAACTGTCCTTTCAGGCCCACATTCAATCCCTGCCCAAATCATGCCACCTCCGCAACATCTCCAGAATACGCCCCTTTTTAACTAATGACACCACCAAAAGCAAGAAAGAGAGAGAGAAAGCCAAAGATAAAAAAAACGCCACATCCCAATTTAACGACTTAAACCAAAAACAATTTATGTGTAAAGTTTTTGGAAGTGTAACAAGAATACGTTTTTTTTTTGTATTGTCTTTTTGTAAAATTTTGTAATAAAATTGCAATATGTAATTTATGGTGATGCTTTTGTCATAAATGTGTTAAATACCCAATCAAACGCCTAAAAAGTCCCGAGGTCTAGTGACCTCAAATTCCCATGTTTTTTTTTTTTTTTTTTTTTGGTTTAAGTCAATGACACCACCAAGCTTCTAATTCACTCCCTGGTCATCTCTCTCATTCAAATACTGCAACTCCCTCCTCATTGGGTTCCCTTTACATAGACTATCCCCCTTCAGTCCATAATGAATGTCGCTGCCAGACTCATCCACCTTACCAGCCATTCAGTGTCCTCCACCTCTTTCATCCCTGCACTGGCTTCAACTCTCCCAACGAATAAAATTCAAAGTACTAACAATTTGCAAAGCCATCCATAACTCTGCCCCCAGCTACATCACTGACCTAGTCCCAAAATACCAACCAAGCCGCTCTCTTCGGTCATCCCAAGACCTCCTGCTCTCTAGCTCCCTTGTCACCTCCTCCCATGCTCGCCTCCAGGATTTCTCCAGAGCTTCTCCCATCCTTTGGAACTCCCTATCCCAATCTTTCCAACTGTCCCCCTAATCTATCCATCTTAGACGATCCCTGAAAACCCTTCTCTTAATCGCTTGCCGACCAGCCGCCGCGAGTTATGCCACGGCAGAGGGGCACGGGCAGCAAAATCACAGTCATGTTACGTCGCTCCTCAAGGTGGACACAAGGGTATGGGTTGCCACATCATCCTTTTAATCCGGGACACACCTGAATTACACAGGTTCTGTGGCTGATTAAAGTGATAATTAATTTGGTGCCTTATCTGCTTTAAATCAGCCTCAGAACCTGTGTAATTCATATGTGTCCTGGATTAAAGGGATGATGTGGCAACCCTACGCTAGGGGCGTGCACTCGCCCCCCGGAGTCGATGACCGCCTGGCTCCTGTGATCACTCGTAACACGCAAGAGCTTTGTAAAGACAGAGATCCCGGTTCTGTGAGGGAGAAGTGACAGATCATCTGTTCATACAGAGTATCAACAGCGATCTGTCATCTCCCCTACAGAGTCTCCTCCCCCCTTCAGTTAGAACACACGCTAGGGAACACAGTTAACCCCTTGATCGCCTCCTAGTGTTAACCCCTTCCCTGCCAGTGACATTTATCAATGCATTTTTATAGCATTGATCGCTGTATTAATGACAATGGTCCCAAAAATGGGTCAGAATAGTCCGATGTGTCAGTTGCAGTCCTGATTAAAAATCGCAGATCGCCATTACTAGTAAAAGGATCAAATAAAAATAAATAATAGTAATAAAAATGCTATAAATCTATCCCCTATTTTGTAGAGCTATAACTTTTGCGCAAACCAATCAATATACGCTTATTGCGATTTATTTTGGTAAAAAAAAAAAAAAAATGTAGAATACTACATATCGGCCTAAAACTGAAAAAAATGATGGTATAATAAATATTTTTGTATCTATCTTTTTTTTTTTTATTCTTTTTTTTTCAAAATTGTTGCTTTTTTTTTTTTTTTTTTTTTTTTTTTTATAGCGCAAAAAATAAAAACCGCAGAGGTGATCAAATACCACCAAAAAGCTCTATTTGTGGCAAAAAAAGGACGTCCAGTTTTGTTTGGGTACAACAGCACAATGTCAGTTAAAGCGACGCAGTGCCGAATCACAAAAAGTGCTCTGGTCAGGAAGGGGGGTAAATCCTCCGGGGCTGAAGTGGTTAAAGAAGCCTCTCCTGCTTCTAACTAATACACGGTTTTACTTTTTCCATCAGCTCATCCCCACAGCTATTACCTTTTTGTATCAATTGACCCTTCCTTTTTAGATTGTAAGCTCTTATGAGCAGGGCCCCCTGATTCCTCTTGTTCCAAATTGTAATGTAACTGTAATGTCTACCTTCATTTGTAAAGTGCTGTGCAAACTGTTGGCACTATATAAATCCTGTATAATAATAATTATTATTATTATTATTATTATTATTAATTGAGGCATAAACTCTTCAAATTACCTCTCGGTCTGTTGAACTGCTGGATTTTCTGAAACAGAAATAATTTCTGCACTTTTCTGTAATATTTGTTGTAGTTTGTATAATGACAGGTGCTGGCACCTACTTGAGAGGAAGTCCTGTGCCCCCAGATATGTATGGGAGCTCCTTCATCACCAGCCGGGCTATTCACTAGTCGCCTCTGCTAGGACCCCTCTGCGTGAAATGCCATTGACAACGGGGGCTATTCCTCGCACGTCATCAGGCGGTTGTTATAGGTCGGTGACAACAGTGGTGTCCCTTGTAGTCACATGACAAATGTGTAAAGTATTGCACTAGATGATGGGAGCTCCGGCCCGTCCTGCAGAGGAGAGATAAGCTGCAGAATACATTCCCAGAGCTTCTCTGCTACAGCACAAGACAACTGAAAAGAGCCAAATATCCTCCGGTGAGTGAGAGAGAACGTCACGAAAGATCTATATAGGCCCGTGGGGACTATACTGTACAGTAAGGGGATCAGTCTCTATATACAGGAGGGGGACTATACTGTACAGTAAGGGGATCAGTTTCCTAATACAGGAGGGGGCACTGTAATGTACAGTAAGGGGGATCAGTCTCTATATATAGGCCTTGGGGGGACTATACCATACAGTACGGGGATCAGCCTCTATATATAGGAGGGAGACTATACTGTACAACATGGGGATCAGTCACTATATATAGGAGGGGGGGACTATACTGTACAACATGGGGATCAGTCACCTATATATGAGGGGGGACTATACTGTACAACATGGGAATCAATCACTATATTGGAGGGGGGACTATACTGTACAACATGGGCATCAGTCACTATATACAGGAGGGGGACTTTACTGTACAATAATGGGGATCAGTATATACAGAAGGGAGGACTATACTGTACAGTAAGAGATCATACTCTATATAGAGGTGGGACTATACCATACAGGTAAAGGGATCATTCTCTATATACAGGAGTGGGTACCATACTGTACAATAAGGGGATCATTGGAGAGGGGACTATAACGTACAATACAGGGATCAATCACTATATACAGGGGACTATAATGTACAATAAGGGGATATATTCTGTACAGTAAGGGGATCATTATAAATAGGAGGGGGGCTATATCATACAGTAAGGGGATCAGTATTATATTATAGGATCATTCTTCTATATACAAGAGGGAGTCTTTACTGTACAGTTAGGGATCATCTCTATTTACAGGAGGACCTATACCGTACAGTAAGGGGATCATGCTCTATACACAGGCCAGGGGACTATACCTGTACAGTAAGTAAATCGTTCTCTATATCAGGCAAGGGAGGACTATGCTGTACAGTAAGGGGATCATTCTCGCTATACATACAGGGGGACTATACTGTACCATAAGGGGGATCATTCTCTATATACAGGTTGGGTACTATACGGCACATTAAAAAGATTGTTCTCCTGTACATCATAAAAGCTGAAACTGCAGGTACAATTTGTATTGCATGGATGTCAATGTAAGTATGTGGATGTGGAGAATCACTGTATAGTAGTCGCTCTCCTGTGCTAGTAACGCAAAGGGATCGCTCATTTGGAATGGGCACCATTCACAGAATGCATTGAATTTATCTCAATGAATCGGAGTGGTCTCTGATGGATGAGGTGAGGAGCCAGGGCTGCAATGGCAAGCTTGACCAATGTAACTATGCAATAAATCGCATGCATGAAGCTTAGCTGTCCGTTCTGGATTAGTATTTTATTTTATGACAATAATGAATGCAGCAGGAGAAGCTGGAAACGCAACAAAGGGTCGAGGCCACCTAAAACTTCCAGGTGTGCAGGAGCAGATCCAGGAGAAATTTTGATGCACAAATAAAAATATAGTTTTATGGTGCGCAGACGGCTCTATTAGGTCACGGGCAAGTGTGTGAATTCACAACCGTTGCCGAGAGAGGCAGAACGGCGATCTCCC
>NW_027507758.1:20895284-21010443 GCF_037356315.1 Lithobates pipiens
TCTCACTGGTTGCAGGTTTGACTGCTTCCCCTGCCTTCTGCAGAGTTCTGGACTTTAGTGGGAGAGTCGGATAAGCAGCCTGAATATTTATGTGGTCCCAGCTAATGCCCAGGGAGGGTGCCCAGTATTGGTGCCTATTCTACTGAAATCTGCTGAAGCTGGTTGAGGGATTTGTACTTGGGCAGGGCTAGGACAAGGGGTGGGCAGGAGGGGCGGCTGCCCTGGGCACTGCAGTATCAAGTGAGGTGAGGGGGGAGGATTTTTGCTGACACATAATGCTAATACATTTTTTTTTTTTTTTTTTTTTTTATGGGGGGGGTACAGTTTGGCATGTTCGCCCTGGGATCTTAGTGACCTTGTCCCAGCACTGTACATGAGGATCTTGTTTTTCAGAGTTATGGAAGACATGTCTGGCTGATATCGGAAGGAGGCATCCAAATATCCAAGGACATTTTGTGAGTATGGAGTGGTATGTGAGATCCCGGTGACTGTGTGCTGCTGCTGCTATCCCTCTGGAATCGGTGTCAGCGTGTGCTTTAAAAGTGGACCTTCCTTTTTGGTGTCCCTTTGTAGTGGCATTTGCTGCTGCAATTATTGTGCTAGGAAGTTTGAGGTAGTGAGAGGTGTCCTCAAGTTGTTACTTTGTCCTACAGGAGTGTCCCACCAATACCATGCACCTATCCAAGTTCAACTTCAAAAAGGTGTGGGGAGGTGCAGCGTGGGGCAGAAGCAGTAAACACAAAGAACAGAACTTCTATTCATGCAGCATTCACAACAAACCCACCAGTGGGGGGCGCTCGACTGGGAACCTTCACAGCATGTAGCAGCAATGTATAGCAGAGCAGCTCTCAGATGTGCCAACAGCATCTGTCTTGATGGGCGGAATGCCGCCTGGCCAGTCTGAACCCAACTAGGGAGGTCTGCAGAAGGATGGCATGTCCCTATCCTTTCCCTACTCCTCTTGAACCTCGCCCAGAGGGTACTCATTGTACCTTACATGCAAATTGTGTGCCAAGACTGGGAACCAGGGCATTAAAGTGGTTGTAAACCCTTACAAACCACTTTGACCTACAGGTAGGCCTAGATTAAGGCTTACCTGTAGGTCCAAGAAATATCTAACAAACCTATACGGTTTAGGAGATATTTGCCCGAAGACGGGCACCGCTATCTACGGTGCATGCGCCGTAGACAGCGGCTCGCAGGCGCACTGAGCAGGGCATCTTCGATGACGACGATGCCACGCGTCTCGGCTCCCGTGCGCATGCGCGGGAGTGACGTCATCGCTGCTCCGGCAAATCACAGCGCCGGAGCAGCGAGACCCACGGAGACCCACCAAGAAGATGGATGCGGCGGACTACAGGGGACAGCGGTGACTTCGCTGGCTCCTGTGTCAGGTAAGTGACACATAATGGACTACTATGTGATGCATAGTAGTCCATTATGCTTTGCCTTGCAGGGAATGAAAGAGGAAGTAAACTCATCAGGGTTTACTTCCCCTTTAACTAGGCTCTGCATGATCCAAAATGGCTACTGGAGCCACATGGGGTGGCAGCATCCAGTCAGATAGCTTGCCCATGGAAGAACTATTTTCCTTTTTGACTTTCTCTCCCCCCCCCCCCCCCCCCCCCCCCCCCCCGATGGTGATGCGGGTCAGCGCCACCTGCCTACAAAAGCATCAGAGAAAGTATACCTAGCGCTAGACTAATCACTGAGCCAGAAGAGCGACACTGACTATGTGCCTGGCTACTATAGTACACTATAGTTCTGTAATACAAATGCATGCCACACTTTTCACATATTTAATTTGTAAAAAATTTGGAAAACGATTTATCATTTTCCTTCCACTTCACAATTATGTGGCACTTTGTGTTGGTCTATCACATAAAATCCCAATAAAATAAATTTACGTCTTTGGTTGTAACATCACAAAATGTGGAAAATTTTCAAGGGGTATGAATACTTTTTCAAGGAGCTGTAACCACACATGTTTAGATGTAAACTTGGCCTAATCAAGGCAGAACTCTAATCAAACATTTGTTTAATTGCTGGGTGACCTTGTTGACTGAGGGAGGCAGAGAACGTCCTTTAGGTTTGTCCCTTGTTGGGGAGATTTCGTTTCTCATAGAGTGAAACAAGGAATTGAGGAGCAGGGACGCTTCAGACAAAACAAAAATCGGTTGGATTTCAGACAGTTTACGGTTTGATTTTCTCCACAGTATTATGTCTTTTTGCCAAAAACACGTAATGCCCCATACACACGGTCCGACATTCCGACCACACAATCAGTCTGATTTTTATTTTTATTTATTTATTTATTTATTTTTTTATCACAAAGTTGTCAGAAAATCCGATCGTTCTGAACGAGGTGACGTTATACACGTACGACAGGACTACATAGAGGCCAATAGCTTTTGTCTCCAAATCTTTTTTTCTGAGCATGCGTGGCACTTTGTGCGTTTGGAATTCTCTACACATGATCAGAAAAAGTCAGATCGGATTTTGTTGTCGGAAAATTTTAGATCCAGCTCTCAAACTTTTTCCGTCGGAAATTCTGACAGAAAAAGTCCGCTAGAGCCCACACACAATCGGATTTTCCGACAACGTAATCCGATCTGAATTTTTCTGTCGGAATTTCCGACCGTGTGTATGGGGCATTCGACTTTACTAGGGCTGCAAATATGATTATTTTCATAATCGATTAGTTGGCCGATTTTGTTGTTTTGATTAATCGGTTAATGACCTTAAAAAAAAGTGTGGTGTATAATTTAGTTAATATGTAAAGTTTTAAAAGCAATTTATTCTTAAATATCTCTATGCAGTAGTAAATATAACATATATATATATATATATATATATATATATATATATATATATATATATATATATATATATATATATATATATATATATATATATATATATATATATATAACCAACTATATGGTTAGGGAGTAAAATATCTAATCCACTCTGAGAATAACAGACAGAAGAGATATACTGTGTATGTGTGTGTGTATATATATATATATATATATATATATATATACTATTGGAGGAGAGAGATACTGTATATACTGATACTATTAGAAGAGATATACTATTAGAGGCTATATACTGTATATACTATTGGAGGAGAGAGATAATGTATATACTGGTACTATTAGAGGGGATATATACTGCATATACTATTGGAGAGAGATACTGTATATACTATTGAGGGGATATATACTGTATATACTATTGGAGGGGATATATACTATTGGAGGGGATATATACTGTATATACTATTGGAGGGGATATATACTGCATATACTATTGGAGGGGATATATACTATTAGAGGAGAGAGATACTGGTACTATTAGAAGAGCTATACTGTATATACTATTAGAGGCTATATACTGTATATACTATTAGAGGGGATATATACTGCATATACTATTAGAGGGGATATATAGTGTATATACTATTATAGGAGAGATATAATGTATATACTATTAGAGGGGAGAAATACTATTAAAGGGCCAATCTAGTAAATATCATCACTCATTAACTTTAACCCCATTTTGTTACTGGCCGATTAATCAATTATGAAAATAGTAATCAATTAATTTCATAATCGATTAGTTGTTTCATCTCTAGACTTTCCAGGCAGCGTTGAATGCTGGGATCACACCATTACTGAGAATTCGTATGTCAATAATAAGCTCCACACCCGGCATAGTAAACTGTGCGTGTAAAGTGACAAAGCATATCAATACAACCTTAAATCCTGTGTGGATTATAGAATAGGAAGGTGATACTCCTGTGCTGTTTGCTTATTTCACGCTGTGTGCGGGGAGTGTACGGGAGAGCGTGGGAATGTATAATTTGGAAAGAATAATCTGGGGTAATTGTTATGTAATAATAATATCAGGTGACCTGGCCTCCCCCATTAATGGTACTCCCAACCTTGGTCAGTATCCCAGTAAACGCCGTAGTAGACACCAGACAACGCGCTGCAGGGAGTTCTTCCCTGACCGCTAATATCGGACTACCTAACTAACTTCAGTGCAAAGTCAATAAAGAAAAATAGTTTCATGGCTGACTGGAGTTCAGCATTTAAACTCTCGGTTTATTTCTTTGATGAATATAGCCTGTTTTTATAGAACTTAAAGCAAAAAGCAGTGGTTGTCAACTTATGAGCTAAAGGGGGCCTCAAATGCGATGCCTAACATCATTGAAGAAGCCGGACGTAATGTTCAATATATGTAATGCTTGAGAGGACTGTCCGAGACTGCAGACCTAATGGGGGAAATTAATGCCGCGTACACCCGACTGGACTTTGAGGGACTAGGTCCGACGGTCTTTGAAACGGACTTTCGGCGGAGTTCCGATGGACTTTCCGAGTGAACGGACTTGGCCACACACAATCACACCAAAGTCCAATGGATTCGAACGTGATGACGTACGACTGGACTAGAATAAGGAAGTTCATAGCCAGCAGCCAATAGCTGCCCTAGCGTCGCTTTTTGTCCGTCGGACTAGCATACAGACGAACTGATTTCTCTGTCCGGCGAAGTTTCGGTGGAAAAATTTAAAACATGTTCTATTTCTAAAGTCCGCCGGATTTTTGGCAAGCAAAGGTCCGATGGAGTCCACACACGATCGAATTGTCTGACTGACTCGTTCCGTCGGACCTTTGCTGTCGAAGTCCGGTCGTGTGTACGTGGCATTAGGTTTGAAGGCGTGGACAGGATACATTGTTGGCTGGGGATATTCTAAAGAAGAGAATACAAAACCAAGGAACGTGTTACATGAGGCTATGCTGTTATCCTAATCACTGTTCCCACTACAGGTCTGAGAGCCACACATATACCAAAGGGTTGCATGTGGCCCTCGGGACACAGGTTGGGCACGAGGGCCTTAGTGTTGTTCCATTTGTGAGCTATCCGATCTAATGTGGTAGCATCACTCCCATGTTGGCTTGGTAGTTTCTCTGTGTCCTCTTGTATTAAAAAGAAGAACTAGAACTGTGTGTCAAGAACATTAGTTCAACCAGGATTCCATGGAACACTAATGTTCCTCTTGAGGTTGCTGGGCGCTCCTTGAACAGTGAGCAATGGTGGGTTGATCTCCTCCTACCTATGGTGACCACCAATGCGAGAGGGCAGTTTTCCACTAATCCCCAATGTAAAGGGTCATGTCTAAAATCGCCACAAATTTTGGAGCACACGGCAATTTTTACTGTCTGCCTTGGATTCTAAACCTGATACTTTAACCCAGTTTTTCTTGACAAGGGTTCCTCTTGAAGTTGATAGGAGTTCCTTGAGCAATGGCGGATTGATCTTGTACCTACATTGACCACCAATCCAAAGGGGCAATTTTCCACTAAACATCAATGTAAGTTGTCACTTCTATACTGACCACAAATGTTGGAAGACATCACAGTTTTTATTGTCTACCTTGAGATCGCCTAAACCTGATAGTTGAGTCCAATGTTTCTCAACCAGGGTTCCGTGGAACACCAGGATTCCTCCTGAGGTTATTAGGGGTTCCTTGAGCAATGGTGGATTGATCTCCCACCAACACTGAGTGACCACCAATGCAAGTGGGCACATTTCCGCTAAATGTCGAGACGGACCTCGGGTCGGCCCCGAGTACACCAATGCAAGTGGGCACATTTCCGCTAAACTCTACTGTATGGGGTCACTTGTACACTGACCTCAAACGTTAGAGGACATCACAATTTTTACTGTCTGCCTTGGGGGAATGTAAACCTGATACTTTAGCCTGGTGTTTCTTAACCAAGGAGGTTCTGTGAAAATCTAGGGTTCTTCCTGAGGTTGGTAGAGATTCCCTGAGCAGTGAGCAATGGAAGACAGCTCTCCCACCTACACTCGCCCCCCCAATCCAATTTTCCATTAAACGCCTCTGTAAGGGGTTGCTTCTACACTAGCTGCTTTATATTCAAGGACACCACAATTCTTTACTGCAAGTCATTCTTTTCTGCACTTATTTATTCAAGAATATTGTTAAAAATCATTTTGTGGGAGGGTTGGTAAGAAAACTATCTGCCCCAATGTACCCTGAGCTGTAGATCTAATCCATTTTAGCAGGTTCTCCAAGGACCTGAAAATTATTTCAAGGCTGAGAGAGGCAGGTCTATAGGGTGACTATGCTGTCTTCTGGGATCTCCCTGGACCCTACTTTTTTAGTCCCAATGTTTTTTTAAAAGGCCCCGCCATGGAGTGTAATGAAGAGAAAGGCGTTGAAGTATACTAATAATGCTGGTACTTGTAGTGGAGGTGCTGCCTGCCTGTCTCTGTGGACAGATCTGAGGTTGTTGGTTGTATACTGCAGATATTCTATGTTCTCTTAGGCCAGGACGGTGTCACTGAATGAGTTGGAATTCTTTCTCCACTCGCACAGGGATGGGACTTGGCCCAGGACCAGGGCTGACTCAGGGCCAAGCTATGGGAGTGGGGGAGGGGAGAGTTGGGGGGTGAGTCTGCTGCGTCTTTTATATTTCCCCACATGCTCTGCGGTGCTGTGTCATCCTCTTCATAGGATGTTGTGCGTGTGTGTGTGTGTGTGTGTGTGTGTGTGTGTGTGTGTATAGTATATGCAAATCCTATTCTGTAGAAGAGAAGCGTGTTGGCGCTCGTTGTGCGTTATAATGGTTTCTAGAGAAATGCCTGTTCTGGGATGTGATCAGCAAATATAAATATCATTTATCCCCCATCGGACATGATCTGGACTGTATCCAAGCATTGGTGTCACACCCCGTGATTGGTCATATAGGGTGTCCAATCAAACAGGGTGATACAGAGTAACAATAATCCTACTGAGATACAAAGATACTGGATGTGTAATCACAGATGACTGTTGCACTTTGTTACCTTTGTATCTTCTACATTATGTATCTACTTCTGAAATCTGGTTGTAACTTTTTAGGGCCCGCTAACACCAGATGCGGAGCGGGAATGCGTGCAATAGCGCTTGTTTCACAGCCAAAAAAATCGCTACCTTCTGCGTTTATTTCCTTTTTTATTTTTATTTTCTTTTTTTTTTTTTTTTTTTTTTTTATTCTCTTTAGTGGCATTTCCAAAGAAATAAAGTTACAAAACGGAGCCCTTGGGCATTCCCCAGCTTGAGAAATACAACTTATAAACAGGTTATCTACCAAACAATACAACAGATCAACAGGGAGGCAGGTAATATCGTGGTTGGGCTTTGAACCAGCGACCCTTTTGCTGTTAGGCGAAAGTGCTAACCACTATACCACTGTGCCAGATGCCTCTGCTAAAAGTGTGAAATTCCAGACTTGCCTGGATACAACAATATCTGGGTGTAACAAGATGTCTGCTGCCGCCTTCATGTTCTGTCAGAATAGAAAAACCCATTGGAACGCATAGCGGCCATGCTGGAGTGCATTGCGCAGTAAGCAATTTTTGCTGGTAATGTCACTTGCGTTACCAGATCTGACAGGTCGCCTAATCTGACGGAACACCGGCTCTGGCAGATGTAAACCTTGCTGTGGTGGTGGCAGCATCATGCTGTGGGGATGTTTTTCAGCAGTCAGGACTAGTAAACTGATCAGAGTTGAGGGAAAGATGGATGGTGCTAAATACGGGGATATTTTTGAGCAAAACCTGCAGCACTCTGTGTGTGATTTGAGGTTAGGACGGAGGTTCACCTTCCAGCAGGACAAAGACCCCAAACACACTGCTAAAGCAACACTTGAGTCAAGTTGAGTGGCTTAAGGGGAAACATGTAAATGTGTTGGAATGGCCTAGTCAAAGCCCAGACCTCAATCCAATAGAAAATCTGTGGTAAGACTTAAAAGATTACTGTTCACAAGTGCAAACCATCCAACTTGAAGGAGCTGGAGCAGTTTTGCAAGGAGGAATGGGCAAAAATATCCAGTGGCAAGTTCATAGAGACCTATCCAAAGAGATTTGGAGCTGTGATAGCCGCAAAAGTTGGCTCTACAAAGTATTGACTTCAGGGGGTGAATAGTTATGCACATTGACTTTTTCTGTTATTTTGTCCTATTTGTTTGCCTCACAATAAAAAAAAAATCATCAAAGTTGTGGGCAAGTTCTGTAAATTAAATGATGCAAATCCTCAAACAATCCATGTTAATTCCAGGTTGTGAGGCAACAAAACATGAAAAATGCCGGGGGGGGGGGGGGATACTTTTGCAAGTCACTGTAAGGAACATTCTTCTCACTGATCACCAATGTCAGGAACATTCTTCTCACTGATCACCAATGTAAGGAACATTCTTCTCACTGATCACCAATGTAAGGAACATTCTTCTCACTGATCACCAATGTAAGGAACATTCTTCTCACTGATCACCAATGTAAGGAACATTCTTCTCACTGATCACCAATGTAAGGAACATTCTTCTCACTGATCATCAATGTAAGGAACATTCTTCCCACTGATCACCAATGTAAGGAACATTCTTCTCACTGATCACCAATGTAAGGAACATTCTTCCCACTGATCACCAATGTAAGGAACATTCTTCTCACTGATCACCAATGTAAGGAACATTCTTCTCACTGATCACCAATGTAAGGAACATTCTTCTCACTGATCACCAATGTAAGGAACATTCTTCTCACTGATCACCAATGTAAGGAACATTCTTCTCACTGATCATCAATGTAAGGAACATTCTTCCCACTGATCACCAATGTAAGGAACATTCTTCTCACTGATCACCAATGTAAGGAACATTCTTCTCACTGATCACCAATGTAAGGAACATTCTTCCCACTGATCACCAATGTAAGGAACATTCTTCCCACTGATCACCAATGTAAGGAGCATTCTTCCCACTGATCACCAATGTAAGGAACATTCTTCTCACTGATCACCAATGTAAGGAACATTCTTCCCACTGACCACCAATGTAAGGAACATTCTTCTCACTGATCACCAATGTAAGGAACATTCTTCCCACTGATCACCAATGTAAGGAACATTCTTCCCACTGATCACCAATGTAAGGAACATTCTTCTCACTGATCACCAATGTAAGGAACATTCTTCCCACTGATCACCAATGTAAGGAACATTCTTCCCACTGATCACCAATGTAAGGAGCATTCTTCTCACTGATCACCAATGTAATGAACATTCTTCTCACTGATCACCAATGTAAGGAATGTTCTTCTCACTGATCACCAATGTAAGGAGCATTCTTCCCACTGATCACCAATGTAAGGAACATTCTTCTCACTGATCACCAATGTAAGGAACATTCTTCTCACTGATCACCAATGTAAGGAACATTCTTCTCACTGATCACCAATGTAAGGAACATTCTTCCCACTGATCCCCAATGTAAGGAACATTCTTCTCACTGATCACCAATGTAAGGAACATTCTTCTCACTGATCACCAATGTAAGGAACATTCTTCTCACTGATCACCAATGTAAGGAACATTCTTCTCACTGATCACCAATGTAAGGAACATTCTTCCCACTGACCTCTACACTAATTTAATTTTGATCTGGGTGGTGAGTAACTATTATGAGGAGTTTCCTGAGAGCTGAACGTTGTCTCAAGGGTTCCTCCATGTGAAGAAGGGTGAGAGAGGCTGTTCTTTAGGAACCTGCTAATGTTGGTGAACTCGGGGAAATAAGAATTAGAAAGTAGAAATAATTTCTGGAGAAATAAGTTTATCACCTTGTCCCTTCACTCCGTTCCTAAGAAATGTTTTGTGGTTTTCAGTTATGGGAGTTCTTTATTTCTGAGTTCTGACATAGATACATGTGATATTGGCTGTATGTTCTTGTTGTGCCATGGTGCCCACTTCTGCTTCATGTGTATTCACCCCCTCGCTGTTCTCTTTCAGATAAGAAGATGATGCCATTTGGCGGAATTGCGTCGAAGCTGAAGATCGATCGGTTGAAGGCAGATGGGGTGGGGTCACATGAGAATGCTGTGAAATACCTCAAACAGGATTATGAGAGCCTGCGGCAGTCCTGCCTGGAGAGTGGAACGCTATTTGAGGACCCTCACTTCCCCACCGCCACCTCTTCCCTGGGCTTCAAAGAACTGGGACCCGGCTCCAGCAAAGTGCAGGGAGTGCGGTGGAAGCGTCCTGGGGTGAGCGACGCTCTCTACACTCCAACTTTCTAAGAAAGAAGCGGAATCTACAGACCCACAGTGTGTAGTCAGGGGGCGCATCCCGGACAAGCCCCCAATATTTTTGTAGGTTTGAATAATGTGGAGCCCTGTCAGGTTTTTATTGCGGTCTGTGAGCTAATTGGGGGAGATTCACCCTATTGGTTATGGAGATTGTTATGGGGGACATAAGGTGACAGGAAGTCCAAATTTTTACCGTGATCACCAAATAGGTAGATGAAGAGAAATCTTGCAATGGGGACACCGGCTTCTGCTCATGCCTGTCTAAGAGGGGATTTACGCTCACGGTCTGTTGTGCCTCCTGGTTAGGAAGTGAAAGGAAATCTCTTGAAGTGGGCACGTTACAAAGAAAAAAAAAAAAACCTTACAGGGATTTTAACCCTTCCTTGCTCCATCCAAAAGAAGTAAAGATTTTGGCTTGGGATTTTTTTCAAGACTTCGGTGATAAACAGGTGACCTGTTATAATTTTATCTCTCTCCAGGAAATCGTCGGTGACCCGCAGTTCATTGTAGGCGGAGCCACCAGGACTGATATCTGCCAAGGGGCACTGGGTAAGTAAAGTGCGCCATTTACCCTCCAATATTTTGTGTGTGTGGGGGGGGGGGGGGGACATTTCCTGGTACACGTGAGTCAACAGACTTAAAGACCAAGTCCAACTATGGGGTGTCCTGCTCCAGCAGGCCCCAGGTCTCGCCTGCTCCAGCAGGCGGGTTGCCACCTTTTTCTTCAAGTCGAACCCAAGCACTTTAGTGGCACACAGCAACTTGCAGGGTTCCCTTTCACTGTAAGAGGGTACTTTGCAGACTCTGATGTAAAGGAGAACTCTGGAGACTCTAACATAAGGGATGCTCTGGGAACCCTAATTTAATGGGGAACCCTGAGAACTCTGGTGTACAGAGAGGACTCTGATGTAAGGGGTGCTCTGAGAACCCTGATTTACCTTAGTGTACTCACTCAGAGGCAGGAGAGAGAAGGGGGGGGGAGACTTCAGTCACAGATGGGGATGGATGGTGAGCTCACTCACCCCTTGGTAGTCAGCACCTCTCATTCAGATGTATCTGAGGTTGCTGGACTTCGAATTTCCAGCCCCCATGTTTTCTTTTCTAAGGCACAGCGCTGGGGCTTGGAGTGTGGGCAGACACAGAGGGGTAGAGGCGGGAGGAAGAGGTGTAGATCAAGCCCTCTCTCCTCTCCCGTCTGTGTGTGTTTTGAGGGGGTTGCTAGGTTGTTGCTGGCTTTGTGCAGTGTGCAAATAGAGTGTAACAGACACTCTCACCTTAGAAAACTGCAACCCTGCTGGGAAGCCATAATCTGGTCTGAATCATGGGTCCGGGTTTCAGGCAGTCTGAAACCTGGATGCATAAATCCAAACCCAAACTGTCCGGGTGAATCCTTGACAGGTGGCAACCCTATCCAGCAGGCCCCGTGTCTCGCTGCCCCGGGCCTTGCTGCCCCGGCAGGCCCCGGGTCTCTGTGCTCATTCACCATTCTCTTCAATATAATTGAAGGCCACAGGGTATCTTCCTAGGAGCACAGCATACATTACAGCCATGGTGAAAATTCTGGCAGGGCAGCAAATCAGTCCTCATCCCTAATGGAGAGATCTTGTTTTAGCATTACTTGTACCCAAGACTAGCAATATGCTACAGGAAACTTTTAGGCCTTGTTCACATGGGAGGCCAAGCAGTTGGTTAAAATAGTCGGCTGATCTGCGTTTTTACTATTCCCCTTACCGCCCCAATTAAACTGTGCTTTAGGGTGGTATACATTGCCACGGCCACAATGCTTTGCAGCAAAACCTGTCGCATCCGGCAGGCAATATTTCTACAAAATGCAGACCATGCAAGTGAATGGGTGAGGGCCACCCTGGGATATTTGGGGTGATCAGTGACCAAATTTACCCCCCCCCCCCTCCCCCAAGTTGTACATTTGGGTTTCCCCTCCTGATCTCTCCAGCATGTGCTGTCAGCTCTGTCCTGGTTCTGGCGGAGAGTGTGGTCCCGGATTAGAGGCCGCTACTAATTATAGTGACAGGGATTGTCCATAATCCTTAACCCCCTAACCGCCAGACTTTTTTATCCTGTGTGAATGGAAGTGTGTGTGTGTGTGTGTGTGTGTTTTGTTTTTTCACGCTTTCTTTAACTCTAATAAATAAAAATAAGTGTGGAAACTTTTTGAAGACCCATATACATTCTTCCAGAAGAGCATTTGTGAGGTCAGGCACTGATGTTGGACAAGAAGACCTGGCCTCGCAGTCTCCGCTCTAATTCATCCCAAAGGTGTTCTATCGGGTTGAGGTCAGGACTCTGTGCAGGCCAGTCAAGTCCCTCCACCCCAAACTCGCTCATCCATGTCTTTATGGACCTTGCTTTGTGCACTGGTCCAAATCCATTTGGTGGAGGGGGGATTATGATGCAAGGTCCATAAAGACATGGATGAGCGAGTTTGGGGTGGAGGGACTTGACTGGCCTGCACAGAGTCCTGACCTCAACTGGATAGAACACCTTTGGGATGAATTCGAGAGGGGGAATGTGAGCCAGGCCATCTCCCCCAACATCAGTGCCTGACCCCACAAATGCACTTCTGGAAGAATGGTCAAACATTCCCATAGACACATCTCCTAAACCTTTTGGACGGCCTTTCAAGAAGAGTTTAAGCTTTTATAGCAGCAAAGGGCGGGCCAACTCAATATTGAACCCTATGGGCTAAGACTGGGGTGCTATTAAAGTTTGTGTGTGTGTGTGTGTAATATAGTGTGTGTATATCTTTCGAGAGATAGAATATATAAATAAAAAAATTTATATAATATAGTGTGTGTGTGTGTGTGTGTGTGTGTGTGTGTATATATATGTGTGTGTGTGTGTGTAATATAGTGTGTGTATATCTTTCGAGAGATAGAATATATAAATAAAAAAATTTATATAATATAGTGTGTGTGTGTATATATATGTGTGTGTGTGTGTGTGTGTGTGTGTATATATATATATATATATATATATATATATATAATATGTGTGTGTGTGTGTGTGTGTGTGTGTGTGTGTGTATATGTATATATGTGTGTGTATATATATATATTTTGCGTATAAACAGAGCCACCAAATGGTAATTTATGAGTTGCTACACCCCAAGCCGATGCTGGTGTCCTATCATATAGAGTCCCCCATCGGATAGTGTCCGCTGTGTACTGTGCATGCGCAGTAAACGGCACACACAGATTCCAAAAATAGCCGAAGATGAACGGCGCTTGCGCCGTGAGTCCAGGTTCTAGCCCCACCATCCAAGTAGACATAGAGTTGGAATATAAAAGAGCCGAGCGTAGCGAGGCCGTGCCTGAAGCGTAGCAAACGAAGCAAGCCCAGGAGGGGCCCTCTAATATCGCCAGCCCTATGTCCACTTGGATGGTGGGGCTACCACCTCGACTCGCTGTGCGATTTTCCAAAGCTTCCTCTGCTCCGTGCTGCGCATGCACAGTACGGGGCGGACAGTATCCGATGCCAGGACACTATATGGCAGAACACCGGCACTTTTGTGTGGATGCGGACTGGCTGACCTACTGACATCTCTTATCTTTTCCTCTCCAGTGCCGAACTATAAAATACACATTTATACTTCATCGGATACATGCAAAGTGCTGACTCACTGAATACATTTGCAAATTAAATATCACATTAAAATATGTTGGCGGACATGAAGAATGATAAAGTTGCTGTTGTATGACCCCTACAGGGGGAGAGGGAGTATGACAGGCCAGGGGCAATCTAGGGAGGCTTGATACATGGATTTGTTATTTATTTACTTATACAGTATTGAAGTGTACTGTGATGATATAACAGAGAACATTTAACCCTTTTATATCAGTCTCTGCACCGGAGGAGCTTACATTCTAATGTCCCCTGACAGTCCTTTATTATTATTGTAGCAAGGTCTCTGGCCTTGTCCAGTCTAATGAGAACTTTCCAAGCCAAAGATAGCTGATATCCTTCTGTATGTGGCGGGTTGTGAGGCATAGTGGGTGCAAGGTGGACAAAGTCATTGGGCGCCAGACACTTCTTGGATGTAAAAGAGGTTTTATTTCTCTTAACAGTCCTTTTTTTATTTTTGGGGGGAAAGAGGCTTAGGATCAGGACACCCTTAGCCCTTGTACACACGATCAGAGATTCCGACAACCAAATCCGTCGGATCTTGTCCGAAACTGTTGCATACACACGGTCGGACAAAGTTGTCGGAAAATCCGATCGTTCAGAACGGGATGACGTTATTTTGTTACGACGGGACTACGTTCAGGCTAGTAGCCAATAGCTTTGATGTAGGAATTTGATCTGAGCATGCGTGGCACTTTGTCCGATCGGAATTCTCTACACATGATCGGAGTATGTCCCATCGGAGCATTTTGTCGGAAAATATTTCCGGCAAGTTGGAAAATTTGGTCCGACGGATATTCAGACGGAAACAGTCCGATGCAGACCACACACAGTCGGAATATCCGACAAAACGCTCCGATAGGACACATTCTGACGGAATCTCCGACCGTGTGTACAAGGGCTTAGATGCAAATTCAATTGGCAGACACAGAGACTTCAATAAGAGAATTGCTGTGCAGAAAAGACCCTAGCAAGGCACCACATCTGCACTTGTAGGAATGCTGTCTCCTATGGTAACAGTCTTTAACAGTTCCCAACTCAAACGTGACAGTTCCTTCAGCTCCACTACAACTGCCTCTTGTAGTTCTTCAATACTGAGCTCCTGGTCTCTCAATAGACCAGGGTTTCTCAACAAGGGTTCCTCCAATGGTTGCTAGGGGTTCCTTGAGCAATGACCAATTTTTCCCTCTCCGATAAGTTCCCGGTGACACCAATGATCTTTTTAGCTATCTGTAGGGGGGACATTCTTCCCCAAGACCATAGATGTAAGGAGCATTCTTCCACTAACCATTAAACCAATATATCATGAGTTGTAGATATAGCCATTTTTAACAGGGGTTCCCTGAGACTGAAGGTTTTTTTTTTCAAGGGTTCCTCTGTGTTGAAAAGGTTGAGAGAGTCTGAACTAGACCCTCTGATTCACTGACTTTGAATCCCTTGAGCTCATCCAAGCGTTGCGGTGGTATCGCCCTCAAGCGTCACCCACGCTTCTCTGCTGGGTTCCTAGCTTGGCACTCCAGATACTTCTCAAGCTTCACCCCTGCTAACCAGCTTGGTCCTTGGCTTGACTCAGAAGGCTGCTCTGCAAATGTCTCCTGCTGGTTGGGTCCCGGACTTGAAGTTTCCTGATTCTCCACCGTGCCCGTTCGGTGAGATTATGGTTCCGATACTTGCTTCAGTTACTCACTATGGTCCCCTCTACCTCCGACCATGACAGGTTCTCTGGGCCGTCACTCCTGGTTGGACTGCAAGCCACAATCTCAACCCTGCGCTGCTCTCCTTACTTCTGGACACGCCGTCACACAGCCTGGCAGTCAGATGCTCCTGGGATAGGCCCAATCTCCGGCCTAGCAGACCAGGGCATATGACACACGTCCTCCGAGACGGCCGTCCAGGTGGCACAGAACATAGATCACCTGATCTCACCCGAATATATAGGTTCTCCCAGCAGGCCAAGGGATTCAAGAAACCCCTGTCCATTGGCTGAGATACCCCATATACTCATAACCTGACCTCGGGTTGCCCTTCTCATATCTAGTACCACCAAGTTAAAGATCACGTTTATTGAAGATCAACACTCACTATTTGTTACCGCCACACTGGGTAATAATCAAAAATGCCCATGTGGTGTCCCTAAAATTGCAGACTCACCAGTATATGGTGTGGTCTCTGTGCCTAGATACAATAGATATACAAAGAGGGGATTGCAGGGGGAAAGAGTCCCACTGAGAAGAGACACAGGCGGACCAAGCTGCTTAATGAGGGATAGTTTTATTACAAAAATTTGTTTAATACAAAAAGAGGCCAAGAGCAGGTACCCATCACCAACACCAAGATCATATTAAAATTAGACAGCGTTGTCTAAGAGCAGCTGCTTCACGCTTCCACCATGCATGCGCACACATATAACCCAAGCAGATTGCTAATTTAAGTAAATAGTGTTTACTGGACTAGACTAGAGAACCTGGTGGCGTGCTCCATAGGAGAAAAAGTCCATCCTTTCACTAAGTTTAGTTAGATAAACCTCCTTCAGGGGCAGGGCTGGACTGGGACAAAAATGTGGCCCTGGACTTCATCATGACCGGCCCACTTTAATTTTGAGTGCCCACAACCGCAGCCCCCTTCACATCAGAGAGTCCCCATCAGCAGCCCCCTTCACATCAGAGAGTCCCCATCAGCAGCCCCCTTCACATCAGAGAGTCCCCATCAGCAGCCCCCTTCACATCAGAGAGTCCCCATCAGCAGCCCCCTTCACATCAGAGAGTCCCCATCAGCAGCCCCCTTCACATCAGAGTGTCCTCCCTCTCCTCCCCCTCCCACATGTACTCACAGTTTTGAAGGCAGCTTTTTGCTGCTCTCTCCATTCATGTGATAACAAGTGATAAGGGGAGAGAGGAAGGAAAGTCTGCCAGCTGTCCATCTCCCCCTGCAGGCTGGAGGGAGCATAACGCCTAATGCTCTCTACAGCAAGTGACTGAAGCAGCTCCTCCTGACAGGAGTGGAATCGCAATCACTCACTGTCAGAGAGGAGCAGCTCCTGGACTGCACCTAACTGGCCCACTAAGCCAGTCGGCCCACCGGGAAACTCCCGGTAGTCCCGATGGCCAGTCCATGCCTGTTCAGGGGATAGCTTGGTTAAAGGATAGTTTGTTGAGTAAGATTACTAGTCCCAGAGGAACAGCTTTGATTGAAGTTGTATCCAAGTAGAGCTGCCAGTGTAGATTGGGGGAAAACATCCACAATAAGTAGCCAGTCCAAAGGCACAAATCTACAATAATCCAAGGTTGAATTAAATGCTTTCACTGAAAGTCTCACTGTTGGATAGCAATAGCAAAATGTCACTATAGTGAAGAAGGCCAACACAGGCTGAGGTATGGCAAAATACAAGGGGCAAGGTAAAGGAGGCAATTGGAGGACCAAAGGTCTGCTCTCCCAACCATATACATACCGATATGGTTACAGTCCAAGTGGGTATATCGTCATTCTCCATTCCAGGGGCTGTGTATGCCGTCCTGTATGTCCATGTTAGAGCAGGGTCCGTGGGGCTCCAGTAAGCAGTTGACATCAGCACTGTATTGCTAAAGAGTCCTCTGGGCCACCATCCGCTTGCCTCAGCCCAGATGGTTACCGCTGGCTTCAATGAATCAACTGCGCAAGCGTGGCGTGGCAAGTCATCCATGATGCATGGAGCATCTCTGTCGTGATGCAAAATCCGACATTTCACCAGATACTGGTTTTATCAAGGATAGGTTGATGGGTACCACCAAGTTCCCGGCCACCTAGTGGTAGAAGAGAAAAAGTGCAACAAGGCCAAACTTAGGGAGAACTCAATAGATCGCTATCAATCAACCAGAATATCTACTCCTGGCAAGTAAATTTGTGAGGAGCTACCTGCCCAAACTAAAGGGTGCTACATCATTATTATACCTTTTATATAGCTCTGACATGCACTGCAGTGCTGTACAGATAAAACTGAGCCAGTTAGGTCAGCATCTGTACCAGAGGAGCTTACTATGTAATGCCCCCCCCCCCACAGTCACACACTATTATTATTATTATTATTATTATTCATTTATACAGCTCTGACATATACCGCAGTGATGCACAGAGAACACTGAGCCAATCATATCAGTCTCTGCACCAGAAGATCTTACCTTCGAATGGTCCTCCACTATTCTCATTCATTTATATAGCGCTGAATAGCGTTGACATATACCACAGTGCTGTACAGAGAACACTGCGCCAATCACATCAGTCTCTGCACCACAGGAGCTTACACTTTAATTGAATGCTGCCCCTCTCCTCTGTAGAGTCACAAACTACCTGTATTACTATTATACATTTATATAGCTCTGACATATACTGCAGTGCTGTACAGAGAACACTGAGCCAGTCCCATCACTCTCTGCACCAGAGGAGCTTACTCTGTTCCAGCACTGAATGTATTTTATGCACGGGTGTGCTGGGGGTCTATTATTTTATTGTTGCTGGTGATAGTTTGTTGTGGGGGGGTCCATTGTTGTGCGGGAAATCTATATTATTATATATTTTTTTTATATATAAACTTTATTCGATTTTATTTTTTTATAACAATTGTATACAAAATATTTTCAAATCGACTCGCATGGTTTATCCCTTTAGCCCCATATGTTCTTTCTTTCCTTTCCTTTCCTTTCCTTTCCTTTCCTTTCCTTTCCTTCCTTTCCTTCCTTTCCTTCCTTTCCTCCTTTCCTCCTTTCCTCCTTTCCTCCTTTCCTCCTTTCCTCCTTTCCTCCTTTCCTCCTTTCTTCCTTTCTTCCTTTCTTCCTTTCTTCCTTCCTTCCTTTCTTCCTTCCTTCCTTCCTTCCACCAATTAGGACAGATGGCGTACCTGAACCCAATTGAACAAATATGTAGTGTACAGACAACACTGAATTTCTCAGATTTATAAGATACTTGCAGACCTTGCGGGATAGGGAAGATCTCCATTCATTGGGGAAGGGGAATTGGGTGCACAGATGGATGAGCAACAGGTAATTAAAATAAGGGTGGGGTACATGAATATGTAACTGATATAAAAACAATAGAAATTTATTATAAGTGCTTAGCGAGATGGTATCTAACACCTGAGAAAGTCCATAGATTCCAACAAGAAAAATCCCCATTATGTTGGAGGAGAGGATGTAGCCAGATAGGCAACACGGCTCACATATGGTGGGACTGTATAAATATAACGGAATATTGGCAAGATGTACAATACTATATAAAGGAAATTATGGCGATAAAGAGATTACTATAGAACAAGTAGTACAAAAAAAATATATAAGAGAACAATGATCCCATATCTATTGAACGCAGTAATGAGAATAATGCTTAAAAAATAAATAAAAAAATGGCTAGTCCCAGAAAAACGCACAATAAAAGAATAGTTGAGAGAACAGACTACATTTATAAAATGGAATATCTAAGTAGTAGAGATAGAGAAGAGGGTCAGGCAGAAAGGTTCAACTCTGGATAGAGTTGAAGAAAACCATGATGTATATGGATAAGTGGACATAGGGCACTGGTAAAGATGAGGAGTAAGGGGGAATGGGAAGAGATGGGGAGGGCTGGGTGCAGGGAATCTATTGCTTGGGGGGGGGGGGTCTATCATATTCCATACAAATTACTTAGTAGCACAAAGTGATACTTAGTTCTGTATTCTCTAAAAGGTACAGTACAGGGGGGTGGATAGGGAGTGGAACCAAATCATGGGGCTCAGAGGTGGGTCATTCAGAAGGGAGAAGTTCCTGCACCTATTCTCCTGAGAAAAAATCCTGCCTATGTATTATAGGAATACAGAATTGTATTTTGTGCAACAACTGTTGTACATTGGTACTTTGTAGAGATATATTTTTCAACCAGCAGATGGCAGTGTTTATAAGTTTGTAGCTGCGGCTATGGTATGATGTATGTCTTTTCCCTGAATAAAGTTCCTGTTTCCTGTCTGCAATTAAGCAGTAAAGCCCATGTGGTCTTTGCACTGTCTGTTCTGTAGGGCTATGCATTTTTTAACCGTAGTGATTCTCCTCCCCACCAAAAACCACCTGTACTTGTGAACTCTTGGCTTGAGACCTCATGTCTTTCATAAGGAAGCAATGTTAGGAGTTGAGCTCGGACTCGGACACATGGCCGGCAACCTTGAAGTACAGTGACACTGACGATGAATAATTTGGGATTTCTCTTTTAGAAGATCAACTCATTTGCATAACAGATAACAGTAGGAGCCATTGGTAATTTGGGCTCATTTCCCCCACTGTCCCCATACGCAGCCAGGCACTCAGCATTTTCAGCATTCTTCCTTTGGCTCAGATTAGTCTAGTAGTTTATTTTGCGTTTTTTATTGGACCAGTAACTTGGCTAGGGATGGGGAGCATGGGATACCCTGCAATTGTAGAACTGCACAACTTGAGGACCGCTAAGCTTCTGGCTGTTCTGTACAAACATGCAGGCTGTATTGCACAACTTCTGGCTCTACTGGGCAAACTTCTGGCTGCACTGCACTTGCTTTAGGAGATCTAACCACCCCACAGTCACTTCTCTGTGTAGCAGGACCAATTACTCACTCAGTCCCAGAATGGTTGGGCTTCCTTCCACCAACTCCCATCTGGCTCTGCTTAGTCGCTGTACAAAGCTCTCTTCGATAGGCTTAGCTGGGGGGCCTATCTGGGACCTTGATGTCTTCAAATGTTCTTCTAGCTTCCTTTGCCCCAGGGGCAGAGCCCCTACACAGGGGTCTCCTCCTGAAGGACTGGACCCAGGCACTCTGCCCAGGTCTCAGAATACTTATGGGCTCTCCCTACCCCTTCTGAACGCACCTCCCTAGGGATTGGCTGGAGTTCCATAAATGTTCAGGCTGCCTGTCCTGTTATGCCTTTCACTATACTTCTAGAAGTCTCTAGAAGACAGGGGCGGGAGTAGCACAACAGAAGCTTGAGACACTGAACAGCCCAAAGTAATCAAACACTGCTCCATTGTTTAGCGAAGTCATACAAAATTTTACCTAGCAGCCTACTCTGAACTAGAAAGGTGCTACATACAACTGCTTCCCTCCCAACATGGGGATAGCTGAACAGTCCAGCCATTAGAAAAGATGATGTTCTGGTTTAGAGCGGAGTTGGGAATGTCACTTCAATGATTCTGTTGAATTTCTTTTTCTCCTAAGGTGACTGTTGGCTCCTGGCCGCTATCGGTTCCCTGACGCTGAACGAGGACCTCCTACACAGGGTTGTCCCCCATGGACAAAGCTTCCAGGATAACTACGCCGGAATCTTCCACTTCCAGGTATGTGGAGCGAATGTGAATTCTTGCCGGCTCCATGAGACTTCCCGCCTTTCAGAAATATTCACTGAATTTATTTTTCTGCATTGTTTTGTGGTTCACCATATTGTCTTACTGCTGACCCCCCTCTGTGTTGATTCCCTCCTCCAGATCTGGCAGTACGGTGAGTGGGTGGAGGTCGTGGTGGATGATCGCTTGCCGGTGAAGGATGGAGAGTTGGTCTTCGTACACTCCGCTGAGGGCTCTGAATTCTGGAGTGCCCTGCTGGAGAAGGCCTATGCCAAGTGAGTATAACTGGGCAGACAGTGCCAACCTGTGCACCCGAGTACAGGAAAAGGTAGAATTTCTATCCTCAGAACATGTCTATAGCACCCCCCTGACACCCCAAAAGCATGGTAGTATCTCCAGAGGACAGGGACCGGCTAGCACTTTTTGTCTTTTATTTTTGCAGAACGTTTGAGAGTGTTAAGGGTCTTAGATACTGTAGCAGATCACTTACAGACTCTTCAGATCCATATAAGTGTCCAGCTTCACAGTGCCGGAACCTTTAAGCCGACCCGGCAACACTGTAAGCATGTTTCCAAGTTTCAATGTGTCCTCCAAGCGAGTCACCAGGTCTTTCTGAGAGACCAGCCTTCTTTCTTGCTCTCTCCAGCAGCAACCCTCCCCTGGGTTTCCTCCTTGGCACAGCTTCCTTCAGACAAGGCAGGACAGCTTCAGGACCACTTCAGCACACGTTAGGCCCCTGAACAGAATATTGGGCCTAAATTCAGAGCTCTATGCAGCAGCAACTCCGTAGGCCAAAGCCCAGGGGAAGAGGGAGGGAGAGAGAGAGAGAGAGAGAGAGAGAGGGAAACACATGGCCTGTCCCAAATAGTTATATCCTCCCCCAGCACGCACCAGTGGCCTAAACCTACAGGATTGGCTGAAGAAAATATAAATATTTATAACTTAGTTTTGCTCGTGAAATTTCATACTATGACCAGTAGACATGTGCAATTCGTTTAGTTCCAAATTAGTTTTTTGACAAATTTTGTTCATCTCCGAATTCCCGAATTTTTCAATTTCTGAAATTCTGAATTTCCAAATTTTGGAAAGTTGAAATTTTGGAGATGAGGGAATTCAGAAATTCGAATGTGGCATTTGTTGTTTCATATAATTTGTAACTTCAGGTAAATTTGTATTAGTTTCTTTCAGAAACAGACAAATTTGAAAGGAAATTCCAATGCCTATAATTTACTAGTTATTAATTGGTGGTTATTTTCGAATTTTACTGATTTTCTTTCAGATTTTCTAAATTCTGAGTGTCCGAATTTACGAATTCCGAAAATTCGGAATTCAAAAATGTGAAATTCGGAAATTTGAGAATTCAAAAATCCAAATTTTTCTCATTTCCGAAAAAAACTAATAAAACGAACAAATTTGCACATGTCTGACCAGTGATTTAGTGACATCTACAGGTGACAGTGAGAAATCACAAGCCAACTTAAAGTGGTTCTAAAGCCTAAATATTTTTCATTCCCTCAACCTCCCTTTTTAGTTACCTGAGCCTTTTTTCAATCCAGCACTATGCATGTCTGCAGCTCTTCTTTTCCCTCACTTCCTTGTCTCACTGGCTTTGCTGAGGCACCAGGAGCCATTGGCTCCCTCTGCTGTCAATCAAAGCCAGTGATGACGGGGCGGGTCAATGGATGCAGCAGCATGGCTCAGGAGCGAGCATGCACAAATTCCCCCCATGGGAAGTAGCTTCCCATGAGGGTACTGGACAGAGGAGGAGCCAGAAGCGCCAGGGGGGACCTGAGAAGAGAAGTTCGGGGCCGCTCTGGGCAATTCCATTGCCCAGAACAGGCAAGTACAGAGACATTTTTTGCATGTTGCCCCCCCTCCCTGACACAGGAGCTGACACACTCTCTCTCTCTCTCCTTTTTTTTCTCCTGCAGACTGAATGGCTCTTATGAGGCTCTGTCGGGTGGCAGTACCACTGAAGGGTTTGAGGATTTCACAGGTGGTGTAGCCATCATGTATGAGCTGAAGAAAGCCCCCCGAGACCTGGACAAAATCATCAGCCGAGCACTGCAGCGAGGATCCTTAATTGGCTGCTCCATCGATGTAAGAAACCCTTTTATAGGGGGGGACACTGTACAGTAGTACCTTGGATTACGAGCATAATTCGTAAACAGTAGTACCTTGGATTACAAGCATAATTCGTAAACAGTAGTACCTTGGATTACGAGCATAATTCGTAAACAGTAGTACCTTGGATTACGAGCATAATTCGTAAACGGTAGTACCTTGGATTACGAGCATAATTCGCAATCCAAAGCGAGCTCCGTTAGGAATCAATGGAAACTGACATTAGGCGTTCCAGTACCACTGCTGGTGTATGCAGTACCGCATGTGGCCAGAGGTGCGGGTGGCGCCGGAGTCGCTCGGAGGTGCGCGTCTCTGTGAATCAGTGGCGCACTCGCATCTCTATCCGCATGCAGTACTGCACACTCCAACGCTTGCAAATCGAGTCAACATGGGGGGGGGGGGGGGGGGGATAGCTTGTATTGCGAAAAGCTCGTAAACCGCATTACTCACAATCCGAGGTATTGCTATATTCCTGTTAGAAGGTACAATATTCCTTTTTATATAGGTTTTTTTTTTTTTTTTAAGTAAATTAAAGTGGTTTTGGGATAACTGTAAATTAACTACAATTTCTGTTATCCCAACAGAAATATTTCCCAAAATCTGAAATTTATGTAGAATTTTTAAAGCAGAGCTGACCTGGGGTTTAGTTAGTTTTTCTTGTTGTATCAATTTTGTTTTCAAGAATTTTAATGGGTTTTAGCTAGAGATGTAACATTTCTGGAAATGTTGAAGCCATGAGGAAAAAAAAATAAAAAATTTTCCCAAATTTTTTTTTTTTTTTTAGAAAAAAACAACTCTAGAATAAGAAAGCTCCTCACACTTTCATTCTATATATAACGGTTGAGAGACACAAAAAATTGGTGGACTTTGTGGGCACATAATGAGAGGAACAAATCGTTAAAGTATACATTTTATTACAACATGATTAACCACTTAAGGACCGAACCTCTTTTTGAGATTTGTTGTGTACAAGTTAAAAAAGATTTATTTATTTTTTGCTGGAAAATTACTTGGAACCCCCAAACATTATACATTTTTTTTTCTAACACCCTAGAGAATAAAATGGCGGTCGTTGCAATACTTTCTGTCACTGATACCCAACATGTCACGCTTCAAAATTGCGCTCGCTTGTGGAATGGCAACAAACTTTTACCCTTAAAAAATCTCCATAGGCGACATTTAAAAAATTCTACAGGTTGCATGTTTTGTGTTACAGGGGAGGTCTAGGGATAGAATTATTGCTCTCGCTCTACCGATCGCGGCGATACATATGAACATATGCGGGCGCTACTCATGTATGCGTTTGCTTCTGCACGTGAGCTTGGCGGGACGGGGCGTGTTTTTAAAAAAAAAAAAAATTAAAAAAAAATTCTTTTTAGCTTTTTATTTTTACTCTGTCCTTCTAAAAAATATAAAAATTTAAAAAAAAATTGTCACTTTTATGCCTATTACAATGAATGTAAACATCCCTTGTAATAGAAAAAAAGCATGACAGGACCTCTTAAATATAAGATCTGGGGGTCAAAAAGACCTCACATCTCATATTTACACTAAAATGCAATAACAAAAAAAATGGCCCTTCTAGAAGTATGGGCGAAAGTGATGTTTTGACATCGCTTTCGCCCTGCATTGGTATTCGTCTCCATACCCAGCAAGGGACAACATCCGATAGCCTTCGCTGCTGCCAACAGCTCTGGTAAGCGGTGGAGGACCCCGGAGCGCAGCAGCCGATTTTAAAAGTGATCTCACAGCGAATCCGCCGCAGAGACCACTCTTATCGGAAAGTGGACTGACAGCCGAAGAAGAGGATACCGGGGTTAAGGCAGCTAGCTGCTGCCATAACGATATTCCTCTTCAAAGTAAGGACGTATATGGGCGTGCGGCGGTCTGTAAGTGGTTAAACAACAAAGAACATACAAAAACCTTGTATAGACAGTTACCCAATAATACGGTTACAGAGGGCTGAATCAGAATTTACTTTGTACTATGTCTAATAAAGAGAAATGATCCACTAACGCCTCCAAAAACTTGCTAGTCGACGCGTTTCACTAAATTTATTAGCTTCCTCAGGACAGATACTGGGTAGGTGCTGGTATATTTAAAAGCAAAACAGAAAAGTATAAGTATTCCATGTAGTATATATCTATATAAGTACAACGGTGGTTATTTCAACATTTTATCCAGGACATGTACACACAAAACGCACAAACCTAACACATATGCTTGCCTTGTAAATCTATAGCTCAGGGTATAAGGACACCTCACAAGACTACACAGACATCCAAGATGTTGAAGTTTCAAGTCTCGTGTATATGAGAGCTAATAATTTAATGAAACGCGTCGACGAGCAAGTTTTTGAAGCCGTTACTGGATCAATTCTCTTTATTAGACATATTACAAAGTAAATTCTTATACTTCTGATTCAGCCCCCTGTAACTGCATTATTGGGTAACTGATAACTGTCTATACAGGGTGTTGTTTGTATGTTTCTTTGTTTTTTTAATCATGTTGTAATACAATTTTATCCTATATTATTTTTTTTTTTTTTTTTTTTCCTTTCATTATGTGCCCACAAAGTCCACACATTTTTGAGTCTCTCAATCCTTGTATACATATTTTCGATGTTGGCATGGTGAGGGCCCTCCCTTCCCACACTTTCATTCTGGACCTCATCATTTAATTCTATAACGTGTTTTTTTTGGGGGGGGGTTATGTCTTTAAGGCTCCTCTGGCATGCCAGGATGTCTTTTTTGTCTTAATTTTGTAGCATTTGGAAAAGAATCTTTCTCCTCACACTATTTGCAAATTGCAGCTTTGCTCTCAGCAGGACCGTAGAAATATTTCCAAACTCTAAATGTTGGCCTCAACATTTTACTGAGAGAGGAGAAAAAGAAAAAACTATTTACTGAGCAGACTATAGGGAAACATTCTGCCGTGATGGTGGATAACATTAATAGTTATCATTTAACCACTTACCGACTGAAAGATTTTCCCCCTTAATGACCAGGCCATTTTTTGCTATACATGTGTCGCTTTAAATGACAATTGCGCTGTCACGCAGTGCTGTACATAAATAAAATTGATGTTCTTTTTTTTCCCCATAAATAGACCTTTTTTTTTTTTTTGGTGGTATTTGATCACCTCTATTTTTTGCGCGATAAACAAAAAAAGAGTGACGTTTTTGAAAAAATGGTAATATCTTTTACTTTTTGCTATAAATAATATCCCAAAAAAAAGATAAAACAAATTTCTTCATTGGTTTAGGCCAATATGCATTCTTTCTTTTTTTTTTACTAGTAATGGCGGTGATCTACTTTTACTCTTACATTCTATTTTTAGGGGGACTGTGACATTGCGCGGACAGATCGGACACTTTTGACACTTTTTTGGGACCTTTGACATTTATGCAGTGATCAAAGCTAAAAATTGCCACTGATTACTGTATAAATGTCACTGGCAGGGAAGGGGTTAACACCAGGGGGAGAGCAAGGGGTTAAGCGTGTTCCCTAAGAGGTGTTTCTAACTGTATGGGGGCTGGGCTGACTGGTGGAGGGAGAGAGATCGCTGTTCCTAATCACTAGATCCGATCGCGGGTGGCCTGGCGGACATCGCGGCAGCTGGCCACGCGCATCTGCTCCCCTAACCGTACAGTGGGGGCAAGCGCCTGCTATGGCTCTTAAAGGAGCCGACGTACACCTATGGCAGTTTTGCAGAAACGTGCCGACCTGCCGCCGCACAATGACGGTTAAAGGTTATAAAGATAAACGTATTTGTCAGACAAATTCACCCTCTTACCTGTCAAAAATCTGAGAGGACAGAAACCATCATCTACTGTATCCCAACAATTACCCAACTGTAGGAGGTATAAGATTGAGCCCACAAGGAAGCTAAACTGAAACCGTATCCCTGTAGTGCCCCCTAGTGGCAGAAATGCATATTTCTCTTGTTTTGATAACTGCATTGAGAAGTGCAGTGTTACTTCAATTGCATTCCAGGACTTTCTTGTTTTCAGCTGAGAGAACTTACTATAATTTATGACTTTATGTAAAGTTTTAGAAATCATTCATTACGGTCCTCATGTTATTTAGTTTGAAGACCATGTCATAGAGATGGTTTATAATTTTATACATTTTGTAATTTTATAATTTGATTTATCATTGTAAAAGAACATATTTCACACCTTTCTTTCTCCTTCTCCTTCTTACTTCTTCTCTCTTTCTTCTTTCTTCTTTCTTCTCCTTCTTTCTTCTTCCTTCTCCTTCTTTCTCCTCTTTCTTCTTTCTTCTCCTTCTTTCTTCTCCTTCTTTCTTCTCCTCCTTCTTCTTCTTTCTTCTTTCTTCTCCTCCTTCTTCTTCTTTCTTCTCCTCCTTCTTCTTCTTTCTTCTTTCTTCTCCTCCTTCTTCTTCTTTCTTCTTTCTTCTCCTCCTTCTTCTTCTTTCTTCTTTCTTCTCCTCCTTCTTCTTCTTTCTTCTTTCTTCTCCTCCTTCTTCTTTCTTCTTTCTTCTCCTCCTTCTTCTTTCTTCTTTCTTCTCCTCCTTCTTCTTTCTTCTTTCTTCTCCTCCTTCTTCTTTCTTCTTTCTTCTCCTCCTTCTTTCTTCTTTCTTCTCCTCCTTCTTTCTTCTCCTTTCTTTCTTTCTTTCTTTCTTTCTTTCTTTCTTTCTTCCTTCCTTCCTTCCTTCCTTCCTTCCTTCCTTCCTTCCTTCCTTCCTTCCTTCCTTCTTCTTCCTTCCTTCTTTTTCCTTCCTTCCTTCTTCTTCCTTCCTTTCTTCCTTCTTCTTCTTCCTTCCTTCCTTCCTTCCTTCTTCTTCCTTCTCCTTCCTTCCTTCCTTCCTTCTTCTTCCTTCTTCTTCCTTCCTTCCTTCTCCCTCCTTCTGAAATGCCTTTTGGGTAAATGCTACATATACATGGTTTTGCCCATAAAGGGTATTTTACTACATTGTGGCTGACCACTTGTCCTCTTGTTCAGATCACCAGCGCCTTCGACATGGAAGCTATAACCTTCAAGAAGCTGGTGAAGGGCCATGCGTACTCGGTGACAGGTCTAAAAGAGGTGAGTTAGTTGTGTCACACTATGGCCAGATGAAGGCAGAGCTCACCTTCTGTGCATTCATGGTGGAGTCTTCTCTATGGTCACCTGACATGACATTGATTGATTTCTCCTCTGGATCTCCGGCAGGTCAACTACCGGGGACAGACAGAGAAGCTGATCCGAATTCGGAACCCCTGGGGGCAGGTGGAATGGACGGGAGCCTGGAGCGACAAGTGAGGATACGATACTTCTATGTTTTATTATGATGTGTCTGTTGAAGACCTTCAGCAAGAGGAAATCTATGGCATGGAGGATTTATTGAGCAATGTAGGCAAATAAAATTTTGCCAAAATGACTCCTGTCATCTCCAACCACTGTGGCTTGGGCCAATCGCCCCACCCCACCCATTTTTAATTGGTGTATACATTGAGGGGGTGGCCATTCATCAACTGGTTGCCATGGTTGAAGGTGGGCAGTTTTGGTTCTTTTGGCACTCAAAACAAACAAAAGGGCTAAAGTGCGGGCCCCCCCATGTAGGGTTGCCTCCTTTTCTTCAAGCCAAACCCGAACACTTTTGCGGCACAGGGCAATTGTTTTAATTTTTTTGCAGTAAAGTTGGTGTGGCCAAATTTCTCTTGCTGACATCATCACCCCACCCTTCAGTGATGCCAAACTTGCCCCCCAAACAGCCGCCTGCAGCGGCAACAGATTTGTGTATGACTATACTTACTTGGGGAGCCACAGCTTGGTCTGAATAATGTGTCCGGGTTTCAGGTGGACTGAAACACAGACACATGATTCAAAAACCCGAACTGTCCGGGTGAATCCTGGGCAGAAGGCAACCCTACCCCACATGAGCTGTGAGCTACAGCATACCTGCATGGTTTGCATGTCCTGACCTGTTTGCACCCTTTCTGCCCATAGCAGCCGCCTCCTCTGCCTCGACCAGACACTGAAAGCCCGAAGAGGTTAGTCATAAGGGTTTGCAAAGCATAATGGGAAGGGTTTTTTATTTTTTTTTTCAAGAACCTTTCACTTAGGCAGCACATGAAAAAGTTAGAGTTATGTTGCTTATCCTTAGTGAAAACAAATCTGCTGAAAAAGAAAAAACGAATTAAAGCGGAACTGTACTCATAACAACTATGCTGCCAAAATCGATGCATGATGTAAATTGCCTCCAGCATTTTTCCTGTTTCTTCTTGCTGAAGGCTGCCATTTTGCTGAAGCCCAGAGCCCCTGAGCATCAGTGGATCGACTTCTAGTGGCTCTGATTTTCAAATGACCATGTTAACCATAAAAGGGTCTAGAGCAGTGATGGCGAACCTTGGCACCCGAGATGTTTTTGGGGAACTACATTTCCCATTATTCTCATGTACTCTGCAGTGTAGTTGAGCATTGTGGGAAATGTAGTTCCAAAAACATCTGGGGTGCTAAAGTTCACCATCACTGGTCTAGTGTATCCAGACAGCATTTACCTGAGCACACTGAACGTTGTTATTGATTTTTAGATTTAGGTGATTGAATATTATGGAAAATTCCTCACCCTGTCATTCTCTGTAGCTTTGTCTCTGTTTTTGAAAAAGGATGCTTCACATTTAGTCCGCTCCAGCAGACCATGCATTTTGCCGATTTTTAAAGATGGAGATCCATCATATAGATATGGTCCATATTTTCTCCTGTAGAAGATAATTTTGAAACTCCTTGAGTCCACATATGGATTTGTTTCGATGAACAATATGTGAACCCTTAATGGATATATGTGCTATGTATTTTTTTTTTATCAATTTGATGTATAATCAACTTTATGCTTTTATACAAAAAAAACTATGCAGTATTTTTTTTTTTTTTTTACCTATATGCCCTTTAAAAAGTCCATGACTACCTAGTGTTTGGTTCTGTATGTAAAAAAAAAAAAATGGCGGCAGAGGGCATATGGACCACAGAACCTAGATCAAAAAAGCTTGGTTTAAAATTAAATAATTGAATGCTGATTCTCCCAGAGAAGAGTGCCTGGATAGGGATGATAGAGAGGAACTCTCAGGCGGGAGGGGAGTATATTCTGTCCGGTCAGGACTGATAATACATTCTTGTACATGGTAAGTACAGGTCAATGATTGGGCATTAGGAGCAATATATAGGATCGGTTGTAACTATGTGGTGGCCTATTATGGGATCTGATGGTTGGGAAAGTTTCTCACTGCTGGGGGGAGCAGACCGTGATGTATAGTAACGACCCTCCTTTAAATGACTTCTCTCTCCTCTGATCTCAGCTCCTCCGAGTGGAACGAGGTTGACCCTTCTGAGCGTGAAGACCTCCGCCTGAAGATGGAGGATGGAGAGTTCTGGTGAGTCATTGCAGGGGATGTCTGAGACGACTGCAGATCTGTATTGGGGGGAGTAGGTGCAGATAACTTATGGAAAGGTTTCTCTAACCAAAACTTTGTTTATCCCCTATCCTTGTCCTGTGCTCCCTATCTATCCCCCTTGCCCTGCGTCCTCTCTGTCCTCCCCCTTGCCCTGCATCCTCTCTGTCCTCCCCCTTGCCCTGCGTCCCCTCTGTCCTCCCCCTTGCCCTGCGTCCCCTCTGTCCTCCCCCTTGCCCTGCGTCCCCTCTGTCCTCCCCCTTGCCCTGCGTCCCCTCTGTCCTCTGTCCTCTCTGTCCTTCGTTCTCCTTCCCCACCAGGATGTCTTTCCAGGAATTCTTACGCCAATTCTCTCGGTTGGAGGTCTGTAACCTTACCCCCGATGCACTCAACAAAGATGATGTCCGCAAGTGGCACACAACGCTGTATGATGGCACATGGCGAAGGGGCAGCACAGCCGGTGGCTGCAGGAACAATGCAGGTAGGAATTGAAGGAGGACTCCACTTTTTTTACTACCAGTCAGTCAGCCAGGTTTATTCAGTCGTCCTTTTATGTGACAAGTATGATTAATTTTGTATTTATATTAGCTTTTCCTTTATCAAGAGAGATTTACATCTATAACAGTCTCTCTGTGAGTCTCACCATACATGTAAGTTATATAAAATGCTGGGACAAGCGGTTGTTTCTTGCTTTTTTTTTTTTTTTTTTAAAGGAACTACACTTTTTTCCTTTTTATTAATTGTTTGAATTTGGGGAAGTGTATTTGGGTTAGCTTTTTCCTATATTATTATTTTGTATTTAAATTGTTTCCTTTTATGTGTATTTGAATATTATTTATGTACCGTAGCTTTTCATTTTAATTCAACTTGTTTTAGCTGTCTATTTTTAAATTTTTTTTCTGTGTGTGTGCAAGGAGGGCCATTTTGTGGCAGAAGAACAGCTATATAATAGATGAAAAGAGCTCCTGTAACCCTAAGCCCTTGTACACACGGTCGGACATTCCGATAACCAAATCCGTCGGATTTTGTCCGAAACTTGTGTTGCATACACACGGTCGGACAAAGTTGTCGGAAAATCCGATCGTTCAGAACGTGATGACGTTATTCCATTACGACGGGACTACGTTCAGGCTAGTAGCCAATAGCTTTGGTCTAGGAATTTGATCTGAGCATGCGTGGCACTTTGTCCGATCAGAATTCTCTACACATGATCGGACAAGGTCCGATCGGATCATGTCGGAAAATGTTATAGCCAAGCTGGAAAACTTGGTCCGTCGGATATTCCGACGGAAACAGCCCAATGGAGCCCACACACGGTCAGATTATCCGACAACACGGTCCGATCGGACATTTTCCGTCCGAATCTCTGACCGTGTGTACAAGGACTTGGGAAACTCCTGTAGACCTGTCAGTGTATCTGTCTGGTCAATATTCCTATTGAACACGTTTCTGGCAAATATGGCTCATAAAATGGTGGGTGCTGCAGCGATTACCAGTTGGGTCCTGGAAACTTCATGCCAGTGTATATATTAGCCAGCACAGCATGGATCGACAACTTCCGTCCCGAGGTTTCTTTTAATGAAAGCGATCACATCACAGAGATAAGTGCAACGTTTCGTAGCCGCGCAGGGCCCCTTCGCCAGGCATGTGATGACCCTGCACAGCCCTGAAACGTTGCACTTATCTCTGGGATGTGATCTCTTTCATTAAAAGAAACCTTTGGACGGAAGTTATGGATCCATGGTGTTCTGGCGAATAGGTACACCCGTCAGTGCATCTGTCTGTCTGTACCACATACAGGCAAGCGGATACTCACTGAGCAGAATGAATGAACTACCAAACCCTGTGGTAGTTTATTGAGAACTACAAGGCAGCAAAGGCTTTCAGGACCTGTAGTTTCCTATTCACCGAGGACTGTGAAGAAATGACGTGGCCCCAACGGGCGGAGCCCCTCACGGCCACGTTGGTTTCAAAGAGTGACAGTGTACACCTGGAGAAGATGCTCACTGGCTGTTACTGGAGGGAGAGGGAATGGCTTCAGCTGCTGGGACATGTTGTATGTTCCACACTAAATATAGGTAAAACATCCCAGATGGCAAGTGATAACTTGCCACAAATTTGTGGTAGTGTTAAATTGTAAGTCTTTGTCTTTGCACAAGTTCTAGTTGATACTTTTATTTCCAATTTGTAGTAAATTTGCATGGCAGGTCTCTAGCAAGTGCAAAGTTGAAATGGTGAGTCTACAGAAAGAGCTCTGCAAGCCTCCAACATGAAAATTCAGCCACAGTAACCCTTGTGGTGGGATGACTACTGCACCCCATATTTTAGTTTGAACATTTCTAGGTGGCTCCTTCGGGTCATCATTTAAGGTTATAGTCCAGGGATATGCAATGATCGGACCTCCATCTGTTGCAAAATTACAAGTCCCATCATGCCTCTGCCTCTGGGTGTCATGCTTGTGGCTGTCAGTCTTGCTATGCCTCATGGTACTTGTAGTTCTGTAACAGCTGGAGGTCCGCTAATTGCATATCCCTGTTCTAGTCTTTAGGATTGGGTTCCTCCCTCTCTTGTTAAGGCATATTCTACTACAGTAGGTCTGTGAGCACCTCTTGGACATCTTTGGCATCAGGCTACTATTTCCTAGATTTGCAAGGCTACCACCTGTTCTTCTGTTAACATGTTCTCAAAGTTCTACCAAACGGTTGTCTCTGCTTCATTTGAGTCCTAAGTGTTACATATATAGCTACTCTTGGATCTCTCACCTCCTTGCCACATTTCTGCTTTCAGCCACATTCTGGATCAATCCTCAGTTTAAGGTCACACTGCTGGAAGAGGACGATGACCCAGAAGACAATGAGTTGGCCTGCAGCTTCCTTGTTGCACTCATGCAGAAAAACCGCAGGAAAGAGCGGAAGGCCGGAGGAGACATGCACACAATTGGCTTTGCCGTGTATGAGGTGGGTATAAGAGGGGATTCCAGATGATGGTGGAATGGGGGGGGGGGGGGTGGAGGGGGTAGGTGAGTGGATTAAACCATAAATGAGGGTTTTAATACTTTGTGTATAAAGTGGGGTCTGTGAAGGGTTCCAGTTGGGGGTGAGAGAGGGTGATGAAGAGTGAGGAGTGTAATACTTTGTATAAGTTGGGGGTGTGAAGACCTGTACAGTACAGTGTCCCAGGGGCGGATATTACCCTGTTTTATGAGGTAAGTATTCCAGTGTCTGTAGAGGATTCCTGGGGACTCATAATGTGAACTTTATACAGTATGTGAACAGACCTTTTAACTTCTGTAACATTGTCTCTTCTCTTTCTCCATTTCAGGTGCCAGACGAGGTGCGTACACTACATTTTTAAGGTGGTAACAAACTTGACTTTAGGGTTTTCTTATGGCATTCGGTTTCAGGGTGCCTAATTAGTAGGTGGTGAGGTAGCCCTGGGAAGAGCAGATACACACGTAGGTGGAGGGACGGAGAGGTAGGTATCTATGTGTAAGCCCATGTGAAGAGACATAAAATTTAAGTATGGGATCGGTGGGCACACAGGTCTAACAGGGAAAACAGACATTGGGTCTAGGGATGGCAGACAGGAGGGGACGTGGGTCTGGGTAAGGTAGACGGGAGGAAGGGCAAGTCTGAGGAAGGCAGACAGGAGGGGAGGCAGGTCTGGGGTAGGTGGACAGGAGGTGAAACTGTTCTGGGGAAGGTGGACAAGGAAGGTAGTTGGTTCAGAATAAAGTAGACAGGAGGGGAGGTGTGTCTGTAAAAGGCTGACAGGAGTGGAGGCTGGTCTAGGGAAGGCATATGGGGGGGAAGGTCGACAGAAGGGAAATATGTCAAGGAAATTTAATTGGGGGGTGGGGGGGAGGCAGGTTTGGGGAAGGTGGACAGAATGGGAGACTGCTCTGGGGTAGGTGGACAAGAGGGTAGACTACTGTGGAGAAGGTAGACAGGAGAGGAGTTGGGTCAAGAGAAAGTAGAGGAGAGGGGAGGTGGATCTGTAAAAGGCTCACCAGAATGGAAAGTGGTCTAGGGAAGGCAAATAGGAGGGTAGACCCATCTGGCAAAGGTGAGCACAAGGCGGAAATGTCTGCGAAAGGAAGGCAGGCTCATCTGGGGAAGTTGGCAGGAGGGAAGGCGGGTCAGGGGAAGGCGGGTCAGGGGAAGGCGGGTCAGGGGAAGGTGGGACAGGGGAAGGCGGGACAGGAGGGAAGGCGGGACAGGAGGGAAGGCGGGACAGGAGGGAAGGCGGGTCAGGGGAAGGTGGGACAGGAGGGAAGGCGGGACAGGAGGGAAGGCGGGACAGGAGGGAAGGCGGGACAGGAGGGAAGGCGGGACAGGAGGGAAGGCGGGACAGGAGGGAAGGCGGGACAGGAGGGAAGGCGGGACAGGAGGGAAGGCGGGACAGGAGGGAAGGCGGGACAGGAGGGAAGGCGGGACAGGAGGGAAGGCGGGTCAGGGGAAGGCGGGTCAGGGGGGAAGGCGGGACAAGAGGGAAGGCGGGTCAGGGGGGAAGGCGGGTCAGGGGGGAAGGCGGGTCAGGGGGGAAGGTGGGTCAGGGGGGACAGGAGGGAAGGCGGGTCAGGGGAAGGCGGGTCAAGGGAAGGTGGGACAGGAGGGAAGGCGGGTCAGGGGAAGGTGGCAGGAGGACAGGCGGGTCAGGGGAAGGTGGCAGGAGGGCAGGCTGGTCAGGGGAAGGTGGCAGGAGGGCAGGCTGGTCAGGGGAAGGTGGGTCAAGGAAAGGCAACAGGGGGGCAGGCTCATGTGGAGAAAGGGAAAGGCAGATAGGATGGAAGGTGAATTTTGAGAAGGCGGACAAGGTATGAGATAGGTCTGTGACGGAAAGGACAGGAGGAGAGGTGGGTCTCGAAAAGGGGGGGTGGGAGCATACCGGTGTGGGGAGGTCAGACGTGTGTCTATAGATAAGGGGTATACACTGTCAGTAATAAGTCGGTGTAAACCTTTTGTTGATGGGACTGTATCCTATATGATCTCTAGACCTTGCTTGGACACTTCTAGGTTAGTTCAGATCTCACACGTCATTCCACCATTCTATTGATCAAAGTAAGCTGAATAAGTCAATCAGATTCAGACTTTCAGATCCAAGATGTTGGAATGGAGGGCTCTGATTGGGCTCTGATTGGTGGCTGTGAGAAACCGATACCATTTTCTTTTCGGATTAATTGCCTGTTCTTATCTCTTCCACAGTTTAAAGGTTGCCAGAACGTCCACCTCAAGAAGGATTTCTTCCTCCGTCACCAGTCCTGTGCCCGCTCAGAAACTTTCATCAACCTGCGAGAAGTCAGCAACCCGATCCGCCTGCCCCCTGGAGAGTATATCATTGTCCCATCAACATTCGAGCCACACAAAGAAGGCGACTTTGTGATTCGAATATTCACAGAGAAGCATTCAGAGATCCAGTGAGTGTGTAGAGTGCTATGTATCATCGTGCCCTCTGCAAAGGGCAATGATCCAATTATATGCCAACATACTACTGATAATAGATCAATGGCCAATGTGATTCCCTAGTATGGCTTAGTGTATTAAACGAGCATTAGAGACAGGAATGTGGACACAACATAAAGGAAAGCACAAGGACTGCTAACCGCTTGTGTGAAAGCACATCAGTTGAAATTTCAAATAGGCTGGCAGTTCAGTTTAAATGATTTCACCGGTAGCTAAAATGAGCAAGGCGGAAAGGGAGTTTTGCTGACTGCCACAAACTTCGGTCTAGGGGTCGTACATTCAGCAAAAAGTTTTATTCGTGCATCTCAGAATTTTTTTTTTTTTTTTTTTTTTTTTTTTAGGGAGTTGACATTTGGGGAGCAATATTCTTCCTAACCTCTCTGTTCTTCTTCTCTTTAGGGAGCTCGATGAGGAAGTCACTGCAGATCTACCTGACCAGGTAAGAGACCCCAGTAAGAGGAATTTATCATTTTTTATTCATTTGTATAGCATATAGACAAATATCACCGCAATATACAACTCACATCAGACCCTGTGCCAAAAGAGCTTACACTCTAATGTCCCCACCATTATTATATGTTTATATAGCTCTGACATATTCCGCAGTGCTGTACAGAGAACACTGAGCTGGTCACATCAGTCTCTGCACCAGAGGAGCTTACACTTTTAATGTCCCACCAGAGCCAACTATTACTATATGTAGATTTCAAGTTTGTGAAATATTTTTCCCTTTTTAATTTTACTATTGTCCCTCTGGGCTCTTTGCGGCTCTGTCCATTTGTTTCTTCAAGTTTATATTGTCAGAAAGTCTATCCCTTGCTGCACTGACACAAAGTGACTTATAGGGGGCAGCAGACCTCAGTGTCTGTACACTGGGGTACAATATAGAGCTGGCTTCACACGTGACATATCTTGTGGCCTTGTGTCTTCTCAGGAAGAGATCTCCGAAGATGATGTGGACGATTCCTTCAAATCTATGTTTCGGCAGCTGGCAGGAGATGTGAGTTGACTGATGGAGATTATCTGATGATGGGTCAGATATGTGGCGCATTTATAACCATAATAAACCTGCAACAATAATTAATTTTGTCTGTTTTCTCCACTAAGGACATGGAGATCAGTGTTTTTGAGCTGAAGACCATCCTCAACAGAGTGGTGTCCAGACGTAAGTGAAAGATGAGCTCCTGGGAAGCAAAATTGTTCAGGTGTCCGGGGATCTGTTAGTGAGTCGCTCTGCTATACTGGAGTGCTGATCTCACTGGTGACAAGGATACTGGGGAGTGAGCAGTGTGTACTGGAGTGCCGATCTCGCTGGTGACATGAAGAGTGAGCAGTGTGTACTGGAGTGCCGATCTCGCTGGTGACATGAAGAGTGAGCAGTGTGTACTGGGTGTAGATCTCACTGGTGACATGGATACTGGGCAGTGAGCTGTGTGTAGTGGGTGTAGATCTCACTGGTGACATGCATACTGGGGAGTGAGCTGTGTGTACTGGGTGTAGATCTCACTGGTGACATGGATACTGGGGAGTGAGCTGTGTGTACTGGGTGTAGATCTCGCTGGTGACATGGATACTGGGGAGTGAGCTGTGTGTACTGGAGTTCCGATCTCACTGGTGACATGGATACTGGAGAGTGAGCTGTGTGTACTGGTGACATGGATACTGGAGAGTGAGCTGTGTGTACTGGTGACATGGATACTGGAGAGTCAATTGTAGGTATTGGAGTGCAGATCTCGCTAGTGACATGGATACTGGGGAGTGAGCTGTGTTTTACTGTAGTGCAGATATCACTGATGACATGGATATTGGGGAGTGAGCTGTGGGTACTGGAGTGCTGATCTCGCTGCTGACATGAAGAGTGAGCAGTGTGTACTGGAGTGTAGATCTCACTGGTAACATGTATACTGGACAGTGAGCTGTGTGTACTGGAGTTCCGATCTCACTGGTAACATGGATACAGGGCAGTGAGCTGTGTGTACTGGAGTGCCGATCTTACTGGTGACCTGGATACTGGAGAGTGAATTGTAGGTATTGGAGTACAGATCTCGCTAGTGACATGGATACTGAGGATTGAAGCTGCACTTTACTGTAGTGCAGATATCACTGATGACATGGATATTGGGGAGTGAGCTGTGTGTACTGGGTGTAGATCTCACAGGTAACATGTATACTGGGCAGTGAGCTGTGTGTTCTGGAGTGCTGATCTCACTGGTGACATGGATACTGGGGAGTGAGCTGCAGAGGTGGGGGACTTGAGTCACCTGTTTTGAGGACTTGCGACTTGCTTGACTGAATTCAATAAATGACTCGACTTGTCACTACTGACTTGCGACTTGACTTTGACTTGGGCTATATGACTTGCAATGAATTGGCATCATAACACTACCACCACTAACTCACCACCACTAATACACTAACCGCAAGCCGCCGTCTGCCTACCTGATCGGCGTGTCACGCAGACAGACGGCGGACATTGCAGTGTTCAAAAGCCGCGCCTCCTCGTCTGTGATAGGCTGAACACTCAATTTCACAGCAGGCAGTGTTTAGTCTATCACGGACATCCTCTCATCCTCGTCTGTGTTATGAGGATGAGCGGCTGTCCGTTTATAGGCGGAACACTGAATGCTGGGAAATTGAGAGATCCGCCTATCACAGACGAGGAGGAGACGTGGCTTTTGAATACTGGAATGGCTGCTGGGACGCCACCGATCAGGTACACGGCTGCCTGACCATAAAGTTTATAATATACTGTACAATAAAAAAAATATATCTCTATATATATATATATATATATATATATATATATCTAGTGAGAAGTAATTTCCTTGTTCCTCATCCCTGCCATTTTTATATGTACAACCACCTCTACATATCCTCTTCTTTAACCACTTCGGTACCGCGCTATTGCCAAATGACGGCATTAGCGCGGACCTACATTTCCGGGACTACGTCTATTGACGTCGTCCCGTGTACGAGCGGCCTGCGCGCCCCCTGAGGGGCGCGCGCGGCGCGCTCTGTGATCGGCGAGTCCATGAGACTCGCCTGATCACCGATCCGTGCAAGGGGTCGATCCCGACCCCTTATCACGTGATCAGCTGTCAGCCAATGACAGCTGATCATGTGATAGAACGGAGCCGGTAATCGGCTATTATTCCTCCTCGCGCTGACAGCGCGAGGAGAAAAAAAAAAGCCGATCACCGGCGGCCGTGTTCGGGACATCAGTCCCGATCACGGCCAGTAATGTAAGCGCTCACCTGCCCCCTGCCAGTGCCCACCTGCCCCCTGCAGTGCCAATTTAATAAAAGTTAGTGCCCCCCGTCAGTGCCACCCAGCAGTGCCACCCAACAGTGCCCACAATCTGCCTCAAAGGTGCTGCACCCCAGTGCCGCCCATCAGTGCCCAGCAGTGCCGCCCATCAGTGCCCAGCAGTGCCGCCCATCAGTGCCCAGCAGTGCCACCTATCAGAGCCACCTATCAGTGCCACCTATCAGTGCCCATCAGTCCCATCTATCAGTGGTACCCATCCGTGCCACCCATCCGTGCCATCTTATCTGTGTCCATCTTATCTGTGCCGCCTTATCTGTGCCCATCGGTGCCGCCTTATCTGTGCCTATTAGTGCCGCCTTAACTATGCCTATCAGTGCCCACCAATGCAGCCTATCAGTGCCCACCAATGCAGCCCATCAGTGCCCACCAATGCAGCCTATCAGTGCCGCCTAATCAGCGCACTTCAATGAAGGAGAAAAATGACCCGTTTGCAAAATTTTAGAACAAACTATTAAAACATGATTTATTTTTTTTATTTTTTTGCATCTTTTTTTGTTTGTTTAGCAAAAAATAAAACTCCCAGCTGTAACTAAATACCACCAAAAGAAAGCTCTATTTGTGGGAAAAAAATGATAAAAATTTCATTTGGGTACAGTGCTGTATGACCGCGCAATTGTCATTCAAAGTGCATCAGCGCTGAAAGCTGAAAATTGGTCTGGGACTGAGGGGGGTTTAAGTGCCCAGTAAGCAAGTGGTTAATAGAGACGATATCTTGTCAATACAAGGTTAAGTATATTGTATATGCATAGTATGTTTTTTAATTCTGCTGTAGTACAATGCACAATCCAAAAATAAAGCCCACATCTTTGGTTCAAAAAGAATCTAACTCAGAACTGTCCATTAGGTCACTTGTTTTACATATGTTAAAAATTGTGTTTTTATATGAAACTTGTACATAAGTGCTAGCTGATGCAATCATAGTGATTATCACACTGACCTGCACTGTAATTAAATGTTATTTTATCAGGGCATAATGCAGAGGACACAACTACCACTGACTATAAATGTATAGGGTGCTATTTACAAAGTATATTAAAACCCTAAAACTGACCCATTGTACACCCCCATATCTGGCATTTTAAGTGGCTATTCTCATCACCATTCAAGTGTCCAGACGTTGGCATTGTGTCCATTGATTTAGTTGTTAAAATACTTTATTAGTTTGAAGTTCAAACTTTGAACTTAGTTATTTTCCCCCTCAGCAAGGACTACATTTTTTCAGGCTTGTTGGCCATTTAATTGCTGAGTGTTCTGCTCCTTGTCTGCTGTTTGGGCATTCAAAGTGTTTCTTTAATGTGCCAAGAAAAAAAGCACAAAGCAGTTTTGTTATAAAGCGGTAGTAAACCCGCTGAAGTTTTTTTTTTTTTTGACCTGCAAAGGAAAAGGCATAATGAGCTAGTATGCACTGCATACTAGCTCATTATGAAATACCTTAGAATGAGGCCCCAACATCTGGCCCGATCCATGCCGAGGGAGCTGACATGTTCCCTCGGCATGTCTTCCGGGTATCGCAGATCCGGCGCTGTGAGTGGCCGGAGCCGCGATATATCGTCACTCCCGCGCATGCGCGCGGGAGATTTCTTTCCGGCAGGGTCCAGCGTCTGCCGGACTTTCAGCCGAGAATCCCATGTGCGCATGCGCCGCTGCAGTCAGCGGTGCATTGCGAGGGGAATATCTGCTAAACCGTACAGGTTTAGGAGATATTTTTTTTTTTTTACCTACAGGTAAGCCTTATAAAAGAAGAAAAATAATAAGCTGCGCTGAGTGTGCTATAAATTAGAGCAAAAAAAAGCCCACTGTGCAAAACGATATGAACAAAATGAATACCTTCTTATATCTTATTCTGCCCCCAACTGATGGGGGAACTGTGTATACAAAAATATAAAAGCCAATAGTGTAATTTATACTTGCTGCCCTACCCTTAGGTGGGCACACCACAACCTTAGTAACCAATAATATGAATGGTGTAAATCAATTGATCAAATCTAAAAAAAAAAAACACCCCGTGAACACAGAGAGTCTCTATGAACATACAAATTGGTGAACAAAGAAAAAAGTCCAACTTAAATAGATTAAATACAAAAGAGATCCTCCATAAATGAAGAGTGTTCAATCCACCACCATATATATGTCTGAATTCACTTCTTACCGGAAATTCATGACCCCCCCACTACAGAGGGTCACAATGAGCATATAGGTGTGTAATCGTCCCCCACTCCAAAGGAATCCTTATTGTTCGCCTTGCACCACCGTTTTCATATGTAAATGACTGGATACATTTTCATGGGATACCTCTCATATATTTGGAAGGCTCAAGATATGCACCATGAAAGAGAGATAAAGCTCCAATAGTGTAAAACCCTTTATTGTAAAAACTTAAAAATGATAAAATAACACTTACAATAAAAATGAAGCTTCAGAGCCTTAAGTCCGTTGCGCCGGCCGAACGCACACGGACAAACCCGTCCTGCCTGGACACTGAACACGAGGTGACGTTAGCGTGTCGCTCAGCCCTTCTAAGCCTTATTATAGGCTTTCCTGTAGGTAAAAGTTATAAAAATGACTATACAACCACTTTAATGTTGAAAATAAAACAAAACCTTTCCTGCACACTGACTTTTAACTCATTTGGTGGAAATGGGGTAGATCAGTATTTTGACTTGATTTGTGACTTGACCAAAATAAAGGACTCGACTTGACTTGCTTGCTTTTCGCAACAGTAACTTGAGACTTGCTTGTGACTTGCACATGTGTGACTTACTCCCATGTCTGGTGAGCTGTGTACTGTAATGCAGATATCACTGGTGACCTGGATACTGGGGTGTGAATTGTAGATATTGGAGTGCCGATCTCACTGGTGACATGGATACTGGGGAGTGAGCTGTGTGTAGTGGGTGTAGATTTCACTGGCGACCTGGATACTGGGGAGTGAGCTGTGTGTACCGGGTGTAGATTTCACTGGCGATCTGGATATTGGGGAGTGAGCTGTGTGTACCGGGTGTAGATTTCACTGGTGACATGGATACTGGGGAGTGAGCTGTGTGTACTGGATGTAGATCTCACTGGGGACATAGATACTGGGGAGTGAGCTGTGTATACTGGGTGTAGATCTCACTGGTTACATGGATACTGGGGAGCGAATGTGTGTATTGGCGTGCTGATCTCATTGGTGACATGGATATTGAGGAGTGAGCTGTGTTTTCTAGAGTGCAGATCTCGCTGGTCTCTTCTCTTGATCTTCAATATGTGGAGTAAATCTGTGAATTCTCACTATATAAGCACTCTTGGTGATGGGCAATGTGTGAAATGTAAGTCTCTGAGGTCTGTCTCTCACCATGTCTCCCTTTCTCCACAGACAAAGACCTGAAAACTGATGGCTTCAGTATGGAGTCCTGCCGACAGATGGTCAACCTGATGGATGTATCCTTCTTCTGTCAGACTGTGACATTTCTGGCATTAGTTAATTCTTGCTATAGCCCGCGGCCCGGGGTTTGGGGACCCCCATGTTTAATGGGATCAATCACACCTTTTAGTATTAGTAACTTGCCCGCCACCATTTCCGGTGAATGTCATGTATCGAGGTTCCTGTTAAGATTTTTGTAGTATTCGCAGCAGATCCTTAACTCTTTCCTTACAGAAAGACGGCAGCGGGAAACTAGGTGTCGTGGAGTTTCAGATACTTTGGAATAAGATCCGAAACTGGCTGGTAAGAGCTGCTAGTGACCGTTCAGTAATTCTAGTCCATTTCTATATTGTATGTTTCGTAAGACATTCAAAGAAATCACCATGAAAGTGTCCTTGTCAGGCTGATAATACTTTGTGAGCTGGTGGTGTGAAGGTGCACAGAGGGTTCTCCTGGCTTAATGGGTACACTTAGTAGCCTATATAGCCGGCCATAGATGGTGCAATTACTCCAACACAGTCAGTGTCTTGCAACCCGTGGTTGCAGGAAAGAAAATCTCTTGATTTTACCCCATCAACATAGCTGGTGTCGAAGGGGCAATTCCTCTTGCGGCGCTATTGTGTTCTACCGGCAAGGGGTTGGGAAGCTGTCCTTGCCAGGAGAACACACAGCGATTATTCCTAGTGGCCATAGCCGCTGGCAATAATCGCATGAAAAATCCGACATGCTGGTTGTACCCAAGTCGATCGATGGATCAACTTTGATACAATCAGCCTGCCCATAGATGGTTTGAATCTTGGCCAGTCCTTGTTGACACGGCTGTGATTCCAACCATCTATTTGCGGCCTAAAGCTGATCTATGTGTTTGTAAAGCTGTTTTTTCACTGCATAATTTCAGTAAATAATACAAATTACATGAAGATGTATTTTAATGCGAGCAATCGCAATACACTACCCTTTTTTTATTTTTTTTCTGGTAAAATATAAAAGACTGGGCTGCGTCGAGTAAATGGATACCAATCGTGAAATTGTGCATGTCCCTTAACCACTTCCCGACCGGCGAACGACTATGTACGTTGGTAGAATGGCACGGGCAGGCAAATTGGCGTACAGGTACGTCCATTTGTATTTGCTGCCTTGCCATCGCGTGCACGCATGCAGGTCGGGACCCTCGTGAGTCCGGTTGCAGGTCCCGCTGACTCGATCGCCGTGGGGATACTCGCGATCGTCTCACGGGGAGACTGAACAGGGAGATGCCGTTGTAAACAGCATCTCCCCGTTCTGCCTAGCAACAAGTGACACTGATCTCTGCTCCATGTGATTGGAGCAGAGATCAGTGTTCACTAACACACAGCCACGCCCTCCACAGTTACTAACACGCCCCTAGGACACACTTAACCCGTACACTGCCACCCACTGGTTAACCCCTTCACTGTCAGTGTCATTTGCACAGGAATCACTGCATTTGTATAGCACTGATTGCTGTATAAATGACAATGGTCCCAAAATGTGTCAAAAATGTCTGATGTGTCCGCCATAATGTCGTAGTCACAATAAAAATTGCTGATCGCCGCCATTATTAGTAAAAAAAATATATATTAATAAAAATGCCATAAAACTACCATAATTCCCTATTTTGTAAACGCTATAAATTTTGTGCAAACCAATCAATAATCACTTAATGCGATTTTTTTTTTTTTTTTTTTATTGATTTTTTTTTTACTAAAAATATGTAGAAGAATACGTATCGGTCTAAACGAAGAAAAAAAAGTTTTTTATATATATTTTTGGGGGATATTTATTATAGCAAAAAGTAAAAAATAATGCGCTTTTGATCAAATACCACCAAAATAAAGCTCTATTTGCGGGAAAAAAAAGACATACAATTTATTTGGGCACAGCCTCACATGGCCGTGCAATTTTCAGTTTATCTCAAAAAAGGGCCCGGTCAGGATGGGGGTAAAAACTTCCGGTTTAGATGTGTGTTTTTTGTTTTGTTTTTTTAAATGGATACATTTGTGTCCAATATGCTATTATTATAATCAAATGTATCCACTTAATAAAAATCTGTTTCATGCTGTTTATCATTTTATTTTTATGCTCAGCAGTTCTGGTAACACAAACTATATATATATATATATATATATATATATATATATATATATATATATATATATATGTGTGTATATATATGTTCAATGAAAAATGCAATTAATAGAACCTGTTTTTGTGTCTGATCTTCTTTTCTATAGACTCTCTTCCGGCAGCACGATATGGATAAATCTGGGACGATGAGCTCCTACGAGTTGCGTCTCGCCCTAGAAAATGCAGGTGAGCTCAGAATAAGTCAGAATGTGTGCGATCTGCGATGAACGTGGTCTGGACTGAGATGTCTTTACCATCTGTCTGTCTGTCTGGGCTGATAACTTTCCTATTCTCTCTCTATTCCATATGGCGTTTTCCTGTCTCGTTACTGACCTCTGTTTATATCTCTGCAGGGTACAAACTGAATAATAAGATCATGCAAGTGCTGGTGGCCCGTTATGCTGACAATGACCTGGGAATCGACTTTGACAATTTTGTGTGCTGTATACTGAAGCTGGAGGCCATGTTTAGTAAGTCCATGTGCTACCCTTGTCTGATGACCATGTAATACTTATTATACTCCAGGCTACAGGGCAAGGCTTTGCTCCAAGTCTATGCAATTATATCTCCAGACACCTATCCTCGTGTAATACCTCACTTCACCACCAGGGCACCAGTGTTCTATTTGATATGTTGTTGAGCGACCAAAAAAGGATTCCAGGGGTCCATAAGAGGCATGTTGGGAGCACGCCGGCGCCCCCCAGCAAAAGCAGCCTGGCCGGCGCCCCCCAGCAAAAGTAGCCTGGCCGGCGCCCCCCAGCAAAACCTAAACTGCTTTCACACTGATGATTACCCACAGCGCGGGTGCAGGGTAGTGCTGTGGGTTAACTGAACTTTGCCATAGACTCTGCCTGTGGCAAAAGCCGGCGCTGTACAGGAAGCATCGGCTTATAGGCTCTGCTCTGCAGCCATTTTCTTCCTCTACCACCAGCTTCATTCACAACACCGATGTTGTGGTATGACGGGTCCGTAACCTGCGATCTGGGCTTGCTAACCTGACATTCCAGAGCAGGAGGTCGCGGGCCACATCAAAGGGCTCCGTTGGCCACCCCTGCTGTAAAGGAACCTAAGAAGATGTAAGGGGTCTCTTCAGACTTTCATTATCATGTGGTACACCATATCATCTCCAGGAGCAATAATATATCTTATGCTGTACAGCTAGCAAAAAGAATTTGAGGCATCCATAAAAGGAGTGTTGGGATCTTTTCAGGCTGCCGTCATTATGTCATGCCCCCCTTTCTCCCCCCCCCAATCACCACTAGGGGGCAATATTCTATTTGCTATGCTTAACAGGTACCAAAAAGGATTGAAGGAACCCATAAGTGGAGTGTTGGGATCTCTCCCAGGTCCCCATTGCCATGTAATACCCCCTACCACCAAAAGGGGCCGATATTGCCTTTTTGACACACTCTACACCAGTCTACAGGAACCTAAAATGAGACTTTCATTGTCATGTAATACTCCGTTATAACCAGGAGCAATATTTTTATTTCTAATGCTGTACAGCTACCAAAAAGGATTTAAGTGATCCATAAGATGAGTGTTGGGATCGTTTCAGGCTACCATTATTATATCATGACCCCCATCACCACCAGGGGGCAATATTCTATTTGTTATGGTATACGGTGCCAAAAAGGATTTTAAGGGATCCATAAAAGGAATGCTGAGATCTCTTTAGGCTCTCATTGTCATCAGATACCTCATATCACCACCAGGGGATTTGCTGCACAGGGACCAAAAAGGATTCAAGGGGTCCATTAGAATAATGCTGGGAACCTACAAGGGGGAACAGTTGAGATAGACAGTAAGGGACCCTGCTTCTACTGCTGACCATATGAGAACCTCCCATAGAGAAAACCGAACGCCAGGACTCATACTGGTTTTCATGTGTGGCCTCAATAGTGCTGCCAATGATGGTCCTGAGGGCTCAGATGAAGTTAGCTGGCTCCTATTGATGGCGGTACAACACAATTATAGTGAATGTCAAAAGCAGCTTTTCACATCTATGTCTGGTGTTGTCTCTGACTTTATCTCCTGTTGTGTAGAAGCCTTCACCCTGGTGCCCAGCCCTGGTCTTATATTGTTCTCAGTGTGCGTTATGCAGCCACATATTGAACCGGCTGGCTATACAATATGCAGGACATATTCAGTGCTAAAAAAAAAAATTATTAAAAGTACAAATGGTCTTTAAAAAACTTTGAATACAAAAATATGTCTCCATACCAGATAGCAAGGATAACTTGCCACAAATTTGTTGGAGTGTTGAAATGTAAGTCTTGTTAACTTGCTGCACATTTTCACTGGCAAGTTGTACACTTGCAGAGCACTCGAAGCACAAGTTCTAGTTGACACTTTTCTCATTTTGTAGTAAATTTGTGTGGCAAGTTTCTATCAAAAGCAAAGTTGCAGTGGTGAGTCTACAGCTAGAGCTTGGCAAGTCTACAGCATGAAAATTCAGCCACAGTGCCCCCTATGGTGGGATGACTATTGCACAACATAACTGAACCAGAACTTGCAGCAGACTTTCAGAATGTTTGCAAAGAAAGTTGATCTGGAGTCATGCAATATGAACTTGCTGCAATTGTGCAACAAACTTGTAAAGCCTGGAAAGTCTAGCCATAGCTTAGCAAGTAACTTTATAAACGTGCAGCTCTTGCTTGCTATCTGGGATACTATCTTTGTTTCTCTGCTCAATATGAATTGTGTGTTTGCATCTTGCAGGGTTTTTCAAAGCCATAGATGATGGAAGTGGCACAGCAGAGATGGGACTAGGAGAGGTGAGTTGGTGGCTTAATGATCCTCTTACCATGAGGGAAAGGGGGAGGGGGGTGTGACTGCATAGAAGTCAGGATCAGGGCTGACATTAGAAATGATGGTACAGCCTACCCGACAGGGCTCCATTGTCCCCTTGGGCACCCAGGGAAGAAGAATAAAGCAGGACCTGCAGCATTTCATGGTGACTTCTAAATGTGGCAAACTTCAGGTAACAGTGGGAGGGGCCTAAAAATGAGCCTATAGATACAGGGTGAAAAGTAACTAAGGCACAGAGTCTAGGGGTCAAGAATAAATAGGGCATGAAGTGCAGGGGTCAGGAGTGAGTAACGCAGTGTGTAGGGTTCGTGTGTCTGTGTGTGTGTGTATATGATGTACGGACTGCAGGGGCCAGGTGAATGTAATGCACAGAGTGCAGGGGTCCAGAGTGGGTAATGCACAGACAGCAGGGTTAGGCATATGTGATGCACAGAGAGCAGGGGTCAGGACTCTTTTTGGCCTCCCGTTACTCCCTATGTTCTGGTATACTGCAGCTTGTGCCCCCCTCTACCAGCAATCCAGATTTCTTCCCATCCATAGATCATGCAATGGAAACTGTAGCTCTCTTCCATTGTGGGTAGAAATCTGACAGGTGTGAATGGGTGTGACAGATCAGGAGTATTGTCAGAGCCTGTACGTCAAGGTATGAGGTCATGGAGGGTGGGATAGACCTGTAATCTCCTGGCTTGTCAAGGTATGAGGTCATGGTGGGCAGGATAGACTGGGAGTCTTCTGACCTGTTGTTCAGTTTGAGGTCATGGTGGGCAGGATAGACTGGGAGTTTATAAGGTCATGGTGGGCAAGATAGACTGGGAGTCTCCTGACCTACTGGTCTATTTTGAGGTCATGACCTAACCTGTTGTTCAGTTTATGAGGTCATGGTGGGTGGGATAGGCCAGGAGACTCCCAGTCTATCAGTCCAGGTATGGGGGTTATGGTGGGCAGGACAAACCTGGAGTCTCCTGGCTTGTCAAGGTATGAGGGCATGGTGGACATAATAGACTGGCAGTCTCCCGACCTGCCGGTCAGTTTGAGGTCATAGTGGGCAGGATAGACTGGGAGTCTTCTGACCTGTTGTTCAGTTTATGAGGTCATGGTGGGCAAGATAGACTGGGAGTCTCCTGACCTACCGGTCTATTTTGAGGTCATGACCTGACCTGTTGTTCAGTTTATGAGGTCATGGTGGGTGGGATAGGCCAGGAGACTCCCAGTCTATCAGTCAAGGTATGGGGGTTATGGTGGGCAGGACAAACCTGGAGTCTCTTGGCTTGTCAAGGTATGAGGGCATGGTGGACAGAATAGACTGGCAGTCTCCCGACCTGCCGGTCAGTTTGAGGTCATGGTGGGCAGGATAAACGAGGAGTCTCCTGGCCTCAGTCAAGTTTTTGTAGCTTCTGACTTTACATTTTTGAAAACCTGACTGAAGAACCTTTTTAAATAGCTAGTAATGCTAAATTTGTTGATAATACTGTTGCCTATCATTATATCATCTCAGTATTTGCACTCCAGCAAATTGTCAGAGATGTTCTCATGTGCAATTACAGCTCTTCTTTGTGTCCTGAAGGCCTGTGCACTCTTTTTGTCCCTGGTCCCCCAGTAACAGAAGTATCATTGGGGGGTTGTGGGGGGGGGGGGGTTGTCATTCGTGCAGAGTACTACAATCCTGCACCCTGCAAGTCTTTGCACATCTTGCTGTCACGTATGGCCTTAGCGTACACAGTGGATGGCAGGAGTCTCCCCTCACTCATGCCCACCAACTAAAGGACTTACATAGTTACATAGTTAGTAAGGTTGAATAAAGACACCAGTCCATCCAGTTCAACCTGAGTGAATGTCTGCAATTGTCCCTATCCCAGTACATTGCACACTCACATTGGTCCCTACCCTCAAGGAGCCCACATTCCAAGGTCCCCATTCATATACTAGGGCCAATTTGGGACAGAAGCCAATTAACCTACCTGCATGTCTTTGGAGTGTGGGAGGAAACCGGAGTACCCGGAGGAAACCCACGCAGGCACAGAGAGAACATGCAAACTCCAGGCAGGTAGTGTCGTGGTTGGGATTCAAACCAGCGACCCTTTTTACTGCTAGGCGAGAGTGCTACCCACTACACCACTGTGCCGCCACTTGAGTGACCGCCTCCTCCTGAGATAGGCACAAGCCATTGCAAAGACTATACACTATAATATGTGCTTGGAAAATGCATTTGTATTGTCACGGTCCTGTGGCGATAAGCAACTGTGTACCTGTTAGTGCACATGAATGGGATTTTCAGGAGGAGTGTGCTTGCAGGTAAGTTTTCAGTAGAAAATAATATTCTATATTATTTAAATATTTTTTTTTGTTAACTAGACCAGCAATCCACCTATTTGGGGCATAGACAACAAAAATATTCAGAGTGTAGTTCTCCTTTAAAGCCTAAGCGGTGTCATGTATAGAATGTCCACATGGGGGCAGAAGAGGACATGAAGCCAGCACCTGTGCTTAACCCTTTATTGCTGGTTTGTCTTTTGCAGTGGTTGACGCTGACAATGTGCGGATAGACAGACGGACGGCCATATTTCCTGCTCCGCCCGGATACAGACACTCCTGTATATTTGCTCTCACTAGCCTCTTCTTTTAGGGAACTAATTATTAGGACTTAACACACAATTTTCTCTGCACATCACCACCTGTGGCCATGACACATTTTCCCAGAAGCCTCTGCACACAGGACTTTCTCTGACCACTCAGAACCAGCCAATCAGAACAGTGGATGTGACTCTCTGGTGCCTTACAACTCTACCATGCAATCACTTGTGGTGGGGGGGGGGGGGGTGGTGAGATCCCCCACCAAGTGCGATGCAGAGGCTGTTTATCCTTCATCTTCTTTGGTACGCAGAAACCCGCATTTGGGGCTGCAGAGATTATGGAGCACTCCACTGAGCAGACAGAGGCCGCCGCGTGCCCACAGATTATTGGGAGCCACGAAAAAAAAATATATATATCATGTATCGTATTGTTTTTACCAAATCTAAAGATTTTCTTTACGGAATTTCTTCTTAAAAAATAGTTGCTTGGCCCTCTGGGGTCTTTCTAAATATAGGGCAAGTATGTGAGTGAAAAGACATGACTTTGTTGACCAGTGACCATCATCATAGCCAGATAGTTGGCATTTGTTGAAGGTGGTCACCAATGACATCCTACATAGTCCTCTCTGTGGAAGTGTTCTTTAAGGGCCATCTTAACCATCTGAATCTTGGGTATGTAATGCACCAAAGATGTATTGTACACAAAAGAGGTGTGAAATGGTGCCAAAGTTGGAGTCTGTGAACTGCAAGACTCCTACTATCTGTGGTCTGAGGAACGGGGGAGGTAAGGGGGTCAGTGACCATTTCTCTGCTTTTGAAGGGTTGTCTGTTCATGAGTTGTCTGCTGTTCTATCATTGGATGGATTAGCTGGTGTTTTTGGGGGGAATGGGACTTGTCTAAAGTTTTTGGAAAGGTTGGCCGCCTCTGTACCTCATGGGGTGCTCCTGTCTGTCTTTGAGTCTCCCCTCTTTTTTGGGGGGCATTTCTCCTTTTCTCTATATTTTGGAGATCAGCGAGGTGTCTCTGAATGTGAATGTTGCTAGACTGCATGTTAATAAAGAAAAAAGGCAATAAAAGGATTGTAAGGATTTTCTCCTGGTCTCTTTATCATTTCATTGAAGACTCTTCACTCAATAGATACGTTGATGACTATCAAAGCCATTCATTGGCCCAAACTCAGCACAACAGCAGATTCAGTCCCAGGGGTTTTCTCCATATGACTCAAAAGCCACAAATCCTGTAAAATTCCTACTTCTGTGCGCTAACTAAATCGATAGTCATATTAATACAGCCTTTCCGAAACCTCTTACCATGGAGGAATCTAGGCAGAAACTTTTGGATCTCCTGTGGCCCCAGCTAATAATTACTATGTCTATATCTCATGAGACATTAGTATGCAGAGTAAGTTGTAGACATAAGAATAAATGAATGAGGAAGGTGGCATATTGGGCATTTTTTGACAACCAGGCCTGCTCTGTAGGACTGGATTATTTTCAGTCTTAATAGTAATGTAGCGGATGACATTTGGGATCAAATGTCATAAGCATTGTAAATTTAGTTTTTAGCATCAGGACAATAAAGGTTCTGAGGGTTAATTATTGTAGGTAGGCTTAACACCAGTCTGGCCAGGCTGTGTTTAGAAGTTCTGCCTGGTCATGTGAACGGTGAGTTGCACATGACAGGCCAGAACCAAGTCTGGTTGGATGTTTGGGTATCGGCCCTCTCAGAGCCAATCAGCGGGAGTACTGGGGCCTGCTGAGGAGTCTGGGAGGGGGATACTTAAACAGGTGTAGGTCATGTGTTCAGGGTTCTGGAGTTGTTCGTGAGACCCGTGTGGTCTGTTCTGGTTCCAGGACCGGGGTAGCCCCATGAGCGGTCCCGGTCACAGGGTGTTCAACATCCCGCAACATGTTCCTGTCAGTGGCCCCTCATAGACCCGCCTGGTCTGGGGTAGGGATCCGTCTGTTCCTGAGTCTCGGAACCTGCTGGTCCGAGGCGCAGTAACTGAGGGAGGATTCAAAGTGTCCGGGTGTGCTCTTGGCTTGGAGGGACACCACAGCTCGTGGAAGTGACCGGGGGAGGATTCTTCGGAGGAGGGCCGGCAAGTGGCATCCTGAGAAGTGCCTGGTTACTGAGTTGGGAAGGACATTGATGAATTCACAATTTTCCAGTACCATAAAGGAAGTGGGAAACGTTCCAGGTATGGTTGGAAAAAGGTTCCTGTATACCCTCAGTTGATCAAGTTTTGAGTCCACATGCTGACTGCCTTAATCTCTGGCTAGAGATCTGTTCAGCCTTGAAGTACCCAGCTGCCAGTGGCTACTCTCTGGGTGGAAATAGAGACTTTGCTAAATCTGCAGTTCAAGGTGCCTGAGTTCTTCACCCGTGCCCTCTGTTCCCTAAGAGACTGTGTTTGTGAAAGTTCTACTGCAAAATAAACCTTTTTGAAAGGACTTCATCTGTGTCAGTGTACAAGTCGTTGGGTATCAACCCTGGGAACCCCTAGATGTGGAGGAGCAGGCCAGGAGAAGGTAACCGGTAAGCCCATTAAGTCAAGGCCGCCCTGCAATGGGTTATGGCCGCTACATTAAAATAAAACATAATAATGGTTAGAAAAGAAACAAAGACAATTTAGCCCTTTACAATTTATGCTCCATGGAAAAGTGACCCTTTATGTTGATGGTAGTCAGGGAAAGTCCCTACTTTAGTGATGGTCAATGAGAATAATCTGCCCCCCACTTCATTTGTGCTTAGTGACCCTAGTGCACTGATGGTCAGTAGGGAGGACTATCCTTGCAATGGGGATCAGTGGGAAGGGCTTTCCCTAGATTGGTGGTCAGTGGGAAGAACTCTTTACATTGACGGTCAGTAAGAAGCACTCTCCCTTTAATGAATGGTCACTTATCCAGCGTACACATGACCGGACTTTTCGACAGCATAGTTCAGACAGAAAGAATCCGTCGGACAATTCGATCATGTGTGGGCTTCATCTGACCTTTTCTGTCAAAAAAATCTGACAAACTTTAGAAATAGAACGTGTTTCAAATCTTTCCGCCGAGACCAGTTCCTATCGAGAAAACCGCTAGTCTGTATGTATGACCAACAACGACGCAATGGCAGCTATTGGCTACTGGCTATTGAACTTCCTTTTTCTAGTCCCGTTGTACATCATTGCGTTAAACAATCGGACTTTGATGTGATCGTGCAGGCAAGTCCGTTTCAGCGGAACTCCGTCGAAAAGACTGTCAGAGTTCATTCAGACGCAAAGTCCGGTCGTGTGTACGTGGCATAGGTCGTCCATGAGAAGAACTCTCCTTCGATTAGTGAAGGGTCCTACATGTTTGGTCAGTGAGAAGAACTCTCCCAAAATGAAAGGTCACTGAATGACCCTAGTACACTAGTGGTCAATATGAAGAACTCTCCTTATGTTAAAGGTCAATGAAAGGTCCTAGTAACCTGATGGTCAATGGAAAGCACTCTCCTTACATTGGTAGTCAATGTAGGGTCCTAGTACACTGGTGGTCAATGGAAAGAACTCCAACCTTGTGGTCAGTGAAGTTACCTAGTATGTTGGTGGTCAACGGGGGGAAGTCTCCTTTCACTGGTTGCCAGTGGGAAGAATGCCCCTTGCATTGGTGGTCAGCGGGAGGAATGCCCCTTAAATTGGTAGTCAGTGGGAGGAATGCCCTCCTAACTGATTCCAGGAAATATTGATGTCCGTAGTAGCTTATTTGAGAGGAATAAATGGTTTATTGCCCTAGCAACCCCTAAAGGAATCTTAGCTGACACACAATTTAAAAGATTCACTGCCAACTGTGCAAAGCCACAACATGCCATATTCACTACATAGCTAACATAACCCTTGTTATCCATGGGCAAGCTTTCATGTTTCTGATGCATCTCAATATTATTAATGGCCATTGTTTTTGGAATGCGATGTCCAACAAGCTTATCAAAGTGTGAAGGTCAAATGGTCTCAGGCATTTGGCCATATAATTTAGGTAGTAGCTGGAAGAAGAGTTGCAGATATTGGTTGTGCTGAGGAAAACGGCAGCTATCGGCCAAGAAAACCGGTCCCATGTCAGAAACACTTCCACCAAGGAGATCGTCTATAAACCCTGAAGTTAGAATTTTTGGTCCAGCACTCTTGGTCTTGGATGCTCTGTTGATGTTCTGAACTCCTAACAAACCAACTTCAACTTTCACTGTCTGCTGTGAGATCCTTTTGGAGATTTTAGGTAAGATACATTCCGTTCTAGTCTTGTTGGGCCAACACCTTTACCAGAAAAAATGCTGCACAAGTTGCTTAATGCATGGGTGAAATAGATAGCTGGAGACTGCCATAGGATTCCATTCAGCCAATCGTGTGGTCCAGGTACCACAAGGTACTGGGTAGATGGCCCAGTAACTTGAGAGATTGATGACAGATCCACCTAAATGGATTTTATTTGCAAAAAACGTAGACAATGAACAGTCTCTTAAAACGGGATCAGAGGGTTGGAAATGAAGTTCAGGTACTCTTAGTGTCAAAGTCAATATTGAAGAACTTGCTTACTTTGACTGCATCCAGAGAATAGCCATTCGCAACTGGATGTTCACTCAAGTTGGACAGTCCCTCTCTTACAAGGCCTAGCAGCCAACAAGGCGCTTACTCAGCCACAGACGTTGTTGTAGAACGGGTGCCCAACCTTTTGAAGAGCGAGGGCCACTTAAGCAACTTGATAACCGGTCGCGGGCCACAATGAGTGGACTCTGCTTATGCAGAGTGAACAATAACACAGCCCACTCTACTCTATGGGCCCTCCAATCCGATCTGCTCAGATGGAAGGGAACGGATCCCTTTTTTTTTTTTTGCTAATCAGATTGGAGGTAGGCGGGTGTAAATGGACAGTAGTTCATTTACATCTGCCGCTCCATAGAGGTGAATAGAGGGTCTAATTGGGTCTGATTGTGTGAAAGGGGTCTAAGGCTGCTTTCAAGCTGATGCGCTGGGGTTTACCACAGCACAGTGCACCTGTGGCTTTCTTGTGGGTTAGCTGCACTTTGCCATAGGCTTCTATTATATCCTGCAGTTGAAGTTCACTTTCTGAAAGCACACCAAACTGGCAGGTAATAACAGAAGTCTATGGCTCAGTGCAGATAACATGCAGGTGCACTGCGCTGCACCTGAAAATCAGTTTGAAAGCAGCTCAGTAACCACTGAAGAACAGATATGCCCAGATATTCATTGTGATTTTAGTAATAAACTTGGCGATAACAACAGTCTTTCATTCAGGTATCGCCGACTGTTGTCCAAGGCAGAGTACATTTGGTATCACTCCGCCTGCGACAGTAGGCTGCGCTTCACAGGAAGCAGCACCTTATGCCTCTCTGTTTTGCCTTGCGTCCCCTACCTTCATTCACAACTCTGATGCTCTGAGATTGCCAACCAGCCATCCCAGAGCAGGAGGTCGAGGGCCACATCAGAGTGCTCCGCGGGCCACAGGTTGCCCCCGGTCCACTGGTTGGGCACCCCTGTTGTCGAACATAAAAGGATAAGTCTCTGCCACAGACGTTGTAGAACAGGAAAACTAAAATTGTAGAACACTCGTGTGATACCTGGATCTTTCAGCCAGCTTGGTGATATCCACAAGACTGGATTCTCTTAGGTACTTCAGCTTCTCCCGGCTCTTGCTAAGAAACCAACCCATACGTGGCCTTCTTCTGAAGAGTCCTCCCTAGATAGCATGAAGTCACTGGGTCTCTCCCAAACCGGAGACGGCACACAAACACCTCAGAATCCTCCTTTAGTTTCCTTGCCTCGGGCTAGCCAGCCCTGAGACCACAAGATCGGTTGGAGCCGCACCCCAGGCCATAGCCTTCCTGAGGGCTGGTCAGGAGGACCAGGACCATGAAGTCAGTACATCCTTCTGGACCGGAACCCCCGAACCACGTGACATGCGCATCTTAAATACCCTCTCCCGGAAAGCACAGCAAGATCGCCACTCCCACTGGGCGGGCTCTGAGAGAGTAACTTAAGCACCCAACCAGACCATAGTTCCATGCCTGCCAGAATAGACAGCGCCCCCTGTGGTCAGGCTGAATATCTCATACCCCAGTCAGATTGATGCTGAAGTCCAAATTTTGACAATTGTACCCAAACCAAACTGCAGTTCGGATGTAACCTTAAATATGAAAAACACGTGGCACATGCTCTTCAGGAGCCGGCGCTACACACTCCCCCTGCTAATTTAGACAATGTCCTCATCGTCTGGGAAAGACAGGAAAAAACCTAGAGATAACAAACTAGCTCTATCAAAAAAAAAAAAACAGAGTACCTGAACGTTGGGGTAGGGATGGGAAGAGGGAAGGAAAACAAACTTTCCAGTATTGTGGGAAGACATTGTTTAAACACAGAGTTATCATACATAAAGATTACCACCCAAACCTGTCTACCTAAACCACCCATTCTCCGGCAGCTTGATAGATGCTCCTTGGTGCACCCTAAAAGAGAAAGAAAACATGCAAACAATATGTTATACACAGACTATTAGAAAGCAGGGTTCCATCCAATCTCAATGGATCCTTCTCCTCTAAACCTTAAAACTTTTAAAACTTCCTTTTTTTTTCTTATAAAACAGTGCTAATTACGCCGACTCATGCCAACTAGTGGTATGAGCCGCTAAGGTGCAGAAAAAAAGGGAGAAAGATCGCGCTACAGAATGATGTATACAAGTCAAAATAATGCTGCAGTTCTAATATACCAAAAAATATATGTGAGTAAAAAGAAGACAGAGAGAACCGCGCAATCCCTAAAGTTTAGAATAGGGTGACTGGTCCCTCCAATTGGGGGACAAAACTTAAAAAACAGGCTAGTGGACAAATGTAATATCCCCTAGTACAGGGGCCAATATGTGTTCGTGAAAACACTGCGTATACTGAACTTAATAGGCAACAAAAGTTCTATTAAATATACAAAATATACATTTACATAAAAAGACAAAAATTACAAAAATCATATGTGTGAACAAGTGACCTTAGTAGAAATAATACTCTATAGTGAAATACAAAACGTGAAACAAAATTGATCAGCAAATAATCATAAATTGTAGTCCATAAATAAAACTAAAAAGGAACACCACGTGTATCAAATAGCCTCAGAATTCTGGTTGCTGCTCCAACTTATGGAAAAAGCTATAGTGCACCACCACCAAAGGGATAAGATGGCTTCTTACCAGATATCCTGGTAAATCACACTTTGACAAATCCAACCGACCACCATGGGTGTCTGATTCCCCAGCTTTATTGATGCTCGGATGTCCTGGTAGATCACACTTTAACAGATCGAACCGAACCACGTGGCACCAAGTGCCAGTTCAAAGGTATTCCAATAGATTGATAGGAAGTTGGCCATAAAACGGAAAAATACTCCAAATAGTGAAATACCGTTTATTAAAATATATAAAAAAAGAAGAAATACACTTACAGTATTGATGAAAAAGCAGGCATATCAAAAAAGGGATGCGTCGGCCGAACACAGTATTCCACAATTTGTATCCTTATGTTGAACGAGAGGCAAATCCTAGCGTGTCACACCGCCCTACGCGTTTCGTGATAAATCACGTCGTCTTGGGGTACGGGTGACACGCCATTCTGCCTCATATTTTTATATGCCAAACAAAGGCCCAAGGCACCTCCTCCGTGGGAGGCCCAGGCCCTCTATACCGGAAGTGACGCAAATGCGTCTAAAACAGCTACCCAATGGCCGCCTCCGGCTATCGCCGAGCGGCCAATCTAAAATCATACGCACATTATACGTAGGAATAGATCCTGCCCTAATCATTGTGCCCAATCAGATGATCGAGTTCCCGTCATGGACGGGCGGAGATGACATCCACCAATGCCGTACTCAGCCCGCTCCAGGGCGGAAGATCCCACCTCATACATTGAGCTCAATCGCGGGATCAGATCCCCGCAATGTATGGGCGGAAATGGCGTCCGCCCTTGCCTACGCCCACGCAAGGGCAGAAGTGGCGTTTGTGCTAGTCCCCGCAATGTATGGGCGGAAATGACGTCTGCCTCTACCGTCCTCCGCATACGCAAGGGCGGAAGTGACGTTTGTGCTAAGATAGGAGTGACATCCATTATTGTGGTCTTCCTCCCAACACATATGTGGGCGGAAGGGGACACTCTCTGACGTCACCATCCGAAACTCCGAAGCCCAACTGCGGGACACCTTCCCACGGCACATGGGCAACCAAGCCTCGCCCTCGATCTGTGTCAACGTTGGCGTGGGAGCACACACTCCCCCCGCCAACGGCACCAGTCGAAAGAATTTTAGCTACAAAATAGGGATGGAGGTAGAGCAAAGCCCAGGACACACTATATCCCTAAATGTAATTCATCCGGCACTGGGTGACTCCAACAGAGGGAGAAGCCCACCCCCCAGTATACAAACCATTAGCAATTCTACTAACAGCAAATAAACAATGCATTACAAATGACATCATCTTATCTAATACAAAGCTCAATCCGACACTTCCTAAGGATTCCTTAAGTTACAAGAACAGGTCTATTACTCCATATTCATATTAACCCTATACCTACTTTCATGGATACACTAGACCGAAATGTTTATAATATGTAAAAAAATTATTTTTTAAAAAGAATTTTTAAAATAAATAATACAAAAGGGAAATCATGACCCCAGACTGAAATGACATATATGGTAACCACACACATCAACATCCCGCTCTTATGTGTTTCTATTCTTTCAATGTCTACTATGCTTCGAGCTCCGATCAATTTATTCCAACAATACCATTGATATATATTTCAAATGCAAATGGTAACTTGGAATTGATTCGTTCTATTTCCCACCCCTCCACCCATCTCCTCCAAAGGAGGGGGAGGAAGAAGAAGATGGGGGAAAGGTGGTCAAATAAACTCAGGACATTATTGTCGCCCATATTTCTGGACTAGGCATTATTTATAAAGGCATTGACGTCCGTATCTATATTCAACCCGAAGGGGGCATACGTTTTCAACCTGTAGATCCACGACATTTCTAAGCGGGAAATCTCTTTCACTAATGACCCGCCTCTCCAGTGCGGTTTGTACTTATCTATCCCTATAAATAGGGTATTGGAGGGATCCCTATCGTGAACCTCATCATAGTGTCTAGACACAGGGTGCTTGTCAAAGCCGCGTTTGATGTTACCGATATGTTCGTTTAATCTCACTTTTAGGGCCCTCTTAGTCCTACCCACGTATTGGAGTCCACAGGGGCATTGTATAAGGTATACCACAGCCTCCGAAGAACAAGTAACGAAAGGTTCAACTGTGTATTTTTTCTGAGTGCTGGTTGAGAAGAACTCACATATCTTAGAATTTTTATTTTTATTCAAAGAGCAAACTTGACAATTTTTACATCTGTAATACCCTTTCAAGTTCTGGAAGAAGCATCTATTCCTTTCGGGAGGGTTCTGTACACTGGGGGCAACCTTGCTCCCCAACGTAGAGGCCCCCTTAAAAATAACTCTAGGGGTCTCGGGTAAAACATTACCCAAAACTCGATCATTGGTCAACAGATGCCAATGTTTGCGAATTAGTTGTTTGACCTTCTTATGCTGAACAGAGAAGGTGGTGACAAAAGGCATAACCACCGTATTTCTATCCCTATCACCACCACCCTCTGCCAGCAAACATGATCTGTCCCTATTACGTACAGTAGTGACTGCTTCTGTAAGTAAGTTTGCTTCATACCCCTTTTCTATAAATCTCTGGGTCAAGATAGTAGCTTGTTCATCAAATTTGGTGACCTCCGTACAGTTCCTCCTTAGGCGCAAAAATTGCCCCAGGGGGAATGCTAAGGTGCAGTCTCTTCCTAGAACAGGTTCTGTGTCCAGTAAAGTAATCTTGACACGACAGGTTTTTTTTTTCTTTAACTGGCCCTGTCTAACTACGCCATAGTTCTGTAGTTCCAGCAGAAAATGCAAAATGATAAAGACCAAGAGAAACTCTCCTTGCAAATTCAAAGACTTGAATGATGAACAGTTCACCAGTAGAAATGGGGATCAGGCAAAGTTAAATCTTTCCCCTGTGCATCCACAGTGGTAATGAAATAAACAGCACTGTCTTTGTCCGGTCTGCAAATCGCAACTTTGTCCCCATAAATGTGCCGACTATAACTCCAATGTTGTAGACATCCGAAAAACCGTTCATACAGCTCCAGTGAAAAATCCTTTTGAAGCGGCTTTGGTACTTTTAAGTAGTTCCAGACGTTGTCCTCGTACCATGCCTTGCGGTTCTCCTAAATAATATTCATAATGTCCCTTGGGACATAGGGGAATTCCAATCTGTACTCATTGGCTATTCTCTTATGAAGGAGTCGCTGTGACCTTGCAAGTCTTGGCAGTGCGCGGGAACTTCTTATACTTTTAATTAGGAATAGCAGCAGATAACCAAGAACTAATTTATAGTTCTTATCCATTTCAACTGGCGCCCTAATCTGTGGGGCTTCAGGCTTCAATCGAAGGGAGACCGCATTCCAGGACTGAACGGCTGGCCAGATCAGAGAAGGGGGTTAAGCGCGCAGCCCTAACAGTACGGTAAGCATATTTATCCTTACCATTGTACGACTTCTCTGGTTTGCCTGGTTTATTTGGTCTTGTTGGCTCCTTTCGATTGTTCAAAGAGGCAGGTAACTTATTTCTCGCCTGAAGCTGTTTTAACGAACCTGCTAATGGTTTTCTGCTGACTATTATCTGTTCAGTGTCTGTCATTCTGAAGAATTGCAAATTTAGCAGACTGAAAGTGCAGCTGCAGGCGTGTGTCCATCCTCACCCCTAGATTGTGTCTCTGGTGGTGGGGTGGAATTCTGCAGGCATTTATAGACGGGGTTACTCGAGGTTGGCTGTGTAGGACCTCTGAGGGTTAAGCTCAAACTGTGAATTAGGGCAGTTTGAAAGAAGGCTTGCGGATGTGGCAGCCTTGCAACCGTCTATGAATGTTCTGCTCGGGAAAGCGTTCCTGAGGGTTTAGCTCAAACTGTGAATGAGGGCAGTTTGAAAGAAGGCTAGCTGGAATTTGGCAGTCTTGTGACTCAGGTGAGCTTTTCCCGAGAGCTATCTTTGCAGTTCAAAGAGTGTCAGGTGTCATGTCCTGTGTGTATTTGTCCATTACTGTTTGATATACACGAAGAGGGTGATGGTGCGAGAAAGTGGCTACCTGAAGGATCAGTTGGGCCATAAGCCACTGCTCCACACCACCTCTGACGTGCTAGTTTTGACCCTCGAACAGTCAGGAGTGTGCTAGGAGACAGATCTCTCGCAGGGATGCGAGCCCCCACCCTAGGAATTCTTTGATAAGACAGCAGTCAGAGGAGTATTAACCACTTTGTTGCCTGTATTCTCCTCTTAAGCCGTCCGCTTAAAAAGAGAGAGAGAGAGAGAGAGACAGAGAGAGAGAGAGAGAGAAGGGAATGCTAGAATGTGATATTAGAAGAAGAGAGAAGATGTTGTAAGGTGCAGAAGAATGGCATGTGCTGATAAGAAGAAAAAGTAGAGTCTGTGTGATAACGGCTTATTGGATATGGCAGAAGCATGGAACAGGACGGCAAGGTCATTGCACAAAGAAGGTTGGATAGAAGAGTAAATCAAGAAAGATGCAAATTGTGCTATGTATGTGAATCACAGAGTTAAATGTGGCTGTACCGCCCCCATATACAAAAAACTGGAACGAAGGAGGAGAGGGACAACTAACGCCCACTCCCTTCTCACCACCCCAACCCGAGCATAACCCACTGTGACCACTCCCAGGCGGCCATCTTGGTACACCCAAGCCCTCGCTTCAGGCACAGCCCAGTGCACTTACTGCCGGCGGCCATCTTGGTACACCCAATAGGCCCAGCCGTGGCATATAACCAGTTCTTCCCATTTAAACCAGGATGGTTCCTACCACACACCTGTCTTCCCTAATATGGAAGCACTACCTTCACAGGCCGGATATGTTAATGATGAAGAAGCGTGCGAGTGGGAAGACCAACAACAGGCACCAAGGCCACCTGCTGATTTAACCCCTAATCCGGCTCCGGACTCACAGTTCCGGGAGGATCTCAAACGTATGCTGACAACCATAAAGAACAGTGCCCCTTCCCTGCCCCAACACCAGTCTCGGTTACCAGAAGGGGCACCGGTAATGTATGTCGCTTTTACTCCATCACAAGCAGCAACCTTAGTGACAAGTCTGCCTGACCCAGAGAAACAGCCAATGCTCTTCTACCGCAGGATAGTGCAGATACAAGAAACTTACTCAGCTGCCTGGAGAGACTTGATCAGCCTATGCCAAATTAAAGCAGGACATGTCTTTTGGCCAGTCATGCAGACAGCCTTCAATGATGCCTGCCTGGCAAGTGCCACTTCTTATACCTCAGGCTTGGAGTTCTGTGCACAACTCCGCGACTGGGCAAAGGAGAAATTGGCAGATCAGACCACCACAATCCAAGATATTGCCCAAGATAAAGGGGAGTCTGTGGAGAAGTATCATGCTAGACTCATACAGGCCTTTGAACATCTGGGCTTCTCCCTCTATGAAAAGCCACACACACACACATGTTATCATCTGCTTTTGTCTCAGGACTCAGAGAGGATATCAGAAAAAGCCTGATGGTGGCCCACCCTAAATATCGCTCAATGAAAATGTCCAATTTACTGTTGGTGGCCAGAGGGATAGAAAACCAAAAAGGAAAAAAACCAACGCCCCTCATGGTAACACAAAACGAAGATCCTGCCTACACTCGTCCACCACCACTGCCCAATACCAGGGAAAAGATCATCTGTTACAACTGTGGGAAGCGGGGTCACATCAGAAGAGTATGCAGAGCCCCAAGACATCTGAGACATGACAGGGATCCCCGCGAAGGGCAACGTGGACATGGACCTTCACCACCACGCCCCAACTCATGCTAGGAAATGAGAAAACCCGTGTCACCCCTTATGACAGTGTCCTCAAATGAGACTGGGGGACCCCTAGAAAAGGTCACGTTACCTATACAAGGAAAACCTACCACTTGTCTCATTGACATGAGTGCAGCCAGGAGTGTGTTGAGGGCTGAGGACCTGCCTGATAATTCTTTCCTTTCCACTATTGATGTTTCCTGTGTGGGAGTGGATGGGGTGCCCCGCTCCAGTCCACTCACTGAGCCTCTCCAAGTGAGGACATTTCCTGATTTGCTTACCAGATTTGTGGTGTCCTCTACATGTCCCTTGAATCTACAAGGAGCTGATGTGCTGTCCAGACTACAGGCGTCAATCATTTTCACACCTATAGGGGGGTGAAGTTACATACTCCCCTATCCTTGGAAGACTCATCTGCTTTGTATTCTCTGCCTCTCCTGATGACACTTCATGAAGCAATAACTCCAAGTTCAATACCAAAAGAAGTACTTGACAGAATTCCTGCGTGTCTATGGTCCACAGGCCCGGAAGACATTGGTCACTTAAAAGTGCCACCAGTTTCAGTCAAGCTCAAAGAGGGCGCATCATTGCCCGGAAACCACAATACCCACTTAAGTTGGCGCAATCAGAAGCTATCTCGAAACATGTAGCTGCCTTGGTCCAGAATGGGGCCTTGATCCCCTGTACCTCACCATGTAATACACCTCTTTTTCCTGTCAAGAAGAAAACACCTAAGGGAGAACCTGACAGATACAGGATGGTGCAGGATCTGCGAGCAATTAACGAAGTCACAGTGTTGGACACCCCAATTGTGCCAAATCCACATACCTTATTATCAGCTGTACCTCCGATGGCTGAGTACTTCACTGTGGTGGACCTGGCAAATGCATTCTACAGTGTACCCCTGCATCCTTCCTGCAGGTACCTCTTTGCCTTCTCCCACGAAAAGAAGCAGCAACGTACCCAGACAGTTATGCCAGAAGGGGCACAGAACTCTCCAAGCTAGTTTGCAAATGCTACGGCTATCATCCTTGACACATGACAAGAGGATCACCTGGAAGTGATTCTCCTCCAATATGTTGATGACCTTCTCCACTGTGCAGCTGACTTACCCACTGTTGAAGTCACCTCAGAAAGCCAGTTGGGCTATCTTGCCACACAGGGTTGCGAAGCCTCAAAGCCCAAATTGCAGTGGTGCTCAACATCTGTAATTGTTCTTGGACACTGTCTTGTCCCATGGGACAAGACACCTCACTGAAGACAGGGTGAAAGCAATCTCTGACATCCCACTGCCACAAGGCCAGAAGCCCCTTCATTCCTTCCTTGGACTAATTTCCTATTGCAGAGCATGGATTCCAGAACTCTCCCTACTGATGCAAGTTTTGTATGATGCCCTGAAATCAGACCCCTTCCAGATGTTTCCTGAAGCAATATCCAACTTTGAGGCCTTCAAGCACACCATCTCTGGCGCTAGGGCTCCCAGACTACGACAAAACGTTCAAGCCCTTTGTATCCGAACATCTGGGACATGCTACAGGTGTACTCGCCCAATCACACGGCATCTGCCTACGCCCTATAGGATATTATTCCTGTCGGCTGGATGCGATAGCAAGAGGAGGCCCATCGTGTCTGTGAGCTGTCTTTGCTGCACAAGCCTTGTTTGACAAAACTTTGGACTTGGCTCTCGGACTCTGCCTCGTTCTGCTTGCTCCCCATGACATTGCTCCCATACTCCACCAAGATCCAGCCGAAACATCTGTCCATTGCCAGACACTTGAGACTCCTGTGTTTCTACCTTCTAGACAGCATTACTCTATTACGTTGTCAAACACCGAAACCTACCACCCTTCTTCCACTTCTCGAGGGGGGTAAGGAGGAGGAGTCGAGTCTTGACTTGTCACCCCATAACTGCATCGAACGAATGCGGCTGGAAACCACGCATCTCCCCACTGTGAGTGAAATACCCCTGCAGGATCCAGGTCACCACTGAAAACTCGGTTCTCCAAACTGAAACCTTACCGCCGGTGATGTCTGCACAGGTGGCAGAGCTGCAAGCACTTACTACAGCATGTAAATTGGCAGAGGGAAAAAGAGCCAACATTCATACGGACTCAAGATATGCTTTCAGCGTTGCCCATGATTTTGGTGTTATCTGGAAGGACAGAGGGTTCCTGATGGCTGCAGGAACACCTGTGAAACATAGCTCAGCCATCAAGGACTTGATGGACGCCCTGCTTCTCCCAACCCAAGTGACTATTCTAAAGTAAAGCACACGACAAACTAAACTCGAAGGAAGCTCGAGGCAATCTAGCCGATTCAGCTGCCAAACAGACAGCCAGTGTTCCACGGGAAGTGGACAGCAGGGTGGTAGAAGAAGACCACTCCATGCTTATCCTACAGACTCTCCCAGTGGACAGAGTTTATCTGAAATAATTACAGGAAGTAGCAAGTCCGGATGAGAAGGAAAGCTGGAAACGGAGAGGAGGAACTCTCAGAGATGGACTATTCGAGTGCAACAAGAAGCCTTGTCTACCCAGGAGTATGTACCCAGCCATGGTGCAATGGGCAAATGGAACTGCCCACTTGACAAAGACTCTTATGAACTTATGAGTTACTTCATTGACCAACAACTTCTGCAGATCATGCACTATCTGCGACAAATGTAACCCAGAATGTACAGAAAAGGCACAGAAGAAGCACCTGGCAAAAGCTCTATACCCCTTCCAGAGGATACAAATTGATCACTCCCAAATGCCAAAGGAGTGACAGATTCGAATACGCCCCCTAGTGGAGGTGGACATGACTGCCAGGACCACAGCTAAGGAACTACTGAGTGAGATAGTATGTAGATTTGAGGTCCCAGAGGTGATAGAGAGCGATCAGGCCCAGCCTTCACAGCAACCCTTACAAAAGATTAGGGCAGTACTGGGGGTTCAGTTGGCTCTACACACCCCTTACCACCCTCAAAGTAGCGGGAAGGTAGAAAGGATGAAAGGGACACTAGAAAAACAGGATGTTAGAAGATGGCCCAAAAGACTAACATGAGTCGGCCAGACAGTTTGCTCATTGCCCTGTTCAGTGTCAGACACACACCCCGGGGGAAATATGCCCTATCCCCTTATAAAATTTTGTTTGGTTCAGCCCCCAGACTTGGCTGTTACTTTCCACAACAGTTACAGTTGCAATCTGATGTGTTGACTAATTATGTAACCGCATTATCACGAGAATTAACCCAAATGCATGTCCAGGTGTTTTCTTCCATTCCAGATCCTGAATTAGATACAGGAACACACCAACTACTGCCTGGAGATTGGGGGCTGGTAAAGAAATTTGTGAGAAAACATTCTCTTGAACCCAGATATGATGGTCCATTCCAAGTTTTGCTGACCACAGCCACCTCAGTGGAATTGGCCGGGAAGAATACCTGAATACACGCTTCCCACTGCAAGAAAGCTCCACCCCCGAGGACAAGATCCCGCCCACTTCATGACGACCATGCTGCATATCCTTTTTCTGTTTGGTCTAGAGGGGAGGCCCAGGAGGTGGTCATCACAAAAAATTATAACATAATTACATTTTGGTACAACTCTTCAGGTACACATGTGACCACCTTTACCTTTGATTACTGTGACATAGTACCTTGTCTGTTTGACTCTTTCATGGCAATGCCATTGGTACAGCGACATCCCTGATGGTAAGGATATACATGTGTGTTTTACAGACAGTTACTGGGGCCAGAATTGTGGTTCCTGGGAGGGACAGTGGGTTGGAACATAGGACCAGATTAGAGGGTATCTGGACCAGTGAATGTGCCCTTGGAAAGGTGATTATGCCCCTCCATATCCTAGCAGAAGATACCCCTGATACATACACTGACCCAGCACACAGTCAGAGGAGGAAGCGAGCAGCTCTCTCTCCGGAAGCTTTGACCCTCATGTGTACGTAGACGCTATAGGGGTCCCAAGGGGGGTCCCTGATGAATTCAAATCCAGGGATCAGGTAAAAGTTGGTTTTGAGTCTTTGATCCCCATAAAAAATGTGAATAAGAATGTAGATTGGATCAATTACATAAACTATAACCAACAAAGATACGTGAATTACACTAAAGAGGCCCTCCAGGGAATTGCTGACCAGTTACCCCCCCACTTCCTACATGACATTTCAGAACCGGATGGCCTTAGACATGCTGTTAGCTGAGAAAGGAAGTGTCTGTAAAAATAGAAAAAACGGGAACCTGTTGCACCTACATTCCTGATAATACCGGCCCAAATGGTAAAGTAACTTTAGCTATAAAGAAATTAGAGGATCTGTCATTGGAGTTGAAGAAGAACTCCGGTATTACAGACCCATGGGATCAATATTTTAGCTGGATGAGTGGGTGGCAGAAGGTGCTCGCCCAGATAGGGGTAACGGTACTAATAATCCTGGTTCTTTTACCCCCCGATTGTATGCTGTATTCCACCTTCCGTAAAGAAGTTAATGAGCAAGGCTGTAGACAACAGCCCACCTACATTTCTCCACCAAGAAGAAGAGGACCCTCTTATGATGGAGGGTGACAAACCCTTCACTCCTCTACAGTCACACCCTGTCCACAATCTCACAATCCTCTAGGGTTATAGGGGTAGATAGCACCTGATTGCCCTTCTCCAGCTGTATCGAGGGGGGTAGTGAACTAGTTGCTGCCCAACTCTATATACAGCCTAAAAGAGTTGCTGAGGAGAATGAGCCAGGTGAGTAGGACCTTTTAGATGAGGGACAGAAGAAAATAGCCATTTTAGGGGGGACTGTTAAGGAATCCAATGTACATAATGATAATCAGAAAATGTCTATTTGCTTATGTGTATACATGTTCCCATGCTCCTTACTTATTATGTAATATACAGATTGACTTTCTGTTCGGAGCCAAGATGGCGTCCACCCCCTACATCCCACGCGTTAGAGGAATGCATTCGAGATAAGGGAACCAGCTTCAACCAAACTTCAAGCATCAAGTTTCTTCATTTCTCTTGTATTGTAACCAATAAGATGTACCAATTAGACTGACATAGTAATGACGTATCTTTCTGTATAAAATATTAACACCGCCCATGAATAAATCAGTATTTAGAAGTAGCCTGAACTGAACATATCTCAGAGAGTGTTTACTTCTAATGTGCATGCACATTTATACTTTTAATTAGGAATAGCAGCAGATAACCAAGAACTAATTTATAGTTCTTATCCATTTCAGCGGTATGCAGGAGTTTGGAGACCGCTGCACTAACGTGGCAGAGTCCCTTTGAAGTGTGGGCAAATTCACGGGTTTAGGGAGAGTCACATTTACCGTGATGGGGTTTTCCGCACGTTCCACCCCCTGAGGTTAAAGATAACCAGTCCAAAACATCTGTACAAGGGGCGGCTACATCATCCCCTCCAGCCCGCAACTCCTGAGACAATGTCCCAAAAATGTCATTGTCCCCAGTGTCTGACAAAGACTCTAACTCTGAATCTCGATATTCTTCTGCCAGTAAATAATTCACTAGCGATTTACTTACAGTCTGAGCTTTTCCCGAAGCAACCTTCTTCCGCCGATTGTGTCCAGCCGGACTTGGTATGGGTTTTCCATGTTGGTTCCGGGAAAACTTTGTATGCCCCACGTTCACCAAAGGAGGCATGATAATTTCAGTAATGGTAGTAGAAGCAGTGTCCATCTGCTCCAAAGTGGTCTCTTTGGCAGTCGAAGTGGTATAAGTGGCGGCATCTCTCTCAGAGGTATCCGCAAAGACAGGTATCACTGCTGTGGAAGGCCTCATCAAAGGGGCGAAGATGGCCGACTCCTTGGCTGTCACGCCCATGGCCCAGTCCACGCGGTAGGCCCCTGGTAGTGCGATTGACTGCTCCACTTTAAAGAAATACTCCCCACAGGCAGAACGGACAAATGGCCGGGGGTTCATGAACAGTCTCTCACACTTTCCACACAACATCCTCAGGGCCTCAACATCTCCCGATGCGTACAGGACGAACCACCCTTGAGGAGCCAGACAAATCCCTGTATCGGTCAAAGTAGCTCCCGGTAGTCTCACTCTCATCATACCTTCTTTCAACGGCATACGGGGTCCCATGCTGGGCGGCATTCCCGTAGACAATGAACAGTCTCTTAAAACGGGATCAGAGGGTTGGAAATGAAGTTCAGGTACTCTGAGCTTCAAAGTCAATATTGAAGAACTTTCTTACTTTGACTGCATCCAGAGAAAAGCCATTCGCAACTGGATGTTCACTCAGGTTGGACAGTCCTTCTCTCACAAGGCCTAGTAGCCAACAAGGTGCTTACTCGGGAACAAGTCTCTGCCACAGACGTTGTTGTAGAACATGTAGGAAAACTAAACTTGTAGAACACTCGTGTGATACCTGGATCTTTCAGCCAGCTTGGTGATATCCACAAGACTGGATTCTCTTGGGTACTTCAGCTCCTCCAGGATCTTGCTAAGAAACCAACCGGTACGTGGCCTTCTTATGAAGAGTCCTCCCCTGGAATGCTTGAAGTCACTGGGTCTCTCCCAAACCGGAGACGGCACCCAAACATCCTCAGAATCCTCCTTTAGTTTCCTTGCCTCGGGCTAGCCAGCCCCGAGACAACAATATCGGGTGGATCCGCACCCCAGGCCATAGCCTTCCTGGGGGCTGGTCAGGAGGCCCAGGACCATGAAGTCAGTACATCCTTCTGGACCGAAACCCCCGAACCACGTGACATCCGCATCTTACATACCCTCTCCCAGAAAGCACAGCAAGAGTGCCACTCCCACTGGGCAGGCTCCGAGAGAGAGTAACTTAAGCACTCGACCAGACCATAGTTCCATGCCTGCCAGAAGAGACAGCGCCCCCTGTGGTTAGGCTGAACATCTCATAGCCCAGTCAGACTGATGCTGAAGTCCAAATTTAGACAATTGTACCCAAACCAAACTGCAGTTCAGGTGTAACCTTAAATTTGAAAAACACACAGTGCGTGCTTACTTTTCAGGCTTTTTTTTTTTCACCTGGTGATTCTGCCAGTAACACGCCTCCTGTCCAAGGGTGAATCACTCACTGTACTGCAGGGGCAGACTGACAACTCATGGGGCCCCCGGGCAATAGGAGAAGATTATGGTGCCCCCAGGCAATAGGAGATTATGGTGCCCCCAGGCTATAGATTTTGGGGCCATACAGTACGCACATACATACAGTATACACACACAGAATACACATACGCACACTGAAAAGGTACTGGAGAGGCGGGGCAGCTATAATCTTGGGATTTTTATAAAAACACAGATTTTTACATACTGTCCCTGGTTTTGAGGCTGGCAACCCTGATGGGGCCCGAGTGCCCGAATGGCCAGTCCCCCCCTGCTGTACTGTGTCTATGGAGCAGCAGCATTGTCAGCTAGGAGAGGAAGTGTTGGGACTACAGAACCACCACCCTGTCTCCAAAATCCTGCGAGGAGAGCTTGGAACAAAGTAACTGATAAGAGTGCAACAGGATTTCTGGCAGGATGAACAGGCATTTTTATTTTTATTTTCCCCCTCTTATCAATCCAATATAATGAAACACTTCCAATGGGTTATTTATGAGACCAAACGAGAGCAAATAAGAGAAGATCATTTTGGGGTTGTACATACCCTTTAAAAGTGGTTGCAAACCTCAGACATGAAATATGAACAAAGCATATCCATCTATAGCAGGGGGGTCTGAACGCCTGTCCTCAGTACCCACAACTCTAATGATTCTGGTGTCCGTTTACGAAGCAGTGAAATCTATTCACTGCTTCATTCTCCGGCATTCACAGAGGAGATCTTTCTCCTCGATGTGCCTGTTTATGAAGCGGAGTAGATCGCTTCACCTTCGAAGGGGGGGAAGCAATCTACAAATGCTTCCAACAGTGGAGAAAGGCCCCTGATACTGGAATCTCGTGAGACTTTGCAAGATTACAGTACTAGAAAATCACAGAAATACAGAGATGTCCGTTTATTAACCACCTACAGACTGGACCATTTTGCTGGCTTAAGACCAGACCACTTTTTGCGATTCGGCACTGCGTCGCTTTAACTGACAACTGCGCGGTCGTGCGACGTGGCTCCCAAACAAAATTGACGTCCTTTTTTTCCCACAAATAGAGCTTTCTTTTGCTGGTATTTGATCACCCCTGTGGTTTTTATTTTTTGCGTTATAATCAAAAATAGAGCGACAATTTTGAAAAAACGCATTTTTTACTTTTTGTTATAATAAATATCCCCCAAAAATATATAAAAAACATTTTTTTCCCTCAGTTTAGGCCGATACGTATTCTTCTACATATTTTTGGTAAAAAAAAAATCGAAATAAGCGATTATTGATTGGTTTGCGCAAAAGTTATAGCGTTTACAAAATAAGGGATAGTTTTATGGCATTTTTATTAATAATTTTTTTCTTTACTAGTAATGGTGGCGATCAGCGATTTTTATTGTGACATTATGGCAGACACATCGGACATTTTTGACACATTTTTGGGACCATTGTCATTTATACAGCAATCAGTGCTATACAAATGCATTGATTCCTGTGTAAATGACACTGGCAGTGAATGGGGTTAACCAAGGGGTGGCAGTGTAGGGGTTAAGTGTTCCTACTAACTGTGGGGGGCTGGGCTTTGTGTTAGTGAACACTGATCTCTGCTCCAATCACATGGAGCAGAGATCAGCTTCACTTGTTGCTAGGCAGAACGGGGGGCAGACGCTGTTTACAATGGCATCTCTCCGTTCAGCCGCCCCGTGAGACGATCACAGGTATCCCCACGGCGATCGAAGTCCACGGGAACCGCGGCCAAACTCGCGGGGGTCCCGACCGACACGCGAGCGCGCCGGCGGCGGCGCACACACGGTGACAGGGCGGCATATTAAAATGGACGTACCTGTATGCCAATATGCCTGCCCGTGCCATTCTCGACGTACATCTGCGTGCGCCAGTCGGGAAGTGGTTAAGCAGTGATAAATTATCACTGCTCAATACACTGACAAACGGCGTGGTTAATGCTAGTAAAATAAAGAGTCCCCCCTACATTTATTTATATATAAATATATATATAAATAATGTGTATATACACACACATTATGTATATACCTATACATATTATATATGTATACACATAAATATGACAGGGGACATGGTAACAGTGTTGGGGGGGTCTGAACGAGGTATAAGGAAGTTAAAAATCTTCCTCTTTCCTCCTCAGATCCCCCCAGATTCTCTTTTCACTTCCCGATTCTCCACCTCTGAGTCGGTGAATCGGGGAGTGTGAATTCTGACACAGATCGCCAGTGGAGCGCTCAGATCGCAGCTTCATAAACTGGCCGTTACTGTGTCAGTCTATGAGAATTCTCAGTGTGCGGAGATAATTGGAGGGAGAACAAGTTCAAACTCTTCTCCCCTGATTTATCTCTGGTTCATAAACTGTTTATGGGCTGTGATCAGCGGCGATCCTCCTGATCACTGCTTCATAAACGGACATCTAAGCGGACTTGGAGTGTGTGAAACGCATCTACCAGCTTTCTGTCAACACTTCGGGATATTCTGAATAAAAGAATTTTGATTGAGTACAGAGTGCGGCCATTTCTTCTTTTGATTATATGTGGAGGCGGGCACCTGCCCAGATCATCAGGCTTTCAAAATCCTCCCCTGGAGCAGCGAGTCTTCTTGTTTGGACCTCAGGGCCCACTAACAGGCCAGATTTTAAGCATTACCTTGGGGGAGATGCAGATTAGAATACTCCAATCACTGAGCAGCAAATCATATCACCTGTCATGTATTTCAGTTATCTTGCAAACCTGGCCTGTTAGTGGGTCCTGAGGACAGGAGTTGAGAACCAGTCCACCCGAAACCCGGACACAATATTCACACAGGAATGTGGCTCAGAACAGGGCCTGATAGGAGGGTGAGGGGTCATTGGCAGACTGACCATTGGGCCACTCGGGCACTGCCCGTTCTGCCTAGTGACACTGTCACTGATCACAGCTCCCTGTAATTGGCAGCTGTGATCAGTGTCATGTCACACTCAGCCCCCCCCCCCCCATAGAATCACTTCCTAGGACACACTTAACACCTACAGTGCCACCTAATGGTTAACCCCTTCACTACCACTCACATTTACACAGTAATCAATGCATTTTTAATGGCACTATCCGAGGGCCTCATGCCACTAGGGGACCCCGTCAGGGTTGCCAGCCTCAGTAAAACCAGGGACAGTATGTAAAAATTTGTGTTTTTTTTTTTTTTTTGTTTTTTTTACATCTGTCTCTGAAATGTCCCTTACCGACATCCTTTTGGTCTAAAAATCCAGAGATTAGAGCTGCCCCACCTCTCCAGTACCTTCTCAGCCAATAGAAACATGTCTGTGTATACTGTGTGATTGTATACTGTGTGATTGTATACTGTCTGTGTGTGTGTGTTTGTGTCTACTGTGTGGCCCCATAATCTCTGATTGCCTGGGGGCCCCATTATCTCCTACTGCCCGGGGGGCCCCATGAGTTGTCAGTCCGCCCCTGTGAGGGGGCACTATGTGCGCCACATTACTAGACATGTGCACTACCAAAAAAATCTTGTTTTTTTTGTTATCGCTCCATTCGTTTTTTGTTTTCGATTTATTACTTCAGATCATTTGTAACGTCAGATAAATTCGTATTTGTTATGTTCACCAACAGCCAAATTTGAAAGGAAATTCAAATACCTATAGTTTAGTTTATAACTATTATAGTTTTATAATTATTATTATTAACCGCTTCCTGACCGCCTTACGTATATATACTCAGGCAGAAGGGCACGTACCGGCAGAACCACATAACTGTACGTTGCCCTTTAAGAGGCGGGTTGTAGGCAGGCGCGCCCGCCCGCCGGGTGCTTCATGAGTGTGGTCGCGGGTCCTGCAGATTCTATATCTGTGGGGGTACCCGCCAATCGTCTCACGGAGAGGCAGAACAGGGAGATGCTGATGTAAACAAACATCTCCCGGTTCTGCCCTAGTGACACTGTCACTGATCACAGCTCCCTGTAATTGGGAGCTGTGATCAGTGTCATGTCACACACAGCCCCCCCCCCCCATAGAATCACTCCCTAGGACACACTTAACACCTACAGCGCCACCTACTGGTTAACACCTTCACTGCCAGTCACATTTACACAGTAAGCAATGCATTTTTAATTGCACTGATCGCTGTATAAAAGTGAATGGTCACAAAATCATGCCAAAAGTGTCTGATGTGTCCGCCATAATGTCGTAGTCATGATAAAAATCGGTGATCGCCGCCATTGCTAATAAAAAAAAAAAAGAATAAAAATGCCATAAATCTATCCCCTATTTTGTAAACGCTATAACTTTTGCGCAAACCAATCAGTACACACTTCTTGCGTTTTTTTTACCAAAAATATGTAGAAGAATACATATCAGCCTAAACTGAGGAAAAAAATGTTATATTATATATATTTTTTTTGGGGGGGGGGGTATTTATTATAGCAAAAAGTTAAAAATAAAGTTTTTTTTTTTTCAAAATTGTCAGTTTTTTTGTTTATAGCGCAAAAAAAAAAAACGCAGAGGCGATCAAATACCACCAAAAGAAAGCTCTATTTGTGGGAAAAAAAGGACGTCAATTTTGTTTGGGAACCACGTCGCACGACCGCACAATTGTCAGTTAAAGCGACGCAGTGCTGAATTGCAAAAAGTGGTCTGGTCTTTGGCCAGCCAAATGGTCTGGGTCTTAAGTGGTTAATAGTAATAAAAATTAAAAAAAAAAAAAACTGTTAATAATTTATTTACAATATAAAATCCTCAAAAACAAAATTATCTGAATGGAATCCATTAGTTGAATCGTTTTTCGTTCTTTCAGATTTTTAGATTTTCGCTTTCGGGATTTTCTGATTGTCACATTTTTGGGGGATTTTGCGTCCTTGCAGATTTTCTGGCTATTAGTTGTCGTACGTATTCGTCAAGAGTCGTTCCTTCATTCGAGTGCTTCCGGATAAAAGAATTTGGTCTGATAACGAATTCGTAACCAACCGAATTGCCTATGTCTACATATTACTCTTTTGTTTGGAGCGCCCAAAGGTGTCCCAGGTCTGTTACGATCCTATAGTGTATGCTAAAAAAAATGAATTAAAATTTTTGCTGTGTCCTGCTACAGTGTTCGGGTTTGGCTTGAAGAAAAAGTGGCAACCTTATTCGCCAGACTGCGCCCCCCCCCCCCCTTAAAGCGGTAGTAAACCCGCAAATTTTTAAAAAAATTTTTTAAACCTGCAAAGCAAAAGGCATAATGAGCTAGTATGCACCGCATACTAGCTCATTATGAAATACTTACCTTAGAACGAGGCCCCGACATCTGGCCCGATCCACGCCGAGGGAGCTGACATGCTCCCTCAGCGTTTCTTCGGGGTATCGCGGCTCCGGCGCTGTGAGTGGCCGGAGCCGCGATATCCGGCCGGCTGGCCACTGCCGGATTTTCAGGCCGAGAATCCCCTTGTGCGCATGCGCCGCTTCAGTCAGCAGCGCATACCGAGGGGAATATCTCCTAAACCGTACAGGTTTAGGAGATATTTTTTTTACCTACAGGTAAGCCGTATTATAGGCTTTCCTGTAGGTAAAAGTTAAAAATGTGAGTATACAACCACTTTAAAGGTGCCAATGGAGGCAGAGAAGTGGAGCTCCGCTTTAAATGGTGGCCATACAGGCTCTTAATAATTGATACGTTTTCTTTTACAATCTTTTTTAATAGGAATAATCAGTCTATAGCTGACAGCCATCGAATCAGCAAAATAGGTGGGGGTGCCATTAAGAATCAATAGCACTGCGAATTGTCTGCTAAAAGGGGAGCGCGGTTCTGTGTGCGTCGTGAAAGTGCAAGATTTTTTTTTGCGTGCGTTCCCGACACTGACTTCGCCCTTCTGAACTCTGTGCTTGTCATGGATGAGTATACGGGATCAGCACCGATCGTTCAATCTAAATGTATCAATCTGTCATGGTGACGTCTAATATGTATCGGAAATAATATTTATTAAACCTTCGATCTGTCTTTCTGAGTTTCTTATACCGATTCCCCCCCCCCCCCCTCCCCGAAGGTTCTGCACGATCTCTCCATACTACAATGTGACGGATGATTCTGCTTTGTTATTCGGATTGTGGTGATAGTAGAATGTCGGTGACAACTGTTCTAATTCCCTGGAGGGTGTCACGAGGCAGCTGCTGAGAACGCCGACTTCACAAGTGTTCACCGGCCAGGTCACATGACCGCTTAACAAGACACCAAAACTTTTACTGGAAAGATCCGAACGTTTACTACTCAGTCATTAATTGTAGGAGTTCCTTTTTCTCTTTATGAAAAAAAAAAAATGGCTGAAGCCTTTAACCCTGTTGCTGCTAGAGCCTTTTTTTTTATTTATTATTTTATTTTTTATTTTTTTTGCTAAAACATTATTTTTTATATAAAAAAAAAGCACTTAAAAACTCAAAAAACATAATTAGCTGTGGATGGAATGCTCCTTACATTAGTGATCAAATATAAACATATATAAATAATTATAATATAATGTGTGTGTATATGGTTTATATGTATGGATGTGTATGTGTGTGTATGTATGTATGTATGTATATATATGTATATGTATATATATAATATTACATATAATAATTTATAAATAAAAATATATATATATTTTATATATATATATATATATATATAAAATATATATATATTTTTTTATATATATTTACACACACACACACACACACACACACACACACATTTATTTACTTATATATATATATATATATATATATATATATATATATAAATTTTTCTGATATTACTTATAATAATTTATATTATATCATAATATATATATATATATATATTTTTTAAGAATATGTTATATATACATATACACACACACATTTATATATATATATATATATATATATATATATATATATTTTTTTTTTTTATTTATTTCTCTGATATTACATATAATATAATTTGTATTATATATATATATATTACACACATATATATTTTACATATAATATAATAATTTATAATATTATATCATAAAAAAATATATATTATGAAATTTAAGTGGAATTCTAGTATTCTTTTATTTATTTTTAAATAACATTTTATATTTTGATATATTCAAATAGATATGTGGGCATGTGCAGTGGCGGCTGGTGAAGTTTTTGGATGGGGGGGCGCCAGACCCCGCCCATCATTTTGGCCCCTCCCACTTCTCATAAAACACGCCCCTTATGTAATCTGAAAAAAAAATTGGCGTGGGTTCCCCCCTCCGAGGGCATACCAGGCCCTTAGGTCTGGTATGGATTCCAAGGGGAACCCCCTACGCCGAAAAAACGGCGTGGGGGTCCCCCCAGATCCACACCAGACCCTTATCCGAGCACGCTACCCGGCCGGCCAGGAAAGGGGGTGGGGACGAGCGGGCGGCCCCCCCTCCTGAGCCGTACCAGGCCGCGTGCCCTCAACATGGGGGGGTGCCTTGGGGGAGGGGGGCGTGCGGCCCCCCCACCCCAAAGCACCTTGTCCCCATGTTGATGAGGACAAGGGCCTCTTCCCGACAACCCTGGCCGTTGGTTGTCGGGGTCTGCGGGCGGGGGGCTTATCGGAATCCGGGAGCCCCCTTTAATAAGGGGGCCCCGGATACTGGCCCCCCACCCTATGTGAATGAGTATGGGGTAAAATGTACCCCTACCCATTCACCTGTGAAAAAAAAGTACAAAAAAAACACAACACAGGGTTAAAATATATTATTGCACAGCTCCGGGGGTCTTCCGTCTTCGGGGGTCTTCTCGCCGGACTCCTCCGCTATCTTCTTGTAGCTCTTTTGCTAGCGGAGGAGCCCGGCTTTCTTCCTCGCCGCCGGCCTCTTCTCCCGACTTCGGGGGTCTTGTCCCCCTCTTCGGTTCTTCTGCCGGGCCACCGCGCCTTCTTATAGCTCTTCTGTCGCCGCCGCCCGTTCTTCTTCTTCTTCTCCTTCTTCTCCAGGAGATGTTGCCTCGACGATCTCCCTGGCCGGAATGCCAGGGACGCGCTGCGCTGCCACTTATATAGGGACAATGGGGCGGTGTCACATGGGTTGATGTCACATGGGTTGGTCACATGGGTTGATGTCACATGGCGACTGTGACATCAACCCATGTGACCAACCCATGTGACATCAACCCATGTGACACCGCCCCATTGTCCCTATATAAGTGGCAGCGCAGCGCGTCCCTGGCATTCCGGCCAGGGAGATAGTCGAGGCAACATCTCCTGGAGAAGAAGGAGAAGAAGAAGAAGAACGGGCGGCGGCGGCGGCGGCGACAGAAGAGCTATAAGAAGGCACGGTGGCCCGGCAGAAGAACCGAAGAGGGGGACAAGACCCCCGAAGTCGGAAGAAGAGGCCGGCGGTGAGGAAGAAAGCCGGCCTCCTCCGCTAGCAAAAGAGCTACAAGAAGATAGCGGAGGAGTCCGGCGAGAAGACCCCCGAAGACGGAAGACCCCCGGAGCAGTGCAATAAAATATTTTAACCCTGTGTTGTGTTTTTTTTGTACTTTTTTTCACAGGTGAATGGGTAGGGGTACATTGTACCCCATACTCATTCACATAGGGTGGGGGGGCCGGTATCCAGGGCCCCCTTATTAAAGGGGGCTCCCGGATTCCGATAAGCCCCCCGCCCGCAGACCCCGACAACCAACGGCCAGGGTTGTCGGGAAGAGGCCCTTGTCCTCATCAACATGGGGACAAGGTGCTTTGAGGTGGGGGGGCCGCACGCCCCCCCTCCCCCAAGGCACCCCCCCATGTTGAGGGCACGCGGCCTGGTACGGCTCAGGAGGGGGGGCCGCGCGCTCGTCCCCACCCCGTTTCCTGGCCGCCGGGTAGCGTGCTCGGATAAGGGTCTGGTGTGGATCTGGGGGGGACCCCCACGCCGTTTTTTCAGCATAGGGGGTTCCCCTTGGAATCCATACCAGACCTAAGGGCCTGGTATGCTCTCGGAGGGGGAACCCACGTCAAATTTTTTTTCAGAAATTTGGCGTGGAGTTCCCCCTTCAGAGCTCATTCTCTGATTGGCCACGGCAAAAGTCGCCTGGCCTGGGGAAACCTTTCTGGCTGTGAAAGCTTTTTGCATTCATTCAGCTAAATGCATGAACATTCTCAACAAAGTAGAAACTAGAAAGCCTTTATGCGGTGACTCACCTGTCTCACTGTCTGGCAGCTCCACTCAGGCTGAGGAACGGAGCTGCCGACGTCACTTCCGGGTTTCGTGAAGCAGCCGAAAGCCGTAAGTGACTGCCTGTCTAAGAATGACAATGCTCCCGCCCGTAGAATCACAGTGATTTTACGGGCGGAAGCTAGTCGGCGTTCTGCAGTGCGCCGCAAGGCGGGTTTTTAACCCGCAAATGAAGCGCCATGGATGCAATCTTGTGATTGCATCGACGTGGCGCTTCTCATAGTGCACTGTGACCGGCGCCACAGTACACTGTGTTAAATTGTTAAATGACATTTTTTTTTTTTTAAATGTCTTAAAGGGCCCGTTTTTATTTTTTTATTTATTTTTTTACTTTTTTTTTTATTTTATTTTTTTATTTTTACTTTTTTTTTACACCTAGGGAGAGGGGGGGCGGCGCCCCCTATGGGCGGGCCGCCACTGGGCATGTGCTAGGAGTATGATGTATGTGTGGTTTTGTAGAGAAGTGTTTTATTGCTGCTGTAAAGAGTAACCGGAAAAATGTATATATTTGTGTGTGTATATATATATATATTACATATAATATAATAATTTATGATATTATATCTAAAAAAAAAAAGTGTGTATATATATATATATATATATATATATATATATATATATATATATATATATATATATATATATATATATATATATATAATATGATGTGTGTGTGTGTATATAAACAGGTGAGCTAATGATATCCTGTGACATATAAAAAAAAATGACAAGTGCTATGTGTTTTATTCTCTGGGTCCTGAGTGGGTTGTGTGGTGGTGATTAGGTACGGCCGCCGGTGCCAATCACTATAATGACAGGTTACTGGAGGCTGCAGCTATTCGTGGCTCTCAGCACAGCCAGCCATTACCTGCGGTGATCGCTGCTGGAGGCGCGCTGGCTGTGCAGAGAGCCACGAATAGCTTCAGCCACCGATGACCTGTCATAGTGAACGGGGCGGGGCCAGCCGCTGGGCCGCACTTAGCCACAGCCAGCAGGAATCAGAGGATTCCTGCAGCTACAATTCGCTCCGGCCTAAATCGCCTGCATGAATGTAACCTAAGCCCCCCCCACCATTTACATTGACTGCGGCTTTGAAATTGCACGACTTCATCTGAAATCTCATCATTTCAAAGCCGCATGTCAGTGCGACTTGGAAGGCAGCTGTGCGGCTTCATTCCCAGATGTCTCTGCAAGTCGCACCAGAAATCGCCAATAGTAGTCCATGTACTCATTTTATTCAAATCGATGCGGCACCACAAAGCTGGCATTGCGCCGATTTTAAACGGTGCGATTGTCGGCAATAGGGTGCATGAGACATACCACTGAGAGTGCTGTGACATACCATTTACTACTGGCAGAGGTGCTTACAATGATCAGATTTTATTCATTCATGTAAAACCTTTATCCCAAAAGGAAAAAAAACTGTTTGCTGTAACTGTTTATAAAGTGTGAGCTGGAGTTTGACTTCAATTTGTTAGTGTATTTAATTCTGCTAGTCCATTTAACACCCCCCCCCCCCCCAGACTGACAATGCTGCTGTCTGCTGTGCCTTCTCTTCTATTTCATCCAGATTGGGGGGGCGCTCTAATACAGGAGGTGTGCCACTGGGCAGATCACCAGGTGAAAACAGAGGGGGGGTGGGGGGAGCCTACAAAAAGAAAACGAATGCAGCCACCACATCTAATGATTTGTAAGTTGCAATATATTACATTTTTGATTTTGGGTTTAATACCGCCACTTTAACAACTGCCTGCCAAATCACATACCTGGTATGGTCCATGGACTTCAAGTGGTTGTACCGGGTGCAGCGTTGGGGCAAGGCCACCTAGAGCCCATGCCAAATTGCACCCCCCCCCCCAAAAAAAAATTGAGCACTAATCTGCTTGCCCCCCCAAGCAAAAATCCCCCCTTCCTCCCAGTACATATCCACCCCTTGCTAAAATCCCCCCTCCTGGCACAAATCTTTGCCCCCCCCAAAAAAAATCGAGCACTAATCTGCTAGCTCCCCCTAAGCAAACCCCCCTTCCTCCCAGTGCAAATCCAACCCCCCTTCTGAAATCCCCCCCTCCTGGCAAAAATCTTTGCCACCATCCCCACCAGTGCAAATCCATCCCCACCAGCTCAAATGCCCCCCCCCCCAAAAAAAATATCCCCCCCAGCACTAATCCTCTACCCCTCATAATGTCCCCTCTGAGCACAAATCCTCTCCCCACCATATTACCTTTTCAAGCACAAACCCCCCAAATCTCCTCTCCTAGCACAAATCATCTTCACCTACCCCCCTCCCAACACAAATCCCTCCCCCCCATCACCACTCCTAGCACACCTCCCCAAATGTCCCCTCTTAGAACAATTCTTACCCCCCAAATTCCCCCTCCCAACACAAACTCCCTCCCTCCCTCCTGCCGCAGGGTGAAATGCAGCTGCAGGCATCACCCCGTTACCATTTTTTTTTAGAGCCGCCGGTCGGCTTTCTTGTAATCGCAGCTCTGTCAGGCTCTCCCCTCCCACCGAGCGAACCGAGCTACTAACTTGGCAGCACATCCGCCGGCTACTCCGGAGAACCATACAGACAGCGGCTTTGATCGTGTCTCCGATATGGTAATCTGGAAGCCATGAGATGAAATCATTTCCAGTTTACCGGAATGTCAACGGGCGCCATCTTTGGAAAATCAAAAGTATTCAAAAAATGCTGATCTTGGTGTTTTGAATGCTTTCAAGTGCAAAGGAGGAATTTTGGGGTCTTGGTGACCCCCGATCCCTCCATAAAGAGGACCTGTCACTGCTCATTGCTGTCAAAAGGATGTTTACATTCCTTGTGACAGCAATAAAAGTGATCCAAAAAAATGCTTGTCATTATACAGCGGCAGGTTGGCATAGGCTGTGCAAATCACTGTAGATGTCCGCCGGCCACCCACGATCCCTCCTGAGAGAGCCAGAACAGGGATCTGTCAATGTAAATAGAAAGATCCCCATTCTGACAGGGGAAGTAGAGGGAGATCTGTTGTTCCGAATGACCAGGAATAGCAATCTCTCTCCTCTTCTAGTCAGGCCCCTCCCCCCACAGTTAGAAATGCCTCCCAGGGAACACTTAACCCCTTGATCGCCCCCCTAATATTAACCTCTTCTCTGCCAGTGAAATTTACACAGTAATCAGTGGCTATTTTTTAGCTCTGATCAATGTATAAATGTCACTAGTCCCAAAAAAGTGTCAAAAGTGTCCGATCTGTCCGCCGCAATTTCGCAGTCTTGCTAAAAATCGCAGATCACCGCCATTACTAGTAAAAATAAAAATAAATAAAAATGCCATAAATCTATCATCTATTTTGTAGGTGCTAGAACTTTTGGGCAAACCAATCAATATATGCTTTTTGTGTTTTTTTTCTAAAAATATGTAGAAGAATACATATCGGCCTAAACTGATGAAGAAATTAATTTTATTTTTTGGATTTTTATTATAGCAAAAATAAAAAAATATTGTTGTTTTTTTTTTTTTTTTAATTGTCGCTCTTTTTTTTTATTTATAGGGCAAAAATAAAAACCACAGAGGTTATCAAATAACACCAAAAGACTATGTGTGGGAAAAAAAAAAGAACATAAATTTAGTTTGGGTACAGCGTTGCACGACCACGCACTTACAGCGACGCATTGCAGTATCTAAAAAAAATGGCCTGGTCAGGAAGTGGGTGAATCCTTCCGGGGCTGAAGTGGTTAAAGAAATAGTGTAAAAAAAAAAAAAAATTAACATGCCCCCCCCCCCCTCATGCATGCAAACAGCGATCGTCCCACACATGTCAGATATCACTGCCAACGTTGGATCATGAGCATAAATTCTAGCACCAGACCTCTTCTGTACATCTAAAGTGGTAACCTGCAAAGGCTTTTAAAGCATCGCCTATGGATAGTAAAACTTAAGCAGTTCGTCACCATTGTGCTGGCGTGCGCAATTTTAACCAAGCCTTTTTCTGATACTTGCTGCACACAAGTTTAAAATCAGTATTTTTTATTTTTTTTTGCTAGAAAATTACTTAGAACCCCCAAACAATAATATATAATTTTAGCAGAGACCCTAGAGAATAAAATGTCAGTTGTTGCAATATTTTATGTCGTGCTGTGATTGCGCAGCTGTCTTTTAAATGCATATTTTTGGGGTAAAAAAATACACTTTCATGAATTAACAAAACAAAAAAAAAAAATATGTTAGCCCAGTCTTTTTATATAATGTGAAAGATGATGTTAGGCCGAGTAATTTGACACCTAATGTGTCACACTTTAAAATTGCGCACGCTCGTAATATGGCGATGAACAACGATACTTGAAAATCTCCATAGGCGACACTTTACATTTTTTTTTTTTTTAAGGTTTACCAGTTTAGAGTTCCAGAGGAGGTCGAGGGCTAGAATTGTTGCTGTCGCTCTAACGATCGCGGCGATACCACGCAAGTGTGGTTTGAACACCGTTTACATTTGCAGGTGCGACTTACATATGCGTTTGCTTCTGCGCGCGAGCTCGGAGGGATGGGGCAGTTTAATTTTTATTTACATTGTTCTTTTTTTTTTTTTTTTTTATAAAGATTTTATCGCTTTATTGACTAATAGTCAATAGTCACGTGTCAGGTATTTTTATGGAGGGATCTGTGGTCTATACAGGGGCGGACTGACAACTCATGGGGCCCCCAGGCAATCAGAGATTATGGGGCCACACAGTATACAATCACACAGTATACACAGACATGTACACACAGTATACACAGACATGTACACACAGTATACACAGACATGTACACACAGTATACACAGACATGTTTCTATTGGCTGAGAAGGTACTGGAGAGGCGGGGCAGCTATAATCTCAGGATTTTTAGACCAAAAATATGTCGGTAAGGGACATTTCAGATACAGATGTAAAGAAAAAACACAGATTTTTACATACTGTCCCTGGTTTTACTGAGGCTGGCAACCCTGATGGGGCCCCCTAGTGGCCCCGGGCCCTCGGGCAGTGCCCGAGGGGCCGAATGGTCAGTCCGCCCCTGGTTCTATAAGACGCCAAATCCCCCCTTTGCACTTAAAAGCATTCAAAACACCAAGTTTTTGTTTTGTTTTTTTTGTTTCCAAGTTTGGAAGTTTTGAATGTTGCCATTTTTAAAAGTCCATGTTTTAATTAAACAATTAAAGCGGGAGTCCGCCGGGAGTCTGCCTTTTTTTTTTTTTTAAAGCCAGCAGCTACAAATACTGCAGCTGCTGACTTTTAAAATAATGACACTTACCCGCCCAGCGCGCCCGCTATGTCGTCACCCGAAGCCGATCTCTCGATCGTCTCTCGGGTGCTGCCGCCGCCATCTTGGGTATGGGAATCAGGAAGTGGAGCCTTTCGGCTTAATTTCCCGGTTCCCTACTGCGCATGCGCGAGTCGCGCTGTGCAATAAGGATGGTCCCCGCTGTCTCTGGGATCCCTGTGTTTCCCAGCAGGCAGCGGGGGACTTTTGGAAAGGGGCGTAGATTCTGCGGAAAGGGGCGTACCTTCTGCAGAATCTACGTCGGAAGTGGGTGCAGATACCTGTACTGTACAGGTATCTGCACCCCCCCTCCCCCCTGAAAGGTGCCAATTGTGGCGCCGGAGGGGGGGAGGGTTCCAATGAGCGGAAGGTCCACTTTAGGGTGGAGCTCCGCTTTAACCCAAACACCGCATTGAACTCAGCCGCTCCACTGGTGTCACAAGAATCTGATCCCGTATTCACACAAAGGTTGTATAGTGTCCCCACACACATTGAGATATCTCTACAGGCATTGCTGGAACAAGGTCCTTCAAAAAGCAAAAGACCAAAAACACCAAAGTGTACCCCTCCTCCTTTCCCCGAATTGGCTGTAGACAAAGTTTTCCCCTTCCCCATTGGCTGTAAACTACCTGACCAGGGTAGGTTGCCAGTCCTGCCCCTATTGCACCACCCTCTTGCAGAAGTACCCAAGGCGGCCATCTCTTCTGCCTACCCCTAGGGCCAGCCCCGGGAGCAGGTCTGCATTTACCTGTTGTGACAATCAGACCGTAATATGAGAAACGTAATATTAATCGCCCTCCACAGTCCAAAGAAAATGGCCGGGCCCCTCCCATCACCCTGCTGGGATGCTACAAGATTCTTAGTAAATGGAGAACACATGTAGCCAGCAGCAGCGCGGTCTCGCCAAGCATCAAATTCAACAGATGAGGTCACAACGGGACGGTGGTGTCTGGGATTTATATCAGTGTAGAACCTCTTAAAGTAAGTGATCTCCAATACTGAGTGCCCCGGGCCCCATAACATAAAGGGGCCTTTATCATCCATGCTTTACACCAGAGTCTGCAGCATTTTCTCTTACATTATGATCAGCACAGTTCCCTTTATATCAGTGTCTCCCTTTACATCAGGATCTGCAGAGTTCCCCCTTACACTGTGGGGGGGGGGGGGGGTGGGGCGGCCTTCCAGACTGTGATGTAAAGGGGAACTCTGTGGACTGTGATTTAAAAGGGGAGCTCTGTGGGCTCTTGTGTAAAAGGGGGGCTCCAGTTACCAGAGACCCCCTTACATCAGAGTTTCCCTGTACACTAGGGTCAGCAGCATTCTCCCTTACATCAGTCCTCATAATTCTCCTTTACATCGGGGTCCACAGTGTTACCTTTTACATCAGGGTCCACAGTGTTACCTTTTACATCAGGGTCCACAGTGTTAACTTTTACATCAGTGTCCACAGTGTTATCTTTTACATCAGATTCAACAGTGTTACCTTTTACATCAGGGTCCGCGGTATTACCTTTTACATCAGGGTCCGCGGTATTACCTTTTACATCAGGGTCCGCAGTATTACCTTTTACATCAGGGTCCGCAGTATTACCTTTTACATCAGGGTCCGCAGTATTACCTTTTACATCAGGATCCGCAGTGTTACCCTTTACATCAGATTCAACAGTGTTACCTTTTACATCAGGGTCCACAGTGTTACCTTTTACATCAGGATCCACAGTGTTACCTTTTACATCAGGATCCGCAGTGTTACCTTTTACATCAGGATCCGCAGTGTTGCATTTTACATCAGATTCAACAGTGTTACCTTTTACATCAGGATCCGCAGTGTTACCTTTTACATCAGGATCCGCAGTGTTACCTTTTACATCAGGGTCCGCAGTATTACATTTTACATCTGATTCAACAGTGTTACCTTTTACATCAGAGTCCGCGGTATTACCTTTTACATCAGGGTCCGCAGTATTACCTTTTACATCAGGGTCCGCAGTATTACCTTTTACATCAGGATCCGCAGTGTTACCCTTTACATCAGATTCAACAGTGTTACCTTTTACATCAGGGTCCACAGTGTTACCTTTTACATCAGGATCCACAGTGTTACCTTTTACATCAGGATCCGCAGTGTTACCTTTTACATCAGGATCCGCAGTGTTGCATTTTACATCAGATTCAACAGTGTTACCTTTTACATCAGGATCCGCAGTGTTACCTTTTACATCAGGATCCGCAGTGTTACCTTTTACATCAGGGTCCGCAGTATTACATTTTACATCTGATTCAACAGTGTTACCTTTTACATCAGAGTCCGCGGTATTACCTTTTACATCAGGATCCGCAGTGTTACCTTTTACATCAGATTCAACAGTGTTACCTTTTACATCAGGATCCGCAGTGTTACCTTTTACATCAGATTCAACAGTGTTACCTTTTACATCAGGATCCGCAGTGTTACCTTTTACATTAGGGTCCGCAGTTGCTCTGTAAAGGGGAACCATGCAGTCTCTGATCTAAGGGGGAACTCTGTGCTGGTATTAACCTTACCTTCATGTAAAAGAATAAATATATATTTTTTTGCCTTTTTGTTATACCTTAACCACTTGCCTACAGGGCACTTTCACCCCATTCCTGCCCAGACCAATTTTCATCTTTCAGCGCTGCGGCAATGTGAATGACAATTGCGCGGTCATACAACACTGTACCCATATGACATTTTTATCATTTTTTCCACACAAATAAAGCTTTCTTTTGGTGGTATTTAATCACCACTGGGTTTTTTTTTCATAAATAAACGATTAAAGACAGAATATTTTGAAAATAAATATTTTTTTTTTAACTGATTATAAAATTTTGCAAACAGGTGATTTTTCTCCTTCACTGATGGGTACTGATGAAGCAGAACTGGTGGGCACTGATGAGGCTGCACTAAAAAGTGGCACTTATTGGCAGCACTGGTGGGCACAGATTGGCAGCACTGGTGGGCACTGTTGGGACTGCGCTGATGATCAGAAGAAGAGCCCCACTATTGACAGAGAGCATTAATGTTGATAGTCACCACATCCCAATTGGTTATAGAAAAAAGAGACAATCCCCCTAAGGATTGGGACTTTCAAAGTGACTGAAAACACAAGTATATCAAAAAAAGTATAAAGTTTATTATATAGCAAAAAATTCATAAAATAAGTCGTGTGAGGTAGACAAAACGATCTATGATACAATACATAAAAAGCAGCTCGTGGTCAGACCCAACGGGCGTTTCTGGCTTACTTCTTCAGGGGTTTCACAGACATATAGAGCCCAATATCTAATGAGAAAACAGATTACATTAGTGCATCGATTCCAACATATATATTATACACTTTGTTCAGCAATTTAAGACATAACAGGGGCAAAAAAGGTATGTCTTACATTGAAAATAGTTCTGCATGGTATCCCACACGACAAAGATTAAAATATGTAAACCTGGGTTTGACAACGGTTCTCCCCAACCCCAAAGAATCGGTGAGTCCCAGCGAGGGTCCCAAGCTATCTCCATGCGGGTACAAAAAGCGCCAGCTATCAATGGTCAATAAATCAATAAATCGAGAGTAAATAAAAAAGTCCCCAAAACATGTATATTAATACAGTATAGTATGGCAAGCCAAAAGTAAATAGCTACCTACCTATATTTTATCCAGAAATGGTATTAACTGGCACAAATAAAACAGCCTTGTATGCAAAAATGCATCCTATAGTCAAACGGGGTATACCTGTTAAAGACAGTAAATAGCTAAAATTAGTTCCAAAAAGTATCACCAAACCAGCGACGGAGTATACTAATAGGTGGCACAGATTGGCAGCACTGGCGGGCACAGCTTGGCAGCACTGGCGGGCACTGTTGGGACTGCACTGATGATCAGGACACTGATTATCAATGTAGATGTCCCTTTTAGAGAAGCTGGTTATCGTCTCTCGTCTCCTCTCCTCACACTGTCAGCATGAGGAAAGGAATGACGATAACCGGCTTCTATTTACATCCATGATTAGCTTTGATTGGACACAGCTGAGAACGTGGTAAAGAGATGCTGATTTGGCTCTTTAACTCAATTTGTGATTAGCAGTGTCCTCCGGACACTTTGATCACAAAGCACACCACCTGCGCCCCAAAGCGGGCACGATCACGGGAGGCTGTCGAGCTGTGGCCATCGTTCAGCTATAGCACAGTCGGGAAGTGGTTGAGCACATCGCTAATCACACTAGCTACATGTTGGTAGCTTCAATCATGATATTTTCACTGAAAACTGTTGTTTTGGCTAATTTTTGAAGTGTCATTAAAATATTTGGCTCTGTCAGTAAATGACGTGTTGTGTCATTAAAAAAATAAAAATGTATTATAAATTTTTAGCAGTAAATTTCACTTCGGGAGGTTGGCAGCATTGCCTTCAGGGCCCCCCTAGTCACACCATTGGCACAGGCTTTTCTCAGGCTTGTAGGTCTGTCTGCGTCACCCTGACTTGATTTCCAGGCTGTGGGCACTCAGTCTTTACAGGCTCAGAGTCTGTCTGTCTGTCTTGAGGGCACCTCCAGGTTTGGGTTCAATTTGTAGTCTCAAAGTGACCGGTAAGTATTTCGCTCCTGGGAGTTTGTTATTTGATTTCTCCATTCTCTTGCATATTTTTCTTGCAATTTGCCCAGGTCTAATGTAGAGGGTAATGAGCTGTACAGGGTGTAGATGTGGGTTCTGGTGAGGGTGTGCAGGGTGTAGATGTGGGTCCTGGTGAGTGTGCAGGGTGTAGATGTGGGTCCTGTGGAGGGTGTGCAGGATATAGATGTGGGTTCTGGTGAGGGTGTGCAGGGTGTAGATGTGGGTCCTGTGGAGGGTGTGCAGGGTGTAGATGTGGGTCCTGTGGAGGGTGTGCAGGGTGTAGATGTGGGTTCTGGTGAGGGTGTGCAGGGTGTAGATGCGGATCCTGGTGACGGTGTGCAGGGTGTAGATGTGGGTCCTGTGGAGGGTGTGCAGGGTGTAGATGCGGGTCCTGTGGAGGGTGTGCAGGGTGTAGATGCGGGTCCTGTGGAGGGTGTGCAGGGTGTAGATGCGGGTCCTGTGGAGGGCGTGCAGGGTGTAGATGCGGGTCCTGTGGAGGGTGTAGATGCGGGTCCTGTGGAGGGTGTGCAAGGTGTAGATGCGGGTCCTGTGGAGGGTGTGCAGGGTGTAGATGCGGGTCCTGTGGAGGGTGTGCAGGGTGTAGATGCGGGCCCTGTGGAGGGTGTGCAGGGTGTAGATGCGGGTCCTGTGGAGGGTGTACAGGGTGTAGATGCGGGTCCTGTGGAGGGTGTGCAGGGTGTAGATGTGGGTCCTGGTTAGGGTGTGCAGGGTGTAGATGCGGATCCTGGTGACGGTGTGCAGGGTGTAGATGTGGGTCCTGGTGAGGGTGTGCAGGGTGTAGATGTGGATCCTGTGGAGGGTGTGCAGGGTGTAGATGCGGGTCCTGTGGAGGGTATGCAGAGTGTAGACGTGGGTCCTGGTGAGGGTGTGCAGGGTGTAGACGTGGGTCCTGGTGAGGGTGTGCAGGGTGTAGATGTGGGTCCTGGTGAGGGGGTGCAGGGTGTAGAAAGTGGGGAACCATTGACACCTAGAAAAGAGGAATCCCCCCCCTCCCCAAGAAGAGGGTCATTATCTCCTCCATATCTCTGCTTTGTGGTGGTCTTAGTATGTGGGGCAGGTGGTTTCCTCCATTCGTATCATGCGCATGGTCCCACGTTTAGGTTGAGGGTATTGCTTCTGCTTTGTATGGATGATTAGGTTTGGGGTCTTTTTATCAGGGTAGTTGTCTTTGTGTTAGTCTGAGGATGATTTGTGTGGGAACCTGGCCATGAGGTCTAGTACAATGTTGCTTAGTTCTCTTGCATTGTGGCTTATCTCTTGTTTGTTGAGTTATTTGCCATTGTGGAGGTGATGAGACATTAGGAAGGGATGTTGACTCAGATGCATGCTTGGCATTGAACTGGTTTTAGGTATGCTGGGTGACATGGTGTGGTATATCCTTCTATGGAAGCGAGGAGGACAATATTATTCTGTAGGCAGATATTGTCACTGTGCTCTACTAGTTGTGATTGTTTGGTTTTGGTGGTCTCTTTCTGGATTTTGTTTGTGGCCCATGTCTGATTATGTGTTCAGGGGTCAGTAAATATCTACTCCCAGTAGGGCAGGACTTAGGGTGGTGGGGGCCCCTGGTCTTGAGTCACTTTCGGGCCCTACCTTCTATACTTTACCATATTTATCGGCGTATAACACGCACCCCAAGTTTAGGAGGGAACTTAAAGGAAAAAAACTTTTAGGAGGGAAGTTTAAGAAAAAAACTTACATTTAAATGCCCATCAATGCAGCCTAATCAGTGTCCATCTGCAGCCTTGCTCATCCATCTGCAGCCTTGTCCATTGTCATTGCAGCCTTGTCATTGCAGTCTTGAATTTTAAAAATGGTGCCGCCGGGATACAGAGTCCTCTGTATCTCGGCGGCTCTCGGTTCTTCTCAGCAGCTCTCGGGGGCTCTCATTGACTCTCGGCTCCTCTCAGCTCCCCATTGGTGGCTCTCGGGTCCTCTAGCAGTCCCGAGCGAAGCCGAGAGTACCCGAGTGTACGCGGCTCGGCTCACAGTCACGCCCAGTCCCTGTGTTATGTCCATCATAGGGTCGGGACTGGGCGTGACTGTGAGTGGAGCCGAGCCGAGTACACTCGCCTATGTATCTCGGCAGGGACCCCTATTGGCCGGGGCCCATGGGCTTGAGCCCAGTCAAGCCCAATGGTAAGTCCAGCCCTGACTCCCAGACTCGTGTACCTCACTACCACCTCTCTGCCAATCCCTCCATTGGTGCCTGCTCACCCAATGAATAAAATTCAAAATACTAACAACTTACAGAGCCACCTACAATTCAGCTTCCAGCTACATCACCAACCTCATCTCAAAATATCAACCAAACCTGGGCGAATGTACTGGTTTGCTGGTCATGTTAGTTGTTTCTACTGTTTTGTTGCTTGTACCTGAGCTGGGGTATGCAGGGCAGGACTTAGGGTGGTGGGGGCCCCTGGGCTTGAGTAACTTTCGGGCCCTACCTTCTATACATTACCGTATTCATCGGCGTATAACATGCACCCCAAGTTTAGGAGGGAATTTTAAGAAAAAAAACTTTTAGGAATGAAGTTTAAGTAAAAAAAACTTGCATTTAAATGCCCATCAATGCAGCCTTATTAGTGTCCATCTGCAGCCTTGTCATCCATCTGCAGCCTTGTCAGTGTAGCCTTGTCATTTGCAGACTTGCCCCAGTGTCATTTGCAGCCTTGTCAGTGTAGCCTTGTCATTCGCAGCCTTGTCATTGCAGTCTTGAAGTTTAAAAATGGCGCTGCCGAGATACAGAGTCCTGTGTATCTCGGCGGCTCTTGGTTCCTCTCAATGGCTCTTGGCAGCTCTTGGGTCCTCTCAGCGGCTCTCGGGTCCTCTTGCCGAGAGTAGCCAAGTGTACTCGGCTCGACTCACAGTCACGCCCAGTCCCTGTGTTATGTCCATCATAGGGCAGGACTGGGCATGACTGTGAGCGGAGACGAGTACATTCGGCTATGTATCTTGACGGGGCCCCCTATTGGGCGGGGCCCATGGGCTTGAGCCCAGTCAAGCCCAATGGTAAGTCCAGCCCTGGGGGTATGTCCCGAAGGCTCTGTTTTGTACCTACTCTTTTTATAACTATAAAAGGGGAAAACACTGCGCTATAGTTTGTGAAAAGATGGCCACAACAGCCAAAACAGCAGCCAACACTAAAAACAAACAAAGTTCAACAGATAAAATGATAAAAACAGTGTAGCGCTTCAATAATAATAAGTGTAATCAACACAAATTATAAAAATAATAATAGCAAAACAAAAATCGCACAAAACCAAATGCCTGGAAATAAAAGTCCAACATAAGGCACTCATTCCACTATGTTGATGGCATAGGAGTGGCCAAACCGTCACATGGAAGGAAAATGGTGTACTGGACGAATATGTTCATGCAGGTAGACTTGATTGTAAACATCAGTGAATAGTAGATAAATACTTCTTACCGGAACAGTTGGACTCACACAGTCATATGACGGCTGAGTCTGGAAGGCTTGGGGTCACAGTCAGGGACCAAGGAGTGTGAGGAGAGAGGTCAGTTGAGCTGGTGGAGGGGCTCCAGGCGGTTGTAGGCCCAAAGATGGATCCTTTCAGATGGAACATCAAAGGTCGAAGTAATCAAGCTCAAACGCAGCCCGTTGGACCAATACTCCAGCCTCCCCCGAATGGGGAGGGGGGTGTTTGTAAAGTTTTAAACCAAAACCATGGAGAAAAGGGAAAAGAAAAAAAGGCTCCACATGGTGCGGGTCAAACGATATAAAAACGTTGGTTTATTGAAGTCAAAAGGTAATAAATGACTTAGTGATCACATAAAAAAACGAAATGAACTTAAAAGCAATGTGGGGTACCAACAGCTCGCCCGACGCGTTTCGACATATGTGTCTTCAACTGGGGCATGTCCACGCGTCGGGCGAGCTGTTGGTACCCCACATTGCTTTTAAGTTCATTTCGTTTTTTTATGTGATCACTAAGTCATTTATTACCTTTTGACTTCAATAAACCAACGTTTTTATATCGTTTGACCCGCACCATGTGGAGCCTTTTTTTCTTTTCCCTTTTCTCCATGGTTTTGGTTTAAAACTTTACAAACACCCCCCTCCCCATTCGGGGGAGGCTGGAGTATTGGTCCAACGGGCTGCGTTTGAGCTTGATTACTTCGACCTTTGATGTTCCATCTGAAAGGATCCATCTTTGGGCCTACAACCGCCTGGAGCCCCTCCACCAGCTCAACTGACCTCTCTCCTCACACTCCTTGGTCCCTGACTGTGACCCCAAGCCTTCCAGACTCAGCCGTCATATGACTGTGTGAGTCCAACTGTTCCGGTAAGAAGTATTTATCTACTATTCACTGATGTTTACAATCAAGTCTACCTGCATGAACATATTCGTCCAGTACACCATTTTCCTTCCATGTGACGGTTTGGCCACTCCTATGCCATCAACATAGTGGAATGAGTGCCTTATGTTGGACTTTTATTTCCAGGCATTTGGTTTTGTGCGATTTTTGTTTTGCTATTATTATTTTTATAATTTGTGTTGATTACACTTATTATTATTGAAGCGCTACACTGTTTTTATCTTTTTATAACTTACTAGGGAGCCTTAATAATACCAACCAAACCATCCTCTCTGCTCCTCCCAAGACCTCCTGGTCTCTAGCTCCCTTGTCACCTCCTTCCATGCTCTCCTCCAGGTCCAAAGCCTCTCTCGACCTCTAGAACTCCCTACCCCAAACTGTCCAGCTATCTGCTATTCTGTCCACCTTTAGGTGTTCCCAGAATGCTAATTTCTTTGGAAAAGCCTATCTGGCCTCCACCTAACAGCTAAACTTCCACTGTGCTGTGCTAAAAAAAAAAAAAAGCAGTTCACGCAATACTCTGTTTTCAGCGAAAACCATCACAACGCAGTGGTGTTAACTAGCCAGGTAGAAGATGAGGCATTTTGCCTTGTCCTGCAGCGGGACTGTGCTGGAATAGCCACCCAATGCAGTCCTATCACACCTGGTGCAGTCTAAATTCATTTATTAGGTACACTTTGGCCACTTTATTAGGTACACTTTGCTAGTACCGGGTTTGAACACCCTTTTTTCCTTCAGAATTGTGTTAATTCTTCGTGGCATAGATAACATCACACAGTTGCTGCAGATTTGTCAGTTGCACATCCATGATGCCAATATCACCGTTCCACCACATCCCAGAGGTGCTCTATTGGATGAGATGTGGTGAGTGTGGAGGCCATTGGAGGACAGGGACCTCATTGTCCAGTGGTGAGATGATTTGAGCTTTGTGACATGGTGCATTATCCTGCTGGAAGGAGCCATCAGAAGATGGGGACACTGTAGTCATAAAGGGATGGACATGGTCAGCAACAATACTCAGGTAGGTCGTGGGGTTTAAACCATAATCAATTGGTACTAAGGGGTCCAAAGTGTGCCAAGAAAATATCCTCCGCACCATTACACCACCACCACCAGCCTGAACCGGTGATACAAGGCGGGATGGATCCATGCTTTCATGTTTTTTTTACACCAAATTCTGACCCCACCATCTGAATGTCTCAGCTGAAATCCAGACTCATCAGACCAGGCAATGTTTTTTCCAATCTTCTATTGTCCAATTTTGGTGATCCTGTGCCAATTCTAGCCTCAGTTTCCTTTTCTTATCTGACAGGAGTGTCACCCGGTGTGGTCTTCTGCTGCTGTAGCCCATCTGCTTCAAGGTTCGATGTGTTGTGCGTTCAGAGATGGTCTTCTGCATATCTTGGGTGTAACGAGAGGTTATTTGAGTTACTGTTGCCTTTCTATCATCTGGAACCAGCCTGTCAATTCTCCTCTGCGCTCTGACCTCAACAAGGCATTTTCCTTCACACAACCTCCGCTCACTGGATATTTTCTCTTTTTCCCACCATTCTCTGTAAACCTGAGAGATGGTTGTGCGTGCAAATCCCAGTAGATCGGCAGTTTTTGAAATACTCAGAGCAGCCCATCTGACACCAACAACCATGCCACGTTCAAAGTCACTTAAATCCCCTTTCTTCCCCATTCTGATGCTCGGTTTGAACTTCAGCAAGTGGTCTTCACTGCATCTAGATGCCTTAAGGCCGGGTTCACACTGCTACAGCATGACAGTCATACGACTGTGGATCCGACTTTGCCCTGCTACTTGAAGTCCGACATGCGTCCAACTTCAATGAACGGCGATCCGACTTTGATCCCCAACAATACCAGGCACTGTGTCTGGTATGAATCTTTAGGGGGGAACTCCATGTCAAATAAAAAAAAAAATGCCATGGGTTCCCCCTCCAAGAGCATACCAGGCTGGTATGGATTCAAAGGGGAGCCTCCATGCCGAAAAAACTGTGTTGGTGTCCCCCCCAAAATCCATACCAGACCCTTATCTGAACACACAGCCTGGTAGGTCAGAAAAGGGGGTGGGGAGGAGTGAACGGCCCCCTCCCTCCTGAACCGCACCAGGCCGCATGCCCTCAACATGGGCAGGATGGGTGCTTTGGGGCACTGCCCCCCCCCCATGTTGATGAGGACAAGGGCTTTTCCAGACAACCCTGGCTGTTTGTTTGTCGGGCCCCCCCCCCCCCGCCTCAAAGCACCTACCCCCCCATGTTGAGGGCATGTGGTCTGGTACGGTTCTGGAGGGAGGGAGCTGCTGACTTGTCCCCATCCCCATTCCTTACCTGCCAGGCTGTGTGCTCAGGTAAGTGTCTGGTATGGATTTTGGGGAGGGGGGCCACACAGTTTTTCGGCGTGGGGGTTCCCCTTAAATTCCATACTAGGCCTGGTATGCTCTTGGAGGGGGAACCCATGCCGTTTTTATTTTTATTTTATTTGGCATGGAATTTCCCTTCAAGATCATCAGAGCACAAGTCGCATGCCAAAGTCGGGTCAGTTAAGATGGCGATCCGACTTTGATCCGACTTCAGTGATATTCAATGGGCTGAAGTAGGATCAAAGTCGGACCAAAGTAGTGCAGGGAGCATTTTCAAAGTCGGACCAGAGAAGACGGCTCCCATAGGGAAACATTGATTTTCACACGTCATGCGACATGAGCTCCCAATGTCCCAATGTGAACCCGGGCCTAATGCATTGAGTTGCTGCCATTTGATTGGCCGATTAGCAATTTCTGCTACCAAGCAGTTGAACAGGTGTTACCCAGTGCTGGGACAAGGTGATCCAGCGCGCAGGGCAAAGACACCAAATTGCGCCCCCCCTTTCCCTTAGGGTCAGGGTGCCCCCTACCCCTGCAATAAACCATTGCGCCAGGGGCAGCCGTCCCTCCTGCCCACCCCTTGTCCCGGGCCCTGGGTGTACCTAATAAAGTGGCCGGTCGGTGTACGTTTCTGCATTTTCTGTGCCGCTCTTCATTAAATAACACATTCAAATCCCAAGAGATCTAACGATACCGGCAGAATAAATGTTATACATGGAAAAAGAGGAATTTGACGACAGAAGCGATTAGCGCTGACAGACAGACACAACACTTCCCGGACAAATCATCAAAGTTCAGGACAGTTCCTGGCACATCTGTGTCCCTAGATGGCATTGGTCAGTATTGGGGGCTCTCAGGGGCCCCACAGGTGGATGGGAGAGACAGCTGACCCTCTCAGATGGATGAAGGAAGAGAGAGGGGCAGAGACAGCTGTCTGCAGATCTCTGGAGTACAATGGAGCAATTGTGAGTGTCAGCTGCTGCCACCCCAACCTGTTCTCACTGCTGTGTGTATACACCATGTATACACTATATAAGTATATATATATATAGATAGGATCATCTATGTATATATCACCACTAGTGCCTCCATGCATGGTCAACATCCAGGCAGCGCACCACCCTCCCCTCTGCGTTATTGTTATTGAGGGGTAACAATGAAATGGTTCTATAATAAAGGGCCATCTAATAAATTATATTGGAGGATCTGTCCAACCAAAAGCCCCATATACACTATCAGATTTTCTGCTGATTTTTTCCTTCAGATTTACCAAAACCATATAATATGAGGTCAAATCTTAGGCCGCGTACACACGCGGGGACTGTTCGCTCAACTTTGTCCGTCAAACAGTTTCAGCGAACAGTCCGCTCAAAATTAGCATGGACGGACATGGCCACACACGACGAACGAACAGTTTGCTGAAACCGTGCGCGATGACGTGAACGGCACGTACGACGGGACGGAAAATACGACGTCCTATACACTGCATTACAACTTTCGGCGTGTAAATCCTTTCTGAGCATGCGCGGAACTTAGTTTGACGAAGAAGCCTACACACGAGGGCACTGTTCGCTGAAACCAAGTTTCAGCGGACAGTTTTTCGGAATTTCCGAAAAACTTTGTTCAGCGGACTGTTCACTGAAACTGTCCGCTGAAAGCCCACACACGAGCGGACTGTCCGCCGAAACACTGTTCAGCGGACAAAGTTGGGCGAACAGTCCCCGCGTGTGTACGTGGCCTTAGGAGTTTCAATGTGTATGCAATCGGGCAGGCCCTTGTACTACATGGTTTTGGTAAATCTGAAGACAAAAATCAGCAGAAAATCTGATAGTGTGTATGGGGCTATACACAAACTTGGCCCAATCTGTCACCAGCTCCCGACTGTATGTCTACTGAACCCTATATTGCATCACAGATCACATAATCCAACATGCTGAAAACTGTATGCATCCCACATCTACCGATAGTTGTCACGCCTCACTGCATACACTGCCTGAATATCACCGATATACACTATATTGTCAAAAGTATTGGGACAATTGCCTTTACACGTACATGAACTTTAATTGCATTCCCAGTCTTAATCCGTAGGGTTCAATATTGAGTTGGCTCCACCCTTTGCAGCTATAACAGCTTCACCTCTTCTGGGAAGGCCGTCCACAAGGTTTAGGAGGGTGTCTATGGGAATGTTTGACCGTTCTTCCAGAAGAGCATTTGTGAGGTCAGGCAATAATGTTGGAGATATCAAACCAAAAACCAAAGAAAGACGCACCGCTCCGGGCAATTTTCAGGTGCAAAGTAGATATCCGGTGCAGCTCACCACCATTCAACAGGAATAAGACAAAGAAATGGTCGCACTCTTATGCCGCGTAAACACGATCTGACATTCTAGCGGACCAGAGCTCGTCGGACAATTTAATCGTGTGTGGGCTCCAGCGGACTTTTTCTTCCCAAAAGTCCGGCGGACCTAGAAATAAAACTGGCTTGAAATCTTTCCGACGGACTCGAGTCCGGTCGAAAAATCCGGTCGTCTGTGTGCTGGTCCGACGGACTTAAACCGACGCTAGGGCAGCTATTGGCTACTGGCTATGAACTTCCTTAGTATATGTCATCACGTTCTAATCCCTCTGACTTCTGGAGTGATCGTGTGTGGCCAAGTCCGTTCGTTTCAAAGACCTCAGCTGTGAAGTCCGTCGGATTGTCCACCGGACCAAGTCCGTTAAACAGTCTGGTCATGTGTACGCGGCATTAGACTCCAAAATTTGCTTGATGTTACCTTTATTGTCACACGTTTGTTAGAAAAACACAGGAAAAACAGTTGAGGCGTTTCACAAGCGATAGCTTGCTTGTTCCCAACAACACAACAACAAGCAAGCTATCGCTTGTGAAACACGTCAACTGCTTTTCCTGTGTTTTTCAAACTTGTGACAATAGAGTTAACGTCCAGCAAATTTTTGGAGTCTCAGAGTGCGACCATTTCTTTGTCTTACTGATGTTGGAGAGAAGGCCTGGCTCGCAGTCTCTGCTCTGATTCATCCCAAAGGTGTCAGGACTCTGTGCAGGCCAGTGAAGTTCCCCCACCCCAAACTCCCTATTGAGTTGGCCCACCCTTTTCAGCTATAACAGCTTCAACTCTTCTGGGAAGGCCGTCCACAAGGTTTAGGAGATGGAGGTGTCTATGGGAATGTTTGACCATTCTTCCAGAAGCAAATTTGTGAGGTCAAGCACTGATGTTTGATGAGAAGGCCTGGCTCGCAGTCTACACTCAAATTCATCCCAAAGGTGTTCTATCGGGTTGAGGTCAGGACTCTGTGCAGGCCAGTCAAGTTCCTCCACCCCAAACTCGCTCATCCATGTCTTTATGGACCTTGCTTTGTGCACTGGTGCACAGTCATATTGGAACAGGAAGGGGCCGTCCCCAAACTGTTCCCACAAAGTTGGGAGCATGAAATTGTCCAAAAATGTCTTGGTATGCGGACGCCTTATGAGTTCCCTTCACTGGAACTAAGGTGCCAAGCCCAACCCCTGAAAAATAACCCCCACACCATAATCCTCCCTCCACCAAATGATTTGGACCAGTGCACAAAGCTAAGCCCATAAAGAAATGGATGAGCGAGTTAAAGAAATAAAATATTGCACTTACAAAAATGGCACTATAGGCCAGGGATATGCAATTAGTGGACCCCCAGCTGTTGCAGAACTACAAATCCCATGAGGCATAGCAAGACTTTGATAGCCACAAGCATGACACCCAGAGGCAGAGCATGATGGGACTTGTAGTTTTGCAACAGCTGGAGGTCCGCTAATGGCATATCCCTGCTATATACAGTGCTAACCATGGATCACTTGTCTCATTATGTCCAATCATCAGGACTTCCTCAGGAGGACGAGGAATCACATGTATGACATCATCCTGCAGCCATCTCTGCTGGTGGGAGTGTCATGGTCTGGGGCTGCATGAGTGCTGCCAGCACTGGGGAGCAACAGTTCATTGAGGGAACCATGAATGCCAACATGTACTGTGACATACTGAAGCAGAGCATGATCCCCTCCCTTTGGAGAGATTGGACCACAGGGCAGTATTCCAACATGATAAGGACCCCAAACACACCTCCAAGATGACCACTGCCTTGCTAAAGAAGCTGAGGGTAAAGGTGATGGACTTGCCAAGCATGTCTCCAGACCTAAACCTTATTGAGCATCTGTGGGACATCCTTAAATGGAAGGTGGAGGAGCGCAAGGTCTCCAACATCCACCAGCTCTGTGATGTCATCATGGAGGAGGGGAAGAGGACTCCAGTGGCAACCTGTGAAGCTCTGGTGACTTTCATGCCCAAGAGGGTTAAGTGCTGGAAAATAATGGTGGCCACACAAAATATTGACACTTTGGGCCCAATTTGGACATTTTCACTTAGGGGTGTACTGACTTTTGTTGCCAGAGGTTTAGACATTAATGGCTGTGTGTTGAGTTATTTTGAGGGGACAGCAAATTTACACTGTTATACAAGCTGTACACTCACTACTTTACATTGTAGACAAGTGTCATTTCTTCAGTGTTGTCACATGAAAAGATATAATAAAATATTTACAAAAGTGTGAGGGGTGTACTTACTTTTGTGATATACTGTAAAATGCACATAAAAGCACCAGCCCTTAGCCCTGCCTGTCAATGGACAAAGCAATGTCAGTACCTACTTATGTCTTATTTGATGTGGCTTTCTAACACAGACATAAAAATCTTACTGTTCTGTGTGTAATGAAATTGGGGACTTTATTGCGCAGTTGTTGTGAATTTGGGCGATGTCAGAGGAACGTCCCTGGAAGCTGGGGGACATGTGGCAGTGTGACGGATGGCATGAAATCCAGAGATAGTTCTTGAATTCCGCCATCACGCAGATGTCCAGATGATGCGGCGTCACACATTTTTCAGGACGGTTTGTGTGATGTATGTCAGAAATTTTCCGGAATAAATCTCTGCAATGCGGAGTAGATGCCGGCCTCCTCCGGGCACAACACTGGGCACCGCACACACCTGACCACACTGGAAGAGCCTGAAATAGCTGCAGAAGCTCCTCCATGCTCAGAACATTGTCAGTGAGTCAGACGGGAGCAGATGTTCAGTGTCAGCTGCCTGAACAAAACCCTCATTGTGCGGGGTGACCCGGCCTATGCCAGGGCGTCTCCACCACAGCCGGCCACAGTCAGGGCACTACAATCCCCACATTCCCTCATCCTGCCCGGAATGTACTGCACCCCACAGCATTCCCAAAAAAATATCAGATACAAAGATAGGTCAGATACATCATCCAGCCTGATAAAAGTCACCTAATCCTTAATTGGTCAGAAGTGTAAATTGATTTAGAAAAGATGTTTACTTTGATAATGTTTGCTGGCCTCTGGAGGTACACTATATGGGCAAAAGTCTGTGGGCCCCCCGACCATCACATCTGTATGAGCTTGTTGGACATCCCATTCCAAATCCATGGACAAATCAGTCTCCAATGGCCATTAATATGGAGTTGCCTCCCCCCCGCCATTAATATTAAGTAGCCCCCTTTGACCATGACCATTATTAGGGAGTTGCACCGTTCCCTCTGTAGCCATTACTATGGAGTTGCCCCTTTCCCCTAGGAGTATCAATATGGAGTTGGCACCTTCCTCTTAAAGCCATTAATATGCACTTGGTCCCTTCCCCCATCATCATTAATATGAAGTTTCTCCCTTCCCTCCATAGCAATTAATTTGGAGTTGCCCCCTTCCCCCCATTGGCCATTATTATGAAGTTGTCCCCTTCCCCGATGACCAATAATATGGAGCTGCTTCCTTTCCCTCATGCCCATCATTATGGAGTTTCCCCCCTTCCCCGGTGGATTTTAATATGGAGTTGCCCCCTTACCCCCATTCCCATTATTATGGAGTTGCCTCCTTTCCCCCATGGCCTTTAATATGGAGTTGCCCCCTTCCCCCCCTAACCACTAATATGGAATTGCTCCCTTTCCCCTGTGCCCATTTATATGGATTTGCCAACTTCCTTCATGGCCATTAATATGGAGATGCCCCTTTCCCCCTATGGATATTAATATGGATTTGCCTCTTTCCTCCTAAAGCCATTAATATGCAGGTGCCCCCTCCCCCCTATGATGGTTAATGTGAAGTTGCTCCCTTCCCTCCATAGCAATTAATATGGAGTTGCTCCCTTACCCCATGTCCATTATTATGGAGTTCCCCCCCCCCCCCATGGCCATTATTATGGAGTTGCTTCCTTTCCCCCATGCCAATTATTGTGGAGTTGCCCCCCATTCCCCATGGCCTTAAATATGGAGTTGCCCCCTTCCCCCCATGACCATTAATATGGAGTTGCTCCCTTCTCCTCATGGCCTTAAATATGGAGTTGTATCGGGTACTGATTTGGACAAGAAGACCTAGCTTACCATTGGTGTTCCAATTCATCTCAAAGGTGTTCAGGTGGTTGGTTAAGGTCAGGGCTCTGTACAGGACACACCAAACTGGTCACACCATGACTTTGTACACAGGGGAGAGTCATGGCGGAACAGAAAAGGGTCTTTCCCAAACTGTTACCACAAAGTTGGAAGATCAAAATTGTCTCCAACAGTGGTCTCTGATGTGGCCCTTTGCTTGTCTTCATTCAGCCATGGGGCACTATTTCTCCTACTTATTTGAAGGAAGTTGAACTATTCCTCCCACTGACACCAACAATTGGTCATAATTACTGCCACTGACACCAACGATGCAAAGAACTATTCTTCCCACTGACACCAACAATTGGGCATAATTACTGCCACTGACACCAACGATGGGGCACTTATCCTCCCACCGACACCAATGATGAGGTATTGCTTGCTCCCACACTACGATATTTTCTACTCCCAATGGGCCACAGTCTGGCCCCTCTAAAGCCTGATGGACAGTAAACTGGTCCTTTGTTTAGAAAGTTTGGAGACCCCTGCTCTGCAATGTCTTTGTATGATGTAGTATTAAAGAGGAAGTAAACCCTGATGAGTTTACTTCCTCTTTGATTCCCTGCAAAGGTAAAGCATAATGGACTACTATGCATCGCATAGTACAACATAGTGCATCGCATAGTACAACATAGTGCATCGCATAGTACAACATAGTGCATCGCATAGTACAACATAGTGCATCGCATAGTACAACATAGTGCATCGCATAGTAGTCCATTATGTGTCACTTACCTGACACAGGAGCCAGCGAAGTTACCGCTGTCCCCTGTAGTCCGGCGCATCCATCTTCTCGGTGGGTCTCGCTGCTCTGCCGCTGTCATTGGTGGAAGCCGCGATGACGTCACTCCCGCGCAATGCGCACGGGAGCCGCCACTCACGGCATGCGCCGTAGACAGCGGTGGCTGTCTTTCGGCAAATATCTCCTAAACCGTGTAAGTTTAGGAGATATTTCTTGGACCTACATGTAAGCCTTAATCTAGGCTTACCTGTAGGTCAAAGTGGTTTGTAAGGGTTTACCCTTCAATGGAAACACCGGAACGCAATCATTTGGAGGGGGGTCCTCATACTTTGAACATATACTGTAGTGTAGAAGAAGGCTTTGTATTGCTTCACATTGATTTCTGGAAGGAAAGTTATTGCAACAATTGTGTATGCTTTGTCTAGCTTTTCATTAAATATACATCTTATGAAATGTATACATTGTTTATAATGTAATGTATTCATGTAATGGTCTGTTATGTATACAAATATTATAAAATGTATACATTGTTTAGAATGTAATGCATCATGTAAGGGTCTGTTATGTATACAAATATTATAAAATGTATACAATGTAACTACTAAAATTGTATATTTTTATTTATAGAGGGGACAGTGCTCAGAGCTCATAGTAGACTGATATAAAGTGTTTTACAAAGTATAAAAATCGAGGTTTTGGTTTCTACAGTGCTTAAAGTGGAACTGGGGGCAAAAAAATAAAAATTAACATATATTCTGCAGCCTGTCAGGGGCATTAAAATAGTAGTCATTTTTTATTTTTGAGTCCCCTGTAACATAGTTTTGCCTGTTGATCCTGCCAGTAGAGCAGTTATTTTTCCACTTTTTGTAAAAGGAAATTGAGAAAAAGTCTCAGTATACAGGCATTGGGAAAAAACATATAAAACTGCCAGGGGTGCTTACAACAGCCAGCCTTCATTCATATGGCCTAAGCTCTTTTTTTATTTATTTTTTATTTTCCGAAACAAAAAAGAATGTTGCTCTAGCAGCTTAACCACTTCAGCTCTGGAAGATTGGCCCCCTTTACGACCAGGCCAATTTTTTGCTATTTGACACTGCACTACTTTAAGACCCCTTTCACACTGGGGCACTTTACAGAGATAAAAATAGCGCCTGCAAAGCACCCCAAAACAGCCGCTCCTCGCACACATCAGCCCTCGGGCTTTCTCACTGGAGCGGTGCGCTGGCGGGACGGTAAAAAAAAGTCCTGCTAGCAGCATCTTTGGAGCGGGGAAGGAGCGGTGTGTACACACCACTCCTTCACAGCTCCTGCCCATTAAATGGGGCAGCGTGGCTATACCGCCGGCAAAGCATTGCTTTGTGGTGGTTTTAACCCTTTCTCAGTCGCTAGTAGGGGGGAAAAAACCGCCCCGCTAGCGGCCGAATACCGCTGCTAAAACGATGGTAAAGTAGCGCTAAAAATAGCACCGTTTTACCGCCGGCGCCCGTACCGCCCCAGTGTGAAAGGGACCTTACTGGCAACTGCGCGGTCATGCAATGCTTTACCCAAGCAAAAAACGTATTTATTTTTTAAATGGCAAAAGCAGCCCTGCCTGAGACCATACACAGCCACGTCTGAAGTACTGGTTCGGTTTTGAGTGGTGTCTTACCCCACACCAGTCATTTCTGGGTCTGAATGTAGAATTTGATTAGGACCCCCTCCCAGACAGTTCCATCACCACTTTGTTACTTTAAGGCTACTTTCACACTGGGGTCGCCTGAGCATTAGTGCTAAAGCGCAGCACTTTAGTGCTGTTTAAAGGGTGCTTTTTAGCCGCTAGTGGGGCGCTTTTAACCCCCGCTAGCGGCCAAAGAAGGGGTTAAAAGCGCCCGTATTGTGGCTCTTTGGAAGTGCTGCCCATTCATTTCAATGGGCAGGGCGTTCTGTATACACCCCAAAGATTCTGCTTGTAAAGCTGCTTTCACACTGAGGTGCTTTGCAGGCGCTAAAGTGCTAAACATAGCGATTTAATCTAAAGAAGACCAACATTTTTGAAAAAGATAAACAATATTTAAAAAAAAAAAAATCTAATATCTTCATAAATGATTTTCTGCTACATGTCTTAACCCCCCCCCCCCCCCCCAATAAGTGTATATTGATTGGTTTGCATGAAAGTCACAACGCCTTCAAACTATGGTATATATACTGGAATTTTTTATTTTATTTTAATACTACTAATGGTCTCGATCAACAACTTATAACGGGACTGTGATAGTGCGGCAGACAATCTGACACTAACTGATGCTGGGGGGAACTGACTAACTGCCACTGACTTCACTGGTGGCATTAAAGTGGCAGTAAACCTCCGGCTTTTTTTTTTTTTTTTACGTTATAATGTGCTAGTATGCATTGCATTGCACATTATGTGAAACTTACCTAAAAACAAAGCCCTCCAGTGGCACGCTGTCACTGCTGACATGGGGCCAGGGCTTCCATCCTCACCCAGTCCTCCCTCTGCTCCATAAACACGCTAAAAGAAACTCATATACCAAATATTGGACATGAGCCATGCACATTTTGCATTGCGTGTTTTTACAATTTTTTTTTGCACATTTTCTCATGGGGAAAACACACAAAAATGCATAGCTTCTACCCATGTTTGGGGGCCATTAAACAATAATGGCACCAAAAACACATTGCGCACTTTTGCGCTTTTTTGTGCATTTGCAGAAATGCGTTTCTGCTACTCCCCAAGTGTGAAGGGGGCCTTATCAATCTGAAATTAGTTTGCACTGCCTGTGGTTCATGCAGAGTGTAGCGTACACCCCCAGATCATTCCCACCATCTGTAAAAGCCATAGGTGTGCGCAGCCTATTGCATTAAGGTGTGCACCCCAAAGCTCAAACACGCATGGGGGTGTGTGTGTATATATATATATACACAGAGTATCTCACAAAAGTAAGTACATCCCTCACATTTTTGTAAATATTTTATTCTATCTTTTCATGTGACAACACTGAAGAAATGACACTTGTCTACAATGTAAAGTAGTGAGCGTACAGCTTGTATAACAGTGTAAATTTGCTGTCCCCTCAAAATAACTCAACACACAGCCATTAATGTCTAAACCGCTGGCAGCAAAAGTGAGTACACCCCTAAGGGGGAATCTGCGCCATACGCAGGGATTGCCACTTCATCCCTTTAAAACCGAACACATATTAATTACACATGTTCTGTGGCTGATTAAGGTGGTAATTACATTCACTTGGTGCCTTATCAGCATTAAAGCGGAGGTCCACCCTAAAGTGGAGCTTCCCCTCATTGGAACCCTCCCCCCCTCCGGCGCCACAATTGGCACCTTTCAGGGGGGTGCATGTACCTGTACAGTACAGGTATCTGCACCCACTTCCGGCATAGATATCTGCAGAATCTACGCCCCTTTCCAAAGGTCCCCCGCTGTCTGCTGGGAAACACACGGATCCCAGAAACAGCGGGGACCATCCTTATTGCGCAGCGCGACTCGCGCATGCGCAGTAGGGAACCGGGAAATGAAGCTGCAAGGCTCCACTTCCTGATTCCCATACCCAAGATGACGGCGGCAGCACCCGAGAGACGATCGAGAGATCGGCTTCGGGGTGCCGACATCGCGGGCACGCTGGGCGGGTAAGTGTCATTATTTTAAAAGTCTGCAGCTGCAGTATTTGTAGCTGCTGGCTTTAAAAAAAAAAAAAAAAAAAAGCGGACTCCCACTTTAAAGTGGTTGTAAACCCTTACAGACCACTTTGACCTACAGGTAAACCTAGATTAAGGCTTATCTGTAGGTCCAAGAAATATCTCCTAAACCTACACGGTTTAGGAGATATTTGAAAAAAAAGACAGTCACCGCTGTCTATGGCGCATGCGCCTTAGACATCGGCGCGCAGGCGCACTGAGCATGCCGCTTCTAACAGCGATATGCCGTTAGTGGCGGCTCCCGTGCGCATGCGCGGGAGTGACGTCATCGCGGCTCCAGCCAATCACAGCGTCGGACCCACGATGCCCGGAAAGAAGATGGACGCTCCGTGGAAGAGGGGACAGCGGTGACATCGCTGGCTCCTGTGTCAGGTAAGTGACACATAATGGGCTACTATGCATGCTTTACCTTTGCAGGGAAACTAGGAGGAAGTAAACCCATCAGGGTTTACTTCCTCTTTAAATTAGCCTCAGAACCTGTGTAATTACTATGTGTTCGGGTTTAAAGGGATGAGGTGGCAACCCTAGTGGTATGGGCTAATTAGGGTGTGCCCAGGAACACCCAGCACACCCTGTGCACGCCTATGGTAAATGGCCAAATAGAAAAGGCCGCAAATCCAGAAGAAGTCCTAGAGAAGGCGACAGGAGGAGAGAAATGAGCAGCGACAGACTAGTCCGCCATTACCTGCACATTGGCGATGGGTGGAGTGATTTCTCAAAGCAGCTTTATAAATAGGTGGAGCTGTTAGAATCGATATTTCCCATATACAATATATACCAGGATCCCGGCCTCCTATACTGAGGCCCTCGGCTGAGTCTGTGCCTCCACTGTGGTCTGAGGCCTTGTCCAGGCTGAGCTGTGACAGGTGGCAGCTTAGGGTGAAGAGCTGGGCAGCTGCTGCCATTGTAGGTGGGGCAGGCGGGCAGCAGTTGTTGGAGGAGGGGGTGTACGTTTGATGGCCGAATAGGGGACAGCAGCTGGGGGAGGGGAGGGGGGGCAGGTAGATGAGCTTCATCTCCGCAATCTTGTATGAAAATATTGATTCCGATTTGCTGGTGCATACCATACATTGCATGAGAACCGATGGGAATAAAAACATGCAGAATTGATGTGCAGAGACACAAATTTGTGAGTTTTCACACCATAGGTCATCACTTTATGTCATCAGCTTCTATTTCCCTTTGAGGGTTGAGGAAACCTTGGGGAGGGTTCCCCCTTAATATTCATACTAGACCTATAGCCAGGATCAAGGAGGAAAATTACTATAAAGGGGAACCCTGCAGCAAAAAGTAAAAAAACAATGTGTGGGGTTCCTTCTTAATATTTATACCAGATCCTCACCCAGGATCAAGGTTGGATATGAATCTAAAGTGGAACCCCACAGCACAAAATGAAAAAAAATATGCATGGGGGTTCCCCCTATTAAAACAAAGTAAAAAAAAAAAAAACCTTTATAAAGGGAAACCCCACAGAAAAAAGATGTCTGGGCTTCCCACTCAGTACCTGTACACAGGGTGCAGGAATAGGTGCAGGAACTCCCCCCTTTCAGAGCCATCCCTTAGTTCCAACCCAATGGTGGCCGGCGCAAACAAACTGAAAGATTCTGAAACAAAAAAACATCAATTGCAACCTCACTGTGCCACCAATCGCAGCCACTGTGCCCATCAATTGCCACCACTGTGCCCCCCCCCCAACAACATAAGACCCACCCCCAACAACAATAGATCCCCCACCAGAAACAATAGACCTCCCAAGCAACAATAGACCCCCCTGCAAAAATATATCCCCTCCAGCAACAATAGATCCCCCAGCAGCCTGCAACAATAGACACCTTCCATCAACAACAGATCCCCCAAGCAACAATGGGCTGCTTCCTCCCCCAGCAAAAATAGACCCTCAGCAGCAACAACAAATATCCCTGCACCCAGCATCAACAGTAGATCCCTCCTAACAACAGCTGACCCCCCCCTCAGCAACATAAGACCAGGGGCGGACTGACCAATCGGGCACTCGAGCACTGCCCAAGGGCCCCATGCCACTAAGGTGCCCCATCAGCATCAATAACACCAGAGACAGTATGTAAAAATCTGTGTATTTAAAAAAAAAACAAAGATTATAGCTGCCCCACCTCTCCAGTACCTTTTCAGTGTGTGTATGTGTATTCTGTATGTGTATACTGTGTGTCTGTGTGTGTATACTGTATGTGTGTGTGTATACTGTGTGGCCCCATAATCTATTGGCTGGGGGCCCCATGATCTCCCATTGCCCAGGGGCCCCATAATCTTCTCCTATTGCCCGGGGACCCCATGAGTTGTCAGTCCGCCACTGCATAAGACCCACCCCCAGCAACAATAGATCTCCCACCAGAAACAATAGACCTCCCCAGCAACAATAGACCCCCCTGCAAAAATAGATCCCCTCCAGCAACAATAGACACCTTCCATCAACAACAGATCCCCCAAGCAACAATGGGCTGCTTCCAACAATATACCCCCTCCCCCAGCAAAAAGAGACCCTCAGGAGCAACAACAAATATCCCTGCAGCCAGCATCAATAGACCCCCCTCCATCAACAGTAGATCCCTCCTAACAACAGATGACCCCCTAGCAACATAAGACCCACCCCCAGCAACAATAGATACCCCACCAGAAACAATAGACCTCCCCAGCAACAATAGACCCCTTAATATCCATACTAGATCTTCAACCAGGATCAGAGTCAAATACTATTATGAAGGGGAACCCCGCAGCAAAAAGTGAAAATAAAATGTGTGGGGTTCTGTCTTAAAATCCATAGCAGACCCTTATCCAGGATCAAGGTTGGATATAATCATAAAGGTGGACCCCACAGCGAATAGTGAAAAATGCATGAGGTTTCCCCCTATAAATATAAAGGGAAAACCCCTTTATAAAGGGAAACCCCTACAGCAAATAAAAAAAATGTGTGGGGTTCCCCCCTAATATTCATACCACACCCTCATCCAGGATTAGAATCTGATGTGAATATAAAGGGAAACCCCACAGCAAAAAGTGAAAAGAAAAAAATGTATGTGGTTGCCCCTTAATATCCATACTAGACCATCATCTTGGATCAGGGTTGGATATGAATAGAAAGGGGAACCCCGCAGCAAAAACTAAAATAAATGTGTGGGGTTCCCCTTTTACATCCATACCAGACCCTCGTCCAGGATGAAGGTTGGATATGAATATAAAGGGGAACCCCACAGCAAAAAAGTGGAAAAAATTTATGGGGTCCCCCCTTAATATCCATAGCAGATTCTCATCCAGGATGAAGGTTGGATATGAATATAAAGGGTAACTCTGCAGCAAAAAGTGAAAAAAAATGTGTGGGATTCCTTCTTAATATCCGTAGCAGGCCCTTATCCAGGTTTAAGGTTGAATATAATTATAAAGGTGGTCCCCACAGCGAAAAGTGAAAAAATGCATGAATGAAACCCCCCCACAGCAAAAAAAATTAAAAATGTGTGGGGTTCCCCCCTAATATTCATACCAGACCCTCATCCAGGGTTAGAGTTTGATATGAATATAAAGGGGAACCCCACAGCAAAAAGTGAAAAAAAAGGCATGGGGTTCCCCCTTAATATCCATACCAGATCATCATCTTGGATCAGGGTTGGATATGAATAGAAAGGGGAAACCCGCAGCAAAAACTAATAAATGTGTGGGGTTTCCCCCTTTATATCCATACCAGACCCTCGTCCAGGATGAAGGTTGGATATGAATATAAAGGGGAACCCCACAGCAAAAAAACAAACAAATATGAGGTTCCCCCTTAATATCCATACCAGTTTCTCATCCAGGATCAAGGTTGGATATGGCTATAAAGGGGAACCCCACAGCAAAAAGTGAAAAACCAATGTATGGGGTTCCTCCTTAATATACATACCCAATCCTTATCCAGGATTAGAGTCTCATATGAATATAAAGGAGAACTCCACAACAAAAAGTGAAAACAATGTATGGGGTTCCCTCTTAATATTCATATCAGATCCTCATCCAGGATTAGAGTCTCATATGAATATAAAGAGAAGCCCCACCGCAAAACGTAAAAAAAACGCAGTCTGCTCACATCATTTGTAATAAAAAACATCTTTGCCGTTCTGAAGCTTCCCTCCAGCCACTTTGCATATTATTTTATATATACTGTGATTCTTTACTTGCCAAATATGCTGCAGAAATCTCCCTCCACTGTGTCTGGCTGCAACCATTTTAACTGTGGGCAGCTGAAGCAGCTGCCTGTTCCTGGATTTACACAGACACATAGAGGCATCTAAATGTAAATAAAGAGGTCCAGCGATGTGCACCTTCCCCCTGGTAAGGACGGCAACACCCAATGACAAAACTAACCGCCTACTGTTTCACCAACCCGCACTTGCCACTTCTCTGGGTGCATATAACATTGTCCCAAAGTTGTCCGGATGTAAACAAAGAGGTGGGTGACATCACTGACCATATATGGTAATTTATATCAGTGACCCGCCCCTTTGTTTACATTCAGACACTATCAAGGTCATGCTATATGCGGCTGGAGAAGTGGCCAATGAGGGCTTGGGATTGTGGGTTCTGTCCATTTATAAAGCTGCTCCGGACAATTTCACCATTCACATTACAGATTGGTGAGAATAAGCCCGAGAGTGCAAACCCGAACCTGAGAGTGCAAAATCTGGTGCAGCTGTGCATGGCAGCCAATCGGCTTCCAGGTCTTGTTTTTTTTTTTTTCTTTGCATTTTTAAACCGCGGCTTTGATGCGTTTTTGCATGTAGTTTTCATGCATTTTGCGTCCTTAACAACCAATGAGTCATCAGCTGTCATCAGCGAGGTTCCCCGCTGACAGCTGAATGTAAAAAAAAGAATTGCCTGCAAAAGAAATCAGGGAAAAAAAACTACAGGCCCAGGGTCAGGTATGGATTTGAAGTGGAACCCCATGCCATTTCTAAAAAAAAAAAAATTGGCGTGGGGTTCCCCTCCAAATCCATACCAGACCTGAATGGCCTGGTATGGATTGGGGGGGGGGGGTCCACATTGTTTTTTCCCCAATTTTTTTTTGCAGGCAATTCTTTTTTTTACATTCAGCTGTCAGAGAGAAACCCCGCTGACAGCTTATGGCTTATCAGGTGTTAGTAACCAGATAGCTATACACAGTGTGTAAGTCTGCATTCCCACCTGAGCCGATCGTTTTAAGGTGTTTTTTGGGGCGTTTTTGCCGAGTTGTGCAGCGTTTTTCTATAGGTCAAAAGGATATGGAAACCTTGCAAAAAAATCTGAACAAATTAATGGGGTGGGCAACTACATGGCAAATGAGGTTCAATGTAGAAAAATGTCAAATAATGCATTTGGGTGGGAAAAATATGAATGCAATCTATAGACTGGGGGGAGAACCTCTGGGGGGATCTAGGATGGAAAAGGACCTGGGGGTCCTAGTAGATGATAGGCTCAGCAATGCCAAGCTGCTGCTAACAAAGCAAACAGAATATTGACATTAAAAAGGGGATCAACTCCAGAGATAAAACGATAATTCTCCCGCTCTACAAGACTCTGGTCCGGCCGTACCTGGAGTATACTGTCCAGTTCTGGGCGCCAGTCCTCAGGAAGGATGTACTGGAAATGGAGCGAGTACAAAGAAGAGCAACAAAGCTAATAAAGGGTCTGGTGGATATTAGTTATGAGGAAAGGTTGTGAGCACTGAACTTATTCTCTCTGGAGAAGAGACGCTTGAGAGGGGATATGATTTCAATATACAAATACCGTACTGGTGACCCCACAATAGGGAGAAAACTTTTTCGCGGAAGGGAGTTTAACAAGACTCGTGGCCACTCTTTAAAATTAGAAGAAAAGAGGTTTAACCATAAACTATGTAGAGGGTTCTTTACTGTAAGAGCGGCAAGGATGTGGAATTCCCTTCCACAGGCGGTGGTCTCAGCGGGGGGCATTGATAGTTTCAAAAAACTATTAGATAAGCATGTGAACGACCGCAACATACAGGGATATACAATGTAATACTGACATATAATCACACACATGGGCTGGACTTGATGGTCTTTTTTCAACCTCACCTACTATATATAAAAAAAAAAGGTCACCAATGTAGAAAGCAGAAAAACGTCTGTAACCCGCCTAAAAAGAAGCATTTTGCTTCAGGCGACAGAACGCTCAGATGTGAACAGGTGCCATTTAAATGAATGGGATTTTGCTTGTTGGGCATTTTGGAACTTTTCAGATGGGCGTTTTCCAGAGTATTTTACGAGCTGAAAACGCTCAGGTGTGAATGGGCTCGTAAAAGTGAAAAAAAACGCATCAAAAACGCAACACTTGCGGTTTTTGGTGCGGCTCCGTTGAAGTCTGTGACATGCAAAAACGCAACCCGCAGCGGGGAAAAAAAATAAAAAAATCAATGACCCCTTTCCAAAAAAATGCACTGGCTGAAAAACGCATAGATGTGAATATATAGGAAACCATGCTAAATGGACTGCAGTGCGTTTCTGCAAACAAAAACAAACAAAACGCATAGGTGTGAACGTAGGGTCAACATGTTACAAAGAAGCACGATTATGCAGCAGCATAATTAGTGTGTATCTAAGCTAGGTGAAACACTTTGCCAAGGTTGCCGAAATCCCACCCTGGCCCAGCGCAGGACAAGTAATGCCCCATACACATGGTTGGAAATTCCGACGGAAAAAGTCCGATCGGATTATGTTGTCGGAAAATCCGATCGTGTGTGGGCTGGGAAAAAGTTTGAGAGCTGGATCTAAAAATTTTCCGACAACAAAAGCCCATCAGACTTTTTCCGATCGCGTGTAGAGAATTCCGACGCACAAAGTGTCACGCATGCTCAGAATAAATTTGGAGACGAAAGCTATTGGCTACTGGCCTCTACGTAGTCCCATCGTACGTGTATAACGTCACCTCATTCCGAACGACAACTTTGTGCGACCGTGTGTATGCAAGACAAGTTTTGGCCAAAATCCGTCTGAGAAAATCCGATGGATTTTGTGGTCGGAATCTCCGATCGTGTGTATGGGGCATAAGTCCCTATGATGATCTGTCTATGGTGATGACAGGCGGTGAAGGGTTAACAGCTGCGTTTGGTGGTGTCACGTGACTCTACGCAGGGAAATCTCTCCCGGGGAGATCTGGGGTCACACTCCGCAGTGATCTCACCCCACGGGAATGTTCCCTCCTCCCCCCCCCCCCACTACTGAGCCTGGAGCTCCGCCAGCATCTGCTTATCACACCGGATTAAGGCACCACTCCGGCTACCATCATATTCCATACACTGAAAGACAAGCTAGATCCTTCAGCTGGCCATACACTAAACAATCTGATTGTGCAGACTCCTTTAAGTTTACCAAAACTATGTAATATGAGGACAATCCTAAACAGGCCATTCAAATAGTATCCAATCAGGCGGATCCTTGCACTACATATAAAAAGAGATTGCACAATCAGATTGTATAGTGTATGGCCAGCCTTGCTGGATGATGTTTCCTTTGCTCCACACACTGTGTGCTGTAGACATGTGCCCTTTATTTCAAATAAGATAATATTTTCACCTTTCCTCATCCTTTTCCCCCCCATTCAAGTGCTGCTGATCACCTCCCGGCTATGTCAGACACTTCCTGTCTACCGGCATCGGCTGCACATGACTGCTCAGGAGGACCGCCTTCCTGGTGGTGACAAGAGTGGACCTTGTCTGTGACACTTGTGGTCTCCATCAGGGGCACATATGGCAGGGCAGGGCTGGGACAAGGTGTGGGCAAAAGATGCAGCTGCCCTGGGCACTGTGGTATCCTGTAATGTGTGTTTGGGGGGGGGGCACCTCAAGTAAATTAGGGAGGGGGAGATTTGTGTTGAGAGGGGGAATTTGGAGGATGGCAGGGGATAAGAATTGTTCTAGTAGGGGAAATTAGCGATGCTTTCTAGGAAAGGTGATTTTTGGGGATTTGTGTTGGGGGGGATTTTTTTTTGTGGGGGGGTGATTCATGCTAGGAGGGGGGATGGGTGAAGAGGATTTGTACTAGGAGGAGGGATGCGGGGGGGGGGGGGGGGTTGTGCTAGAGG
>NW_027507758.1:21010643-21180643 GCF_037356315.1 Lithobates pipiens
GGAGAATTTTGTGCTGAGAGGGGGGATTCGGAGTGGGGGGTAGAGGATTTGTGCTAAGAGAGGTGATTTGGAAAGAGAGAGGATTTCATCATGGAGAGAGAATAGGGGGGCAGATGTTTGCCCTGGGTTGGTGGGGGAATTTGTGCTAGGAGGGGACTTTTTGGGGGGGGGGGGATTTTTTGCTAGTAGGGATGATTGGGGGGTATTTATGTTAGAAGGGGAATTTGGGGGTTTATAGGAGGGGGGGATTGGGGGGAGAATTTGTGCTGAGAGGGGGGATAGGGAGTGGGGGTAGAGGATTTGTGCTAAAAGGAGTGATTTTGTGGGGGTATTTGGAAAGAGGGAAGATTTGAGTTTTTAGAGGGGATAGGGGGGTAAATGTATAGTGGGAGGAGGAGGAATTTATGTTTAGGGGTTAAGCTTGCAGATTAGTGGTTGAGTACTTGATTTGTTTGTTTTTTTTGGGGGGGGGGGGGTTGCTCATACATCTTGGGGGGGGGCAGTTTGGTTAGTTTTCCCTGAGCTCTAGATGACCTTGTCCTGGCACTGTGATAACTCAGAAGGGCAATTGGGAGACAGGGGGTTGTCATCATATAGCAGGAAGTGCCTGAGCAGGGCAGAATCACCAGGGATTATTTTATTAATTGTTTTGTTAAGAATGAAGATGAGTTTTAAAATGAAATGAACATGTTGAAGCTTCAATGAGATTTTAGTGGTTGGGTTCATGTCTACTTTACCTGCTGAGCTATCAGAGCCTGTTAATGGGCTTTGGATGGACATAGGAGGAGAGGATGGATGGGTAAGACGGATATAGGAGGAGAGGATGGACAGGTAAGATGGATAGAGGAGGAGAGGATGGATGGGTAAGACGGATATAGGAGGAGAGGATGGATGGGTAAGATGGATAGAGGAGGAGAGGATGGATGGGTAAGATGGATAGAGGCGGAGAGGATGGATGGGTAAGACGGATATAGGAGGAGAGGATGGATGGGTAAGATGGATATTGGAGGAGAGGATGGATGGGTAAGATGGATATAGGAGGAGAGGATGGATGGGTAAGATGGATAGAGGAGGAGAGGATGGATGGGTAAGACGGATATAGGAGGAGAGGATGGATGGGTAAGATGGATATTGGAGGAGAGGATGGATGGGTAAGATGGATAGAGGAGAGAGGATGGACAGGTAAGATGGATAGAGGAGGAGAGGATGGATGGGTAAGATGGATATTGGAGGAGAGGATGGATGGGTAAGATGGATAGAGGAGGAGAGGATGGATGGGTAAGACGGATATAGGAGGAGAGGATGGATGGGTAAGATGGATATTGGAGGAGAGGATGGATGGGTAAGATGGATAGAGGAGGAGAGGATGGACAGGTAAGATGGATAGAGGAGGAGAGGATGGATGGGTAGGATGGATATTGGAGGAGAGGATGGATGGGTAAGATGGATAGAGGAGGAGAGGATGGATGGGTAAGATGGATATAGGAGGAGAGGATGGATGGGTAAGACGGATATAGGAGGAGAGGATGGATGGGTAGGATGGATATTGGAGGAGAGGATGGACAGGTAAGATGGATAGAGGAGGAGAGGATGGATGGGTAAGATGGATATTGGAGGAGAGGGTGGATGGGTAAGACGGATATAGGAGGAGAGGATGGATGGGTAAGATGGATATTGGAGGAGAGGGTGGATGGGTAAGATGGATAGAGGAGGAGAGGATGGACAGGTAAGATGGATAGAGGAGGAGAGGATGGGTGGGTAGGATGGATATCGGAGGAGAGGATGGATGGGTAAAATGGATATAGGAGGAGAGGATGGATGGGTAAGATGGATATTGGAGGAGAGGATGGATGGGTAAGATGGATATAGGAGGAGAGGGTGGATGGGTAAGATGGATATAGGAGGAGAGGATGGATGGGTAAGATGGATATAGGAGGAGAGGATGGATGGGTAAGATGGATATAGGAGGAGAGGATGGATTGGTAAGTTGGATATAGGAGGAGAGGGTGGACAGGTAAGATGGATAGAGGAGGAGAGGATGGATGGGTAAGATGGATAGAGGAGGAGAGGATGGATGGGTAAGATGGATATAGGAGGAGAGGATGGATTGGTAAGTTGGATATAGGAGGAGAGGATGGATGGGTAAGATGGATAGAGGAGGAGAGGATGGATGGGTAAGATGGATAGAGGAGGAGAGGATGGATGGGTAAGATGGATATAGGAGGAGAGGATGGATTGGTAAGATGGATAGAGGAGGAGAGGATGGATGGGTAAGATGGATAGAGGAGGAGAGGATGTACAGGTAAGATGGATAGAGGAGGAGGAGGATAGGGTAAGATGGATAGAGGAGGAGAGGATGGATGGGTAAGATGGATAGAGGAGGAGAGGATGTACAGGTAAGATGGATATAGGAGGAGAGGATGGATGGGTAAGATGGATATTGGAGGAGAGGATGGACGGGAAAGATGGATATAGGAGGAGAGGATGGATGGGTAAGATGGATATAGGAGGAGAGGATGGATGGGTAAGATGGATATTGGAGGAGAGGATGGATGGGTAAGATGGATATCGGAGGAGGAGGATGGATGGGTAAGATGGATATAGGAGGAGAGGATGGATGGGTAAGATGGATAGAAGAGGAGAGCATGGACAGGTAAGATGGATATAGGAGAAGAAGATGGATAAGATGGATATCGGAGGAGGAGGATGGATGGGTAAGATGGATATTGGAGGAGAGGATGGACGGGAGAACAGGTAAGACAGATATAGGAGGGGAGGGGGACCGCTAAGATAGGTAAAGGAGAGCAGGGATAACAGGTATTATAGATATAAGAGGGAATGGGGGACAGGTAAGGTAGACATAGGAGGGGAGGGGGGAAAAGGTAAAATAGATATTCGAGGGGAGGGGAACAAGTAAAGTATATAAAGGAGGACAGGGAGAACAAATAAAACATATAGGAATGGGACAGGTAAGATAGATATAGGAGGGAATGGGGACAGGTAATATAGATATAGGAGGGAATGGGGGACAGGTAATATAGATAAAGGAGGGAATGGGGGACAGGTAATATAGATATAGGAGGGAATGGGGGACAGGTAATATAGATATAGAAGGGAATGGGGACAGGTAATATAGATATAGGAGGGAATGGGGGACAGGTAATATAGATAAAGGAGGGAATGGGGGACAGGTAATATAGATATAGAAGGGACTGGGGGACAGGTAATATAGATATAGGAGGGAATGGGGGACAGGTAATATAGATATAGAAGGGAATGGGGACAGGTGATATAGATATAGGAGGGAATGGGGGACAAGTAATATAGATATAGGAGGGAATGGGGGACAGGTAATATAGATATAGGAGGGAATGGGGGACAGGTAATATAGATATAGGAGGGAATGGGGACAGGTAATATAGATATAGAAGGGAATGGGGACAGGTAATATAGATAAAGGAGGGAATGGGGGACAGGTAATATAGATATAGAAGGGAATGGGGACAGGTAATATAGATATAGGAGGGAATGGGGGACAGGTAATATAGATAAAGGAGGGAATGGGGGACAGGTAATATAGATATAGAAGGGACTGGGGGACAGGTAATATAGATATAGGAGGGAATGGGGGACAGGTAATATAGATATAGAAGGGAATGGGGACAGGTGATATAGATATAGGAGGTAGTGATGGCCGAACGGTTCGCCCGGCGGTCGTTTCGCGGCGAATTTCCGACTTTCGCCGTCCGCGGGTTCGAACGCCTTTTTCCGTCGTTCGCCCCGGCGGACTTACGTGTTTAATGTATACAAGAACTTTAACCTTTCGTGACACGTTTATCATGTGTTACAGGACAACCAATTGAGACATGACAGCTCATGGACACTTGGACATTCCCCCTAACCTATAAATACACCCGATCCGGTGGCCATTTTACATTCTTTCTTCTGTCACTGTAGGGAAAGGATCCTGTGTGGAGTAGGGACAGAGAAAACGCTAGCTATTTGGTACACAAAAGTTCTTTTCAGGACTGGTATAGGTGTTAGGTCAGCAGCCTGAGTTTCTTTTGTCAGTTTAGATAAAGGGACAGAGCGCTGTATGCTGCTATTTTAGGGACAGCTCAGCCAGATTAGTCTTTCTTCATCATCATCATCATCATCATCATTAGCTGTTACTATCAGGTCCACAAAAGAGCTGTTCCAGCTAATCGTTCCAGCCTACTCTTTTTTGCCAATTTGTATAGGGACAGGCAGGAAGCAGTGTGTCAGGCAGTGAGGATAATTTTAAAGACTTGCTGTTACTATTAGTTCCACAAAGGTTCTTTTCAGGACTGGTATCAGTGGTACGGTAATAGGCTTGTACACGTATAATATTCTTTCTTCCAAATATAGAAAGAATATTATACTTGACTGCTGCCCTTCTGCTGCAGTCTGCTAATCATTCACAACTCACTTGTTCCACAAAGCTCTTTATCAGGACTGGTAACTTGGTCTGTCTAGGGTGCTACGGTACATAGGCTTGGGTGCGGTACAGTCTGCTGTTCTGTAAGGACCGCTATCGGTCCACAATAGATAGGGTTGCCGTGCACTACTGCTGACCGCTGCCCTATACTGCAGCAGTCCTTCAGCGGTATAGGGACTGACGCACAGTCTGCTAAACACTAATACACAACCTGCTTGGTCCACAAAAGTTCTTATAAGGACTGGTAACTTGGTATAGGGTGCTACGGTACATAGGCCTGAGTGCGTTACAGTCTGCTGTTCTGTAAGGACCGCTATCGGTCCACAATACATAGGGTTGACGTGCACTACTGCTGACCGCTGCCCTATACTGCAGCAGTCCTTCAGCGGTATAGGGACTGACGCACAGTCTGCTAAACACTAACACACAACCTGCTTGGTCCACAAAAGTTCTTATAAGGACTGGTAACTTGGTATAGGGTGCTACGGTACATAGGCCTGAGTGCAGTACAGTCTGCTGTTCTGTAAGGACTGCTATCGGTCCACAATACATAGGGTTGCCGTGCACTACTGCTGACCGCTGCCCTATACTGCAGCAGTCCTTCAGCGGTATAGGGACTGACGCACAGTCTGCTAAACACTAATACACAACCTGCTTGGTCCACAAAAGTTCTTATAAGGACTGGTAACTTGGTATAGGGTGCTACGGTACATAGGCCTGAGTGCGTTACAGTCTGCTGTTCTGTAAGGACCGCTATCGGTCCACAATACATAGGGTTGCCGTGCACTACTGCTGACCGCTGCCCTATACTGCAGCAGTCCTTCATTGGTATAGGGACTGACGTACAGTCTGCTAATCACTAACACACAACCTGCTTGGTCCACAAAAGTTCTTATAAGGACTGGTAACTTGGTATAGGGTGCTACGGTACATAGGCCTGAGTGCGTTACAGTCTGCTGTTCTGTAAGGACCGCTATCGGTCCACAATACATAGGGTTGCCGTGCACTACTGCTGACCGCTGCCCTATACTGCAGCAGTCCTTCATTGGTATAGGGACTGACGTACAGTCTGCTAATCACTAACACACAACCTGCTTGGTCCACAAAAGTTCTTATAAGGACTGGTAACTTGGTATAGGGTGCTACGGTACATAGGCCTGAGTGCGTTACAGTCTGCTGTTCTGTAAGGACCGCTATCGGTCCACAATACATAGGGTTGCCGTGCACTACTGCTGACCGCTGCCCTATACTGCAGCAGTCCTTCATTGGTATAGGGACTGACGTACAGTCTGCTAATCACTAACACACAACCTGCTTGGTCCACAAAAGTTCTTATAAGGACTGGTAACTTGGTATAGGGTGCTACGGTACATAGGCCTGAGTGCGTTACAGTCTGCTGTTCTGTAAGGACCGCTATCGGTCCACAATACATAGGGTTGCCGTGCACTACTGCTGACCGCTGCCCTATACTGCAGCAGTCCTTCATTGGTATAGGGACTGACGTACAGTCTGCTAATCACTAACACACAACCTGCTTGGTCCACAAAAGTTTTTATAAGGACTGGTAACTTGGTATAGGGTGCTACGGTACATAGGCCTGAGTGCAGTACAGTCTGCTGTTCTGTAAGGACCGCTATCGGTCCACAATACATAGGGTTGACGTGCACTACTGCTGACCGCTGCCCTATACTGCAGCAGTCCTTCATTGGTATAGGGACTGACGTACAGTCTGCTAATCACTAACACACAACCTGCTTGGTCCACAAAAGTTTTTATAAGGACTGGTAACTTGGTATAGGGTGCTACGGTACATAGGCCTGAGTGCAGTACAGTCTGCTGTTCTGTAAGGACCGCTATCGGTCCACAATACATAGGGTTGACGTGCACTACTGCTGACCGCTGCCCTATACTGCAGCAGTCCTTCAGCGGTATAGGGACTAAGAGTTTTGTCACAGGGTGATTTAAAAAATGACAGGCAGAGGAAGAGGCAGGCCCTTCCGCAGGGGTGGTAGGGGTAGGGCAGGAGCAACAGCCTTGAGCCAAAGTGGGAAGTTGCAGAAGGTGCGTTCAATTACTTTAAAGGACGCACCAGACTTGGTTGAGTGGCTCACTCAGCCTTATTCTTCTGCACCCTCCTCATCCTCTCGATCTGCACCCTCTTCTTCACTCTCTGCTATGTGCACCCCCAAAGACACTACCACCAACAACACCACCACCACCACATACCTTCCGCTTGAGTGCAAATGGGGGCCTTCATGCTCCAGTGTTTTAATAGGGACCCCCGTATAAAAAGCATGAGGGTCAAGGACCAGTACTGGGTGGCAACGTACTTAGATCCCCGGTACAAACACAAAATGGCGGAAATGTTACCGCCGTCGCAGAGGGCTGTCAGAATGCAGCACTTCCAGGCCTTGCTTCGAGAAATGCTGCATTCTGCTTTTGCGTGCGCTGGCAGAGGAGCAATTCCCACTCCCAGAGAAGGATTTGCGGGTACCAATCCAACAGCGCCTGCAAGAAGAGGCCGGTTTGAAGATGTGTTGGTGACTTCGGATATGAGGTCATTCTTTCAGCCGACCCATCGACAGGTGTCATCCGGATCCAGCATCAGGGAACGCCTAGACCGTCAGGTGTCCGACTACATTGGGTTAACGGCCGATGTGGACGCTCTGAGGAGTGATGAACCCCTAGACTACTGGGTGGGCAGGCTTGACCTCTGGCCAGAGCTTGCCCAATTTGCAATCGAACTGTTGGCTTGCCCCTCATCCAGTGTCCTGTCCGAAAGGACGTTCAGCGCAGCAGGGGGGATTGTGACCGATAAGCGTACTCGCCTAGCTCACGACAGTGTTAACTACCTCACATTTCTAAAAATGAATGAGGCATGGATCTCGGAGGAATTCAACACATGTGATCAGTAGACCATGTATATGTCTATAAACAATTTTTGGAATCAAGCACACAGACCTTCTTAATTCATTTGGCTCACTTCCCTGACCCAAAAAAGCACACCGTACTATATGCCCCTACCCTCCTCTTTGAAGAGGTTGAGCGGTGTCATATTTCTACTGGGGCTGCTTATTATGAGGGGTTCCCACCATCCCTGTGCTGTGCTGACTTCCTCCTGGGTGTTCTTATTATGAGGGGCTCCCACCATCCCTGTGCTGTGCTGACTTCCTCCTGGGGGTTCTTATTATGAGGGGCTCCCACCATCCCTGTGCTGTGCTGACTTCCTCCTGGGGGTTCTTATTATGAGGGGATCACACCATCCCTGTGCTGTGCTGACTTCCTCCTGGGGCTGCTTACGGTGCTGCTGTCAGCGCTGTATGTCACGGAGCTGCTGTCAGCGCTGTATGTCACGGAGCTGCTGTCAGCGCTGTATGTCACGGAGCTGCTGTCAGCGCTGTATGTCACGGAGCTGCTGTCAGCGCTGTATGTCACGGAGCTGCTGTCAGCGCTGTATGTCACGGAGCTGCTGTCAGCGCTGTATGTCACGGAGCTGCTGTCAGCGCTGTATGTCACGGTGCTGCTGTCAGCGCTGTATGTCACGGAGCTGCTGTCAGCGCTGTATGTCACGGAGCTGCTGTCAGCGCTGTATGTCACGGAGCTGCTGTCAGCGCTGTATGTCACGGAGCTGCTGTCAGCGCTGTATGTCACGGAGCTGCTGTCAGCGCTGTATGTCACGGTGCTGATGTCAGTGCTCTGTATTACGGTGCTGCTGTCAGTGCTCTGTATCTCCTGCACCCTCTTGTTTGCCTACCCTGGTCCCTGACCTTCCCTCTCCTCCATTGCCTTCATTAGCTCCATAGTCCTGAATTGTCAGAACAATTTCCCAAATAAAAAAAAAATGCTTGTAGTTATCGATCCCAAATTCACCTCATACATGTATTATGCTATTGTCCAGGTGGTGGGACTACGTGCTACCCCCTAATAATTACCCCGTGGCCGCAAATTCGACCTAAAGGTTTGCGAAATTCGCCTCCCATTGAAGTCAATGGAGCCCGCGGCGAACGGTCGTTTTCGCGAACGTTTGTGCCCGTTCGCGTTTCGCGTTCGCGAAACGTCCCGTCGGAAGTTCGTCCATCACTAATAGGAGGGAATGGGGGACAAGTAATATAGATATAGGAGGGAATGGGGGACAGGTAATATAGATATAGAAGGGACTGGGGGACAGGTAATATAGATATAGGAGGGAATGGGGGACAGGTAATATAGATATAGAAGGGAATGGGGACAGGTGATATACACATAGGAGGGAATGGGGGACAGGTAATATAGATATAGGAGGGAATGGGGGACAGGTAATATAGATATAGGAGGGAATGGGGGACAGGTAATATAGATATAGAAGGGACTGGGGGACAGGTAATATAGATATAGGAGGGAATGGGGGACAGGTAATATAGATATAGAAGGGAATGGGGACAGGTGATATACACATAGGAGGGAATGGGGGACAGGTAATATAGATATAGGAGGGAATGGGGGACAGGTAATATAGATATAGGAGGGAATGGGGGACAGGTAATATACATATAGGAGGGAATGGGGGACAGGTAATATAGATAAAGGAGGGAATGGGGGACAGGTAATATAGATATAGGAGGGAATGGGGACAGGTAATATAAATATAGGAGGCAATGGGGGACAGGTAATATAGATATAGGAGGGAATGGGGGACAGGTAATATAGAGGAGGGAATGGGGGACAGGTAATATAGATATAGGAGGGAATGGGGACAGGTAATATAAATATAGGAGGTAATGGGGGACAGGTAATATAGATATAGGAGGGAATGGGGGACAGGTAATATAGATATAGGAGGGAATGGGGGACAGGTAATATAGATAAAGGAGGGAATGGGGGACAGGTAATATAGATATAGGAGGGAATGGGGACAGGTAATATAAATATAGGAGGCAATGGGGGACAGGTAATATAGAGGAGGGAATGGGGGACAGGTAATATAGATAAAGGAGGGAATGGGGGACAGGTAATATAGATATAGGAGGGAATGGGGGACAGGTAATATAGATAAAGGAGGGAATGGGGGACAGGTAATATAGATAAAGGAGGGAATGGGGGACAGGTAATATAGATATAGGAGGGAATGGGGACGGGTAATATAAATATAGGAGGGAATGGGGGACAGGTAATATAGATAGAGGAGGGAATGGGGGACAGGTAATATAGATATAGGAGGGAATGGGGGACAGGTAATATAGATAAAGGAGGGAATGGGGGACAGGTAATATAGATAAAGGAGGGAATGGGGACGGGTAATATAAATATAGGAGGCAATGGGGGACAGGTAATATAGATAGAGGAGGGAATGGGGGACAGGTAAAATAGATATAGGAGGGAATAGGGTCCGACCTAGACAGGCTGTAGAATAAGATAAAAGATATATGAAAAAAATATGGATTGTATATAGAGAAGATGAAATAAAGGAGTGAGAAAAATGGGACAAATTCACAGACGATCAGGGAAAATAAGCACGATAAGAGCACACAACCAGGCAATATGGATATTAAAATAATTGTATGGAATTATAAATTGTGATTTGATGTCCTCTGATGGGCTAGTAGACATACACATGGGTAATGCCAGGCTGGCCATGCACTATACCATCTGATTGTTGGATCACTGTACAATCTCTTTTTGATTTACCAAAACGATTTAATATGGGATAAAACCTAAACTATCCATGTTGTTAATATCAAAACAGGCAGGTCCTTGCATTACATAGTTGGTGGCAGATCAAAAGGAGATTGTACAGTCAGACAATCGTATAGTGTATGGTCAGCCTAAGTCTCATCTCATCCTTTACCCCAATTATAAAGTAACATAGACTCTATATACAGAGCATTGAATGTGCACAAATAAAAACATCTCTGATATACAGAGAACTTCAGGAAACATTGCAGAGAGTTTTCTTGATCTCTGCGCTAATTGCTGCATTGATCTATGTGACTCCGTCTCCCAGTTTTATTATATAGTAACCATTTCCATGTATTCTATGTGTACCTTTCTAGTCCTATAACCCTCTCTCATTAATATTATGTAACATGGTATTTTGTTCTATATATATGTATTATTGTTATTAATATTATTATTAATCCCGAGTTTATATGTATCTATTCTTCAATCAGACTCCTTCTTTAAGTATATGTAACATGTATTTAATATTATTATTATTACTATTATTAATAATATTATTCAGGATTGTTCTGTATCTAATCTTTAATCAAACTCCGTCTCCCAGTATTGTTATGTAATTGCATTTTGTTCTATGTGTATCTAGTCTTTTATATGTTGCTGTCTCTCAGTATTATTATACAATAACATTGTATTTATTTCTATATGTATCTAGTGCTTTATCTATCTCTGTCTCCCAGTATTATTATACAGTAACATTGCATTTATTTCTATATGTACAGTATATAGTCCTTTATCTATCTCCCAGTATTATTATATTATTAACCTTGTATTATGATCTATGTGTGTCTATTGGTCTCCCATAATTATTATTATACAGTAACTTTGTATTATGATCTATGTGTGTCTATTGATCTCCCAGTATTATATTATTAACCTTGTATTATGATCTATGTGTGTCTATTGGTCTCCCATAATTATTATTATACAGTAACTTTGTATTATGATCTATGTGTGTCTATTGGTCTCCCAGTATTATTATATAGTAACCTTGTATTATGATCTAGGTGTGTCTATTGATCTCCCAGTATTATTATATTATTAACCTTGTATTATGATCTATGTGTGTCTATCGATCTCCCAGTATTATTATACAGTATCCTTATATTATGATCTATGTCTGTCTATTGATCTCCCAGTATTATTATACAGTATCCCTGTATTATGATCTATGTCTGTCTATTGATCTCCCAGTATTATTATACAGTATCCCTGTATTATGATCTATGTCTGTCTATTGATCTCCCAGTATTATTATACAGTAATATTGTAGTATGATATATGTATATCTCTCAGTATTATTGACATTGTGACTCCCCTATAGAGGGGTCCAGACACCTGCCTTAATTAGCTCAGTGAGACGTGACATGGAAATACTTCTGTAGTATAGAGGGTTAAAGTGTCAGCTGTCCCCCAGCTGTCCCCCCATCATGTGGCACCAGGGAGCGGCATATATAGGGCCAGGTGACTGTGGGGACATCTGATTGCAGGAAGCTGCTGCTGGACACACAAGGGGCAGTCACCCAGACACAGGTGAGAACCCAGGGGGCATGAGGGGTGGTAGGTGTCCAGGGGGCATGAGAGATGGTAGGTGCACAGGGGACATGAGGGAAGGTAGGTGCCCAAGGAGCATGAGGGGTGGTAGGTGTCCAGGGGGCATGAGGGGTGGTAGGTGCCAGGGGGGCATGAGAGGTAGTAGTTTCCCAGGGCTGGAAGCTAGCAGAGTAGGGAGCCAGGGCCAGCCAGTGTAATGTTCTGTAGACTTAAAGGGCAATCTTCTGCAGCTATCCAGTACATAGAGCAATGTGCTGCAGAGTTATCACTTTAGCTGCCTTGCTGATGAGATACTCTGCAGGAACAGTATATCACAATGAGTCTGTTCATTGCAATGTTCTGCAGATATGCCACTACAGAGAGCAATTCTCTGCACATATGCCATTATACAGGTAAATGTTCTGCAGGTATGCTATTATACAGAGCAATGTTCTGCAGCTATGCCATTATATGGAGCAATGTTCTGCAGATATGCCATTATACAGAGAAATGTTCTGCAGACATGGCACTTTATACGGAGCAATATTCTGCAGACATGCCATTATACAGAGCAATGTTCTGCAGATCTTTCACTGTATCTGCCTGGCTGATGAGATACTCTGCAGCATACAACATATCACAATGGACCTGCTCATTGCAATGCTCTTCATTTATGCCATCATTCAGTGCAATGTTGAAGATGAAGATGGCGGTGTAATATATGGGGATGGGGATGAGGGGTGTATAATATGGGGATGGGGATGATGATTATTGGTGTATAATGTGGGGATGATGAAGGTGAGTGTATTATACAATGGTGAGGATGATGACGGGTGTTTAATATGGGGATAATGATGATGGGTGTATTATACAATGATGAGGATGATGGGTGTATTATATGGAGATGAGGATAGTGATGACCGGTGTATATTATGGGGATGACGATGAAGGGTGTATAATATGGGGATGAAGATGATGGGTGTATTATACAATGATGAGGATGATGAAGAGTGTATTATATGGGGATAATGACGATGAAGGGTGTTATATATGGGGATGAGAATGACACAATGATGAGGATGATGGGTGTATTATACAATGATGAGGATGAGGATAGAGATGACGGGTGTTATATGGAGATGAGGATAGGGATGGCGGGTGTTATATGGAGAAGAGGATAGAGATGACGGGATGACGGGTGTTATAGAGAGATGAGGATAGAGATGACGGGTGTTATAGAGAGATGAGAATAGAGATGACGGGTGTTATAGAGAGATGAGGATAGAGATGACGTGTGTTAGAGAGATGAGGATAGAGATGACGGGTGTTATAGAGAGATGAGGATAGAGATGACGGGTGTTATAGAGCGATGAGGATAGAGATGACGGGTGTATCTAACGCTGTGTATCTGCCCCTCTCCCCCCAGTTGCCCCCCTCCCCCCGCACTATGCCCGCCCCCCTGCTGCTCCTCCGCTCCGTCCTCCTCCGGGCTCTCGGTAGTCGGGCGGCCGCTCAGCTGGGGAAGGGGCTCCGCTGGACCGGATCTCATGTGATCGTATTGCTGCAGCGTCTGTGGGACTATCTGACCTCTGAGAGCTTCCGACAGTCAGTGCTGGGCTGTGTGCTGTGCCTGCTGGACCTGGCCAAGAAGGTGGGTGTCCGGGGGAGGGGGGCGGGGGGGAAGACTCAGAAAGTGACTACAGAGTGACCAGAGGGGGCAATTGGGGGCGGCAGAGAGTGAAATGGGGGGGTCGGTGAAATGAGAGGAGAGAGAGTGAAATGGGGGGGGGGAGTGAAATGAGAGGAGAGAGAGTGAAATGGGGGGGGGGAGGCAGAGAGTGAAATGGGGGGGTCGGTGAAATGAGAGGAGAGAGAGTGAAATGGGGGGGGGAGTGAAATGAGAGGAGAGAGAGTGAAATGGGGGGGGGGGAGGCAGAGAGTGAAATGGGGGGAGTGAAAGGAGGGGACCAGAGAGTTAAATTGGGGGGGGGGGGGGTGAAATGAGGGGACAGAGAGTGAAATGGGGGGGTCGGTGAAATGAGAGGAGAGAGAGTGAAATGAGGGGGCAGAGAGTGAAATGAGGGGGCAGAGAGTGAAATGAGGGGACAGAGAGTGAAATGGGGGGCAGAGAGTGAAATGAGGGGACAGAGAGTGAAATGGGGGGGCAGAGAGGGAAATGAGGGGACAGAGAGTGAAATGAGGGGGCAGAGAGTGAAATGGGGGGGGCAGAGAGGGAAATGAGGGGACAGAGAGTGAAATGGGGGGGGGGGCAGAGAGTGAAATGAGGGGACAGAGAGTGAAATGGGGGGCAGAGAGTGAAATGAGGGGACAGAGAGTGAAATGGGGGGCAGCAGAGAGTGAAATGAGGGGACAGAGAGTGAAAATGGGGGCAGAGAGTGAAATGAGGGGACAGAGAGTGAAAAGGGGGGGCATAGAGTGAAATGAGGGGACAGAGAGTGAAATGGGGGGGGCAGAGAGTGAAATGAGGGGACAGAGAGTGAAATGGGGGGGGGGCAGAGAGTGAAATGAGGGGACAGAGAGTGAAATGGGGGGGGGGCAGAGAGTGAAATGAGGGGACAGAGAGTGAAATGAGGGGACAGAGAGTGAAATGGGGGGGGGGGGGCAGAGAGTGAAATGAGGGGACAGAGAGTGAAATGGGGGGCAGAGAGTGAAATGAGGGGACATAGAGTGACTAGAAAGAAACACAAAGTGTCCAGAGGGGAAAAGAGAGTGACCAAAAGGGGACAGAGGGTGGCCCGAGGGGGACAGAGAGTGACCATAAAAGGCAGAGAGTGACCAAAGGGGGCCGAGAGTGATTAGAAGGTGACAGAGAGTATCCGGAAAGGAACACAAAGTTACCAGAGGGGATGGAGAGTAACCAGAGGGGGCCAAGAGTGATCAGAGGGGCAGAGAGTAATCAGAGGGGCAGAGAATGTGCACTGGTGGCAAGACGTGGCTCGAGGAGATAAGTGGCCAGAAGGGGACAGAGAGTCACCAAGATGGGGGGGGACAGAGAGTGACCAGAGAGGACAGATTGACCAGGGGAGACAGAAAGTGACCCAAGGAGACAAGTTACTATGTAATTATGTAAGTGACCAGAGGGGAAAAGAGTGACCAGAATGGGATAGCGGGTGATCAGAGACAGAGTGACCAGAGGAGACAATGAGTGACCACTGGTGGGACAAGGAGTAACTAGAGAGAGGACAGACCAGAAGGAATGGACCAGATGAGACAGAGTGACCAGAGGGGGGCAGTGAGCGATCAAAGGGGACAGAGAGTGACAAGCAGAGACATTGAGTGACCAGAGGGGGGCAGAGAGTGACAAGCAGAGACACTGAGTGACCAGAGGGGGGCAGAGAGTGACAAGCAGAGACACTGAGTGACCAGAGGGGGGCAGAGAGTGACAAGCAGAGACACTGAGTGACCAGAGGGGGGCAGAGAGTGACAAGCAGAGACATTGAGTGACCAGAGGGGGGCAGAGAGTGACAAGCAGAGACACTGAGTGACCAGAGGGGGGCAGAGAGTGACAAGCAGAGACATTGAGTGACCAGAGGGGGGCAAGAGTGACAAGCAGAGACATTGAGTGACCAGAGGGGGGCAGAGAGTGACAAGCAGAGACACTGAGTGACCAGAGGGGGGCAGAGAGTGACAAGCAGAGACACTGAGTGACCAGAGGGGGCAGAGAGTGACTAAAGTAGATAGAAAGTGACCAGAGGAGACAGAAGGAGACCAGAGGGAGGGAAGGGAGTGATGAGGACAGAGATGTCTGTGTGTTGAAGTATGTAATCAGCATGTTCTGATCTTCTGCCGATCTCTTCCCAGGACTCTACGAGGACACGCTCCTGATCTATGGTAGGCGGTGGGACAGATCATGTCTCAGGGTGTGATGAGGAAGCCACAGCCATTCACTGTTGGAACACGACTCTCCATTCCTAAATGTCCTGATTTATCTACCTCTGGCCACTGTGTGGCCCCTATGGACAGACTCTCTAAGCCTCAGAACCTACATAACCGCATGCTGCATTGCTCGCCACCTCTGCAAGGGGCCCTCCACTGTCGCAGCCCCCGTACTGGTCCACCAGACGATGAGGAGTTTAACCATGGACCTCACACATCTCTCGCACGCTCTATACGAAAGATCGCTCTCTCCCGGGATGGGGAGCCCGCCCACAAAGAGGGGGCGATAAGAATGAGCCCCAGGGCTTCCCTTATAAGCTCACATGGGAACTTCAATAATAATAACAGCCGGGGACTCAGGCAGCTCATGCCGGACGCTATCAACCCGCCATGTGATTGGATCAGCAGCGTAAAGAGTAATAAATCGCCTTCCAGCCAGGCCAAGGTAAGGGGGTTCATGACTCACTGCGTTCTGCTACCTGAGCCGCCTACGGGACAATCACCCTGACTCCACCAGAACTAACAGGGACTGCATGCTACTACCCCCACCCCATCGCACACAATGCAATTCTTCCATGTCCTATGACTGCAATAAGATGTTCTGTAGATGGTGTTCTTTATTATCTTGTTATGTTTGAATTTTATTATAGACTTCTTATAGCAGAAGATGTTCACAACTCTTCTAATCTTATCCAAAAAAAGGTGTGATCCTTTATAAGCAATAAGCAGAGGTTTGCAAATTGTTTCTTGGTTGTCAATTGTCCACCCAGAGCCACCTTCAGATACAACTGGCCACCCAGAGCCTCTGGTTTATAGACCAGATGCATTCTAAATATAGAGAAATATATCCAACTGTCCATCCAGAGCCTCTGGTTTATAGAATGGATACATGCTAAATATAGAGCTATTTAACCAACTTCCCATCCAGAGCCTCTGGTTTACTTTATAGACTGGATACATCCTAAATATAGAGCCATTTATTCAATTGTCCATCCAGAGCCTCTGGTTTATAGACCGGATACATCCTAAATATAGAGCCATTTATTCAATTGTCCATCCAGAGCCTCTGGTTTATAGACCGGATACATCCTAAATATAGAGCCATTTATTCAATTGTCCATCCAGAGCCTCTGGTTTACTTTATAGACTGGATACATCCTAAATATAGAGCCATTTATTCAATTGTCCATCCAGAGCCTCTGGTTTATAGACCGGATACATCCTAAATATAGAGCCATTTATCCAACTGTCCATCCAGAGCCTCTGGTTTATAGACCGGATACATCCTAAATATAGAGCAATTTATCCAACTGTCCATCCAGAGCCTCTGGTTTATAGACTGGATACACCAATTTATCCAACTGTCCATGCAGAGCCTCTGGTTTATGGACCAGATACATCCTAAATATAGAGCCATTTATCCAACTGTCCATCCAGAGCCTCTGGTTTATAGACTGGATACATCCTAAATATAGAGCCATTTATCCAACTGTCCATCCAGAGCCTCTGGTTTATAGACTGGATACATCCTAAATATAGAGCCATTTATCCAACTGTCCATCCAGAGCCTCTGGTTTATAGACCGGATACATCCTAAATATAGAGTAATTTATCCAACTGTCCACCCAGAGCCTCTGGTTTACTTTATAGACCATATACATCCCAATTATAGAGCCATTTATTCACATGTCCATCCTGATCCTCTGGTTTATAGACCGGATACATCCTAAATATAGAGCCATTTATCCAACTGTCCATGCAGAGCCTCTGGAACCCTGCTTGATTCTTGTATTTTGCAATATGGAGAATGCAGCCATGGGAGTGAGACTACTCATAGCTTTTTAATGAACTGGGGGGGGGGGGGGATATGTAAAGGGAGATCATCCTGTATACAGATCAATGTGTGACTCAACAAATCTCTCCAATATACACTGCTATGGTGGGCGGATTGGGCTGTTAAACTCATCAGCGCCAGAAGCTGCAACATTGTTTCCACAAAGTAAAAAACCCCCCATAGATGTCCGGCTTCTCCGCTAGTCAAAGTGTCTGAAATAAGAACTGTCTGCATTGACCTTCGCAGCTCGTCTTGAAAGTTTCAAACACTGATAAAAGTGACTCCTGGGAGCTGATTGGCTGTGAGTGACACACAAACAGATCTGATGAAACTGGCCTCGTGACCTGCAGATGATCATAGTATGAAATCCACTGTCAGGAGAGCAGAAATCTGAAGTGGGGGGGGGGGCTTAGCTAAGGAAAGTAATATGCAGGAAAGGGAGGCTGTATCCTTTTTGCAGCCACTTCCTGCGTACATTTACCCCAGCAATGATTGCAGGACATTTCTCAGAGTGATTTTGACGATGGTGACAACAGTGGACCAGGTTGAAACAGCAATGATCAGGGTGACAACGCAGGAGCACAATTGAGAGACAGGGACAGTGTTGTCACCCAAAAACAGAGAGTGCCCTGCACAAGGACCTTGGTGGCAGGATCACCAGGGATTGATTTAATGAAAGGTGCAGAATTAAAATGATTGAGGGTGGCTTTTTGATTACATGAGATTTTACTGATTGGGTTTACATCTCTATTCCTTGAGACTCAATGCAATGACAGTATGTGGCAGTTGTACAGTATACGGTTTTACCAAGGAGCTGTGAAAGGCAGGCACTGGTAAAGGAAAAAAAAAAACATCCCTGGGTGGGAAATGTTTGTCCAGTTCTCCATTGTTCTCTTCCTAGGGGTATAGAGATGCTTTGGTTCCCAGTCTATGGGTAGACAACCTGTGTCAGTACATATAAGGACCTCCTGGGTGTTTGGGGTCGGACATACGGCGAGGTTTAGATAAGACATGTAAGAGGCGTGTTGTGTGTTAAGTGCGGTGTTGTTGAAGAATGAGGACAGAAATCATTGAAAGGTGATAAGACTATTATGGGTTGAGCAAAACTCGCCCCGTCAGTATAATGAAGGACAAGGAGCTAGCACTCTTCTGATCATGTCTAATTGAGGCTTGCCGTGGGTTAAGATATAGGGGACTTTGGCTATAAGAGCTGACAATCTAGTGGAGCCGAACCTGTAATATATACCGTATATCCCGGAGCCCCAACATGGGCAGATCAGAGCGATCGCGAACCTGCTGTAATAATATAATGGGCGTGGTTCAACAACCGCCAAATACATTGTATCTTTCCAGACAATCGGGAATATCGCTACAATATTCTTACCCCTCCTGTCCGGCCCTGGTATCCCATTAGGCCCAGGAAGCGGGAATGTGGGCCCGATCGCATGACCACTGTGATTGGCTGTTTAAAGATATAGATGAATAGGAGCCGCACACCAGAGATCTCTTCCATCTTTAATGAACCAACCATAATATACAGTAAGTGCTTCCATGATGTCCCCTCCAAACTATCACTGTGCCTTCACATATTTCGCAAAAAATTACATTATCACAGGAAAAGTGAAACGCGTTCAGTTAAATGTGTTAAGGCAAGGTGATCCTTGATCTCTTTCTTCTAGGGCAGTGGTCTCTAAACTGTGGCTCTTTGCTTGCTTGTATCCGGTCCTTGAGGCATTATTCCGCAACAGTGGGGCTTGCCACTAACACTGACAATGGGGCACTATTCTTCTCACTGACACCAATGATGGGGCACTATTCCTTCCACTGACACCAACGATGGGGCACTATATCTCCCTCTGACATCAAGGACGGGGCACTACATCTCCCACTGACACCAAGGACGGGGCACTACATCTCCCTCTGACACCAAGGACGGGGCACTATATCTCCCTCTGACATCAAGGACGGGGCACTACATCTCCCACTGACACCAAGGACGGGGCACTACATCTCCCTCTGACACCAAGGACGGGGCACTATATCTCCCTCTGACATCAAGGACGGGGCACTACATCTCCCACTGACACCAAGGACGGGGCACTACATCTCCCACTGACACCAAGGATGGGGCACTATTCCTCCCACTGACAGCAATGTTGGGACACTATTCCTTCCACTGACATCAGTGATGAGGCACTATTCCTCCCACCAATGATGGGGCACTATTCCTCCCAGTGACACCAAGGATGAGACACTATTCCTCCCACTGACACCAATGATTGGACACTATTCCTCCCACTGACATCAGTGATGAGGCACTATTCCTCCTAGTGACACCAATGATTGAACACTATTCCTCCCACTGAGACCAATGATTGGACACTATTCCTCCCACTGAGACCAATGATTGGACACTATTCCTCCCACTGAGACCAATGACTGGACACTATTCCTCCCACTGACACCAATGATGAGGCACTATTCCTCCCACTGACACCAATGATGGGGCACTATTCCTCCCCCTAATACCAATTATGGGGCATTGTTTATTTCCACCGATTCCAGGATATTTTCTTCCCACACTGGCCACAGTCCGGTCCCCCTACAGTTTGAAGGGCAGTAAACTGGCCCTTTGTTCATAAAGTTTGGAGACCCCTGTTCTAGGGTATCTCTTCCTTCAAAGTGTTCTTTATTGTGCCATCCGTAATGTAGCTGCTTCCATGGTGTCCCTGCCCAAGCATCATCTTGACTTTTATGCGTTTCAGTACAACAGCATGATCACAGGGAAGGTGAAACGCATTTAGTAAAATGTGTTAAGGCAAGGGGATCCTTAGGCAGGGACAGCATGGAAGCAGCTATATTATGGATGGTTCAATAAAGAACACTATGAAGGAAGAGATCGAGGATCACATTGGAACCAAGGAACGCGTTTCATCGTCCCAGTGAACATGCTGTTTTGGTGAAGTGCGTAAACTCTTGGTGATACTTGGGCAGGACGTCATGGATGAATGAATAAAGTTCACTTAGAGATCTCTGGTGTGCAGCTTCTATTCATCTTTCAACAGCACGAGGAGACATGATATTTTGATCCAGCCCCCAAGGAGATTGCAAGGCTCAGGTCTGGAGCTGTATGTGTGGAGGTTTGCACTGTGATTGGCTGATCAGAAATCTCGAAGTGTTATTAGCTGTATCAGCAATCTTCTATGAACTGCCCACCCTTTTATATAATAGTGGATGAGGAGAGGGGGAGGTTTATGGAATCCATATCAGGAGAGGAGCCGAGGGTGACAACGCTGCTCTGAGCCCTCCCAATGTACAATGTGCGTTGTCACCCTTGACCAGGAAGTATGTACTTAGTAGAAATACTCGGTAAAAATAAGGCGAAAAAAGGCTAAAAAGAAAAATAAATGCAGCCACGACACCTAAGGACTGTTATGTTTCATTATATAAAATGTTTGGTTTGGGGTTCAGATAGGCTTTAATGCAAAAAAGTCATGTGGTCTTAGTGAGGGAGTTTCATATTCACTTCCCTTAGGAGTGGTGGAGATGTCATTTATTTTCTTTGTGCTCATAACTGGTGTGACACCATCAGGTGCAGAGCTCCCCATTGTGGGCGCACACATACAGCTGACTGCAAATCCACACAGGTGCTGGGAATAGACTGTTAGCCATCAGCACAGGTATCCTACAAAGCATTCCATCTCCTAAGCTTGCATCTTATTGGCTTGTCTGCTGGGGATGAAGATGCATTCTGTATTGTGATTGGCCGCTGTGTGTTTTAGGATCTCTATTATAGACATGTGATGTCAGTGATGGTAGGAGGCTCAGGATGGGGTTGCTGTCATATGTATGGGGGGGGGTTGTGGTGAATAGGACATTGAGCAATGGGTTGGAATCATGGTGGAGCCTGCCAGAGTGTGACACCGCTGAGTGTCCCTGTGACATCCCACAGACAATGTCCCGTTCATTACCGCAATCAGTGTAGATCTGATGTTGACACGTGTACACCACCACTGCACCATTATATACCGCTGCACCATTATACAGCACTGCACCATTATATACCGCTGCACCATTATACAGCACTGCACCATTATTTACCACTGCACCATTATACACCGCTGCACTATTATATACCGCTGCACTATTGCACAGCACTGCACCATTAAGCATCACTGCACAATTATACAGCACTGCACCATTACACACCACTGCATTATTATACAGCATTGCAGCACTGCACCATTATACAGTATGTCACCATTAAACACCACTGCATTATTAAACAACAGCACCCACAGACGTGGCTTCTCCTAAAGTGGAACTTCAAAACGTATTCTTTCGTTTTAAGAATGAGGAGAAATCAGTGGAGACTCAGAAATTAATCTAATCTGACTCAGGTTCCAACCCTTCTCTCTCTATATATAGAAAAACTAAAGATAGGAATATGTCTGGAGTTCCACTTTAAATCTCCTACCCCAGTCCCTCCCTTATACTCTTACACTGGATTTCTCTCTCTCTCCTCCTATTATTCTGACCATCTATTTCTTTATCTGTCTTTTTCTCAACCCCCCCCCATACACATACTTATTATCTCTTTCTTCCCCTTTCTCTTCTCTCTCTTTTCCTTTTTCTATATTCCTCTTTTTCGCTTTCTCTTTCTTTCTCTCTCTCTCTCCCTCTCAGTTCCTTCTTTTTGTTTCTGTTGCTCTATCTCTTTTTCTTTCTCTCTTCCCCTCTCTCTTTCTTTTCTCTTTATGCTTCTTTCTTTTTTTTGGTTTTCCCTCTCTCCCTCTTTTTCTTTCTTTCTTTCTTTCTTTCTTTCTTTCTTTCTTTCTTTCTTTCTTTTTTTCTTTCTCTCTCTCTTTCTCTCACCCCCCTCCACTTTTTCTCTACCTCTCTTTTTATTTCTGTCTCACTCCTCCTTCATTCTCTCTCTCTTTCTCTTCCTTTCTCTCCTCTCTTCTCCCCCCCTCCTCTCTTCTCCCCTCCTCCTCTCTTCTCCCCCCCCTCTCTTCTCTTCTATCTCCTCTCTTCCCCTACTCTCTCCTCTCTTCTCTTCTCTCCCTCTTTCTCTTCCTTTCTCTCCTCTCTTCCCCCCCCCTCTCTTCTATCTCCTCTCTTCTCTTCCCTTACTCTCTCTTCTCTTCTCTCTCCTCTTCCCCCCCTTCTATTTTCTTCTCTCTTCTCTTCCCCCTCTCTTTCATCTCTTCTCTCTCCTTTCTTCTCTTCCCCCCCCCCCTCTCCTCTTCTCTCTCCTCTCTTCTCCCCCTCTCTCTCATCTCTTCTCTTCTCTCTCCTCTCTTCTCCCCCTCTCTCTCATCTCTTCTCTTCTCTCTCCTCTCTTCTCCCCCCCTCTCTTCTCTTCTCTCTCCTCTCTCTGTTCTCTCCCCCTCTCTCTCTCTTCTCTTTTCTCTCTCTTCTCTTCTCTCTCCTCTCTTCTCCCCCCTCATCTCTCTCTTCTCTCTCTCCTCTCTTCTCTCCTTTCTTCTCTTCCATCTCCTCTCTTCTTTCTCTCTCTCTCCTCTTCTCTTCCCTCTCTCCTCTCTCTTCCTCTCCCTTCTCCCTCTTTCTCTATCTTCATTTCCTTCTCTCTCCCCATTAATTCCCCGGCACAGTTTGGAGGGGAAAGGGTTAATGGGTGACCATATCCCGCGGCCAGGAATGGGTTGGGCAGTCCTGGCGGGAGGCCATGGCAGGGATGAGGTCATGGGGAAAGCTGACACAGTCTGTAGGATGGAGGAGGAATCTCCTTCCTGATCCCCATTCCCAGACTGACGTTCCCCTGGGTGCTCCAATCCTGGTCCTGGAGGGCTTCTGTCTTCAGTACAAAGCCAAACGAATCCCCCTACCTCTGAGATCCCCCCTCCCCCCAATACCTGTCCCTGGAATATATTCCCCTCCCCCTCTCCTGTCCCTGAGATACCCTCATACCTGTCCCTGGAATATATCCTCCTCCCCTGTCCTATAACTGAGACCCCCCCCCATACATCTTGGATGTGATGTCAGCAGCCCCAGCAGATTCAGAGCTGTCACTCAAGTGATCCTCTATAGTGTTTCCCTAAACTCTTCCACTGGGTTATGTAGGGAGGTGATAGAAGTAGCTGGGCCAGCACAGGCAGTAATCAGACACTCCCAGAAGAAGAGAGGGCTATGGCTTGTAAGGATGGAGGGGCTGTGCTAGGGAATTGACTCTTCCTGTAGCAATCAAATTCCATAGCAAGGTCAATAAAAAATATTTTATGGAGAGAATAACACTGTAAGAAAGCAATTACAATACTACATTTTTCTGTGCAGTTGTTTAAGTTGGTGACAGGGCCTCTTTATCCATTATTAATGCGTCACTCCACCCAGAACTGGTATTTCAGTGTTGGTGGATGCTGGCAAGACCAACCACCCAACAAAACTGCAGTCCGGAGTACGAGGGACTCCAATTCTTCCTGCCATATTTTTATTGTATATTGTGCATATAACAGGAGGAACACCCCCTATTGCAGCAGAAGAAGTGAGACTCCAGTGCAGCCGGTACTGGTGCCTGGGAGAATAGATGACAAAGGGTGACTCTGCGCACCAGATTCCACCTATGACTGAAATATCACTTTTGGGTGGAGGGTACCCCCTCCTGGGCCCTTATAATTATAATTATTATTATCTATTTATTTTGTGATCATTGTGAGATTGCTCACACTGCGATGTGAGAAACAGATTGAAAATATCCCCATATTTTTTTGTTATATTTAATAAATATCAATAATCAATAAAATTTTATTTGTATTTCACCAATTGCTGGCGTCTCCTTCCTATAGCTGCACACCACACACATACCTCCCAACAGTCCCGGATTCTGCGGGACAGCCCCGTATTCTGACATATGTCCCACAGTCCCGCTTAGCTAAGCATTGTCCTGCATCCAGGGTCAGCGCCAGGTGGGTGCTTGGGAGTGCTAAAGCACCCCCAAAATGTACACACTTGAATTTCCACCCTCTACCGTCCATGACATCTAATCAGGAAAGAATGCCCTGCCCTGTCACATGACCATGCCTGCACCAATCCCCGCCCTCCATAGGTGATCCATCACATCCTCATTCTTAAACCAGAGCCCACAGGTCCTAACAGCCATATTTAAAGTGGCCCTTTCATGAGAATTCATACTTCACATGAATCACTAGGTCACGGCCAACTCTCTCAGGTGACCTAAATCCTAGGCAAAGATCACATGGTCTTTGGCTATCAGGTGCCCTGTGGGTGTTTCCAGAGCCGGGACAAGGGGTGGGCAGGAGCACTGTAGTATCATGTTTGGTGGGGTGGGGAGATGATTTGTGTTGGGAGGAGGAATTTGGGGGGCAGCAGGGGGTAAGAATTGTTCTAGGAGAGGAAACTTGGGTGGGTGCGCTAGGAGTTACGATTCAGGGGGATTTGTGCTGGGAGTGGGGTGGGAGAAGGGGATTTGTACTAGGAGGGTGCATTTTGGGGGTTTGTGCTAGAAGAGGTGATATGGTAGAAGAGGGAGGGTATTTGTGCTAGGAGGAGATTTTTTTTTTGGGGGGGGGGGGAATTGTGCTAGTACGGATTATTGGGGTGTGTCTGTGCTAGGAGGGGACATTTGTAGGAGGGGGATTTGGAGTGGGGGGGAAAGAATGTGTACTCAGAGGGGTGGAGGATTTTGCACTGTGGTATCATGTTAGGTGGGGGGGCGCTGCAAGGAGATTGAGCAGGGAGGGGATTTTTGTTGGGAGGGGGAATTTGTGGGGCACCAGGGGGTAAGAATTGTTCTAGGAGGTGACATTTGAGTGGGTGTGCTAGAAGTTATTATTCAGGGGGATTTGTGCTAGGAGGGGGATGGTAGAAGGGGATTTGGACAAGGCGGGTTCGTTTGGGGGGGGGGGGGTTGTGCTAGAAGAGGTGATATGGTAGAAGAGGGAGGGTATTTGTGCTAGGACGGATTATTGAGGGGTGTTCGTGCTAGGAGGGGGCCGGGGGGGAGTATTTGTGCTAGGAGGGGGATTTGGAGTAGGGGGGAGAGAATGTGTATTTGGAGGGGTGGAGGATTTGTACTAGGGGGAGTGATTTGTTTTCGGGGGTGCATTTGTGGGGGGTGGATTTGTACTGGGAGGAGGGGGAATTTATACATAGTTACATAGTAGGTGAGATTGAAAAAATACACAAGTCCATCCAGCCTATGTGTGTGATTATATGTCAGTATGGTCATCAGGTGCTTATCTAAGAGTTTTTTGAAACTATCGATGCTCCCCGCTGAGACCACCGCCTGTGGAAGGGAATTCCACATCCTTGCCGTTCTCACAGTAAAGAACCCTCTATGTAGTTTAAGGTTAAACTTCCTTTCTTCTAATTTTAATGAGTGGCCACGTGTATTGTTAAACGCCCTTCCGCAAAAAGTTTTCTCCCTATTGTGGGGTCATCAGTACGGTATTTGTATATTGAAATCACATATCCCCTCTCAAGCGTCTCTTCTCCAGAGAGAATAAGTTCAGTGCTCACAACCTTTCCTCATAACTAATATCCTCCAGACCCTTTATTAGCTTTGTTGCCCTTCTTTGTACTCGCTCCATTTCCAGTACATCCTTCCTGAGGACTGGTGCCCAGAACTGGACAGTGTACTCCAGGTGCGGCCGGACCAGAGTCTTGTAGAGCGGGAGAATTATCGTTTTATCTCTTGATTTGATCCCCTGTTTAATGCCAATATTCTGTTTGCTTTGTTAGCAGCAGCTTGGCATTGCTGAGCCTATCATCTACTAGGACCCCCAGAGGTTCTCCCCCCAGTGTATAGATTGCATTCAGATTTTTACCACCCAAATGCATTATTTTACATTTTTCTACATTGAACCTCATTTGCCATGTAGTTACCCACCCCATTCATTTGTTCAGATCTTCTTGCAAGGTTTCCACATCCTGTGGAGAAGTTATTGCCCTGCACAGCTTAGTATCATCCTCAAATACAGAGATTGAACTGTTTCCCCCATCCTCTGAGCTGTTTATGAATAAATTAAATTAGGATTGGTGCCAGCACAGAACACTGGGGGACCCCACTACCCACCCCCGACCATTCCGAGTACTCCCCATTTATCACCACCCTCTGAACTCGCCCTTGTAGCCAGTTTTCAATCCATGTACTCACCCTATGGTCCATGCCAACGGACCTTACTTTGTACAGTAAACGTTTATGGGGAACTGTGTCAAATGCTTTTGCAAAATCCAGATACACCACGTCTACGGCCCTTCCTTTATCTAGATGGCAGCTCACCTCCTCATAGAAGGTTAATAGATTGGTTTGGCAAGAACGATTCTTCATGAATCCATGCTGATTACTGCTAATGATAACATTCTCATTACTAAAATCTTGTATATAGTCCCTTATCATACCCTTCAAGAGCTTGCTTACTATTGATGTTAGGCTAACTGGTCTGTAATTCCCAGGGATGTATTTCGGCCCTTTTGGGGGCTACATTGGCTTTTCTCCAAGCCGCTGGTACCATTCAAGTCAGTAGACTGTCAGTAAAAATTCGGAACAATGGTCTGGCAATTACTTGACTGAGTTCCCTAAGTACCCTTGGGTGAAAGCCACCTGGTTCCTGGTGATTTATTAATGTTAAGTTTCCCAAGTCTAATTTTAATTCTGTCCTCTGATAACCATGGAGGTGCTTCCTGTGATGTGTCATGAGGATGAACACTGCAGTTTTGGTTACTGAAGCCCCCCCCCGATTCCCTCGTGAAGACTGAGGAGAAGAATAAATTCAATAGCTTTGCCGTCTCCCCATCCTTTGTAACCAGATGTCCTTCATAATTCATTGTGGGCCAATATGGTCTGTCCTAACTTTTTTTTTTTTTTTACTGTTTATATACTTGTAGAATTACCTTGGGGGTAATCATGCAGATTAGTGCCCATTTGTTTTTTGGGGGGGGGGGGGCATTTTTGCTGACACATAATGCTCATACATCTTTGGCGGGGGGAGGGGGGGCAATTTGCATTTTGCCATGGGCTCTAGGTAACCTTGTCATAGCACTGAGTGTTTGACATCCTTAGGGACTGCACAGCCTGTTGTTTTCAATCAGACAGACCCGGTCTGGTGGAATCACAACGGGGTAAGAGGAGCAGAAAAGGAAGCAGAGCCTGGCTATGGATGAAATGAATATGGTTTCCCATGTATATATTACTCGCTGTACATAGAAACAGCTATTATCGTTACATTCACAAACAGCCAAATTTGAAAGGAAATTCCAATACCTTTAATTTAATAGGTAGCAATAATTAAAGTGATTATAAGGCTTAGTTTTTTTTTTTTTTTTTAAATAACAAACATGTCATACTTACCTCCACTGTGCAGTTCATTTTGCACAGAGTGGCCCAGATCCTCCTCTTCTGGGGTCCCCTGGCAGTAGGGGTGCAACGGATCAAAAAACTCACAGATCAGATCGTTCCACGGATCAGAGTCACGGACCGGATAATTTTTCGGATCAGCAAATAATAATTGAATTTGCAAAAACCTGTGAAAATACCACCACCATATAGTCCCCACTGTATCCACAATCTCCCCCCACTGTGATATTGGCTGAGTATGGCTGGGTACGGCTGAGCATGGCTGAGTATTGCAGAGTATTGCAGAGTATGGCTGGGTATGGCTGGGTATGGCAGAGTATGGCTGGGTATGGCAGAGTATGGCTGGGTATGGCAGAGTATGGCTGGGTATGGCAGAGTATGGCTGGGTTTGGCAGAGTATGGCTGGGTATGGCAGAGTATGGCAGAGTATTGGCTGGGTATGGAAGAGTATTGGCTGGGTATGGAAGAGTATTGGCTGGGTATGGAAGAGTATTGGCTGGGTATGGCAGAGTATTGGCTGGGTATTGCTGGGTATTGGCAGGGTATTGGCAGAGTATTGGCAGGGTATTGCTGGGTATTGCAGAGTATTGGCAGGGTATTGCAGAGTATTGGCGGGGTATTGCAGAGTATTGGCGGGGTATTGCAGAGTGTTGGCAGGGTATTGCAGGGTATTGGCAGGGTATTGGGGAGTATTGGCAGGGTATTGGGGAGTATTGGCAGGGTATTGCAGAGTATTGGCAGGGTATTGCAGAGTATTGCATGGTATTGCAGAGTATGGCAGGGTATTGCAGAGTATGGCAGGGTATTGCACAGTATTGGCAGGGTTTTGCAGAGTATTGCATGGTATTGCAGAGTATTGATAGGGTATTGCAGAGTATGGCAGGGTATTGCACAGTATTGGCAGGGTATTGCAGAGTATTGCTAGGTATTGGCAGGGTATTGCTAGGTATTGGCAGGGTATTGCTAGGTATTGGCAGGGTATGGAGGGATGGCTGCTTCCATCCGATCTCTCCCCTCCACTGTACAGATTAGCACAGAGAGGGGAGAGAGGAACCGGCGTCATGACATATCCATCGGAGCGATCACATTGTAAACGCCTGGGTGTAAAAAGATGGCTGCCGCTTCGGAGCTAGGCCGAAGCCGCTGCCTTTCCTAAGGCCAAGACCGCTAAGCGCTCGGCGGATCGCGGCATGTGCCAATCCAAGCGGGGTGACCCGTTTGGATCACGGATTGGTGACGATCCGTTGCACCCTTACCTGGCAGCGCTGGTAGCTCCTCCCGCATCATATAACCCCCTAGGAGAAGCACTCTCCCGGGGGGTGGGGGGGTGGGGGGTTACCTTGTGGGCGCGCCATTACTAGTCCAAAAAAATAATAATAATAAAAATGCCATAAATCTATCCCCTATTTTGTAGACGCTATAACTTTTGCGCAAGCCAATCTATATACGCTTATTGCGATTCTTATTACCAAAAATATGTAGAAGAATACATATCGGCCTAAACTGAGGGAAAAAAGAAATTAGCTTTTTTTTTTTTGTAAAGAAATTGGGGATATTTATTATAGCAAAAAGTACAAAATATTGTTTTTTTTTTCAAAATTGTCGCTCTTTTTTTGTTTAAAGTGCAAAAAATAAAAACCGCAGAGGTGATCAAATGCCGCCAAAAGAAACCTCTGTTTGTGGGGAAAAAAAAAGGACGTCACTTTTGTTTGGGTACAACGTCACACGACCGCGCAATTGTCAGTTAAATCGACGCAGTGCCGAATCGCAAAAGATGCTCTGGTCATTGAGCAGCCGAATCCGCCGGGGCTAAAGGTGAAAAACCATGAGGTGTTACAACCCCTTTAAGTCATTATTAGTTAGTTGCTATTTCAGATTTTGTGGATTTTCACATTTTACAAATTTTCTGATTTTTCGAATTTACAAATTTTCAAAGTTACGAATATTCGGAAAAATTCATTAAACAGCTTTTTATTATTTTTGGAGATTTGTCGAAATTCGTTAAAAAAAAAAAAAGAATTCAGAAAAAAAATGAATTGCACATGTCTAGAAGCGAAGAGTACTGTCGTCATTTCTGGTGTCCCCCGGATGTAAACGGCGCCATTTGTAAATCTTGGAAGCTTTGGATCGCACCGATCTTGCTGTGATCAGATGACTTTTGGGGTAGAAGAGACTTTTGGGGTCCAACAGACTCCTGATCTCTCCATAAAGAGGACCTGTCACTGCCTATTGCTGTCACAAGTGATTTTTACATTCCTTGTGATAGCAATAAAAGTGATTAAAACTAAAAAAAAATTAGGAAACAGTGTGAAAAATAAAATAAATAAATAACAAAATAAAAATAAAAAAATGGTAAAAAAATAAATAAAAAATGTTTAAAGCACCCCGTTGGTCCCGCCAATGCGTTCCAGAAGCTTTTCCGCATGCACGTTTGTGACGCACGTTTGATGCATTCCAGTGCGTTTTTTATGTGTTTTCAGTGTGTTTTTGATGCAGTTTTTGACGCAGTCCAGTGCATTTTTTCCCCCTCTTTTTTTCTTAACCTTAAATAAGGACATGCGTGTGTTCCAGTGCGTTTTTGGTGCATTTAGGCTCGTTCCAGTACGTTTTTGGTGCATTTAGGCTCGCTCCAGTGCATTTTTGATGCCTTTTACAGCGAGTACAGTCCGGTGCAGGAAAAATGCAGCATGTTCTACTTTTTTTTTTTTCTGGAACTGCAAGCACTGGTGTGAACTATGCCATTAAAAACCATATAACCTATTTTCCAATGTGTTTTTGATGCAGAAAAAAAAAAAACTCACTGGACTGCATGTAGTGTCAACTGGCTCTAACTCTGATGCCGCGTACACACGACCGGACTTTCCCGGCAGACTAGGTCCGAAGGGATTAGTCCGTCGGACAATCCAATCGCGTGTGGCCTAGTTCGATCGTTTTTCAAAAAACCACCATAGAAACGCAGTCCGGATGCGTTCCAGATGCTTTTCTGCATGTGCTTTTTTGACGCAGTTTTGATGCATCCCAGTGCATTTTTGATGCATTTTGGTGCGTTTTTATGCAATCCATTGCTTCCCCCTCCCCCTTTTTGTGTTCTAGTGAGGTTTTGGTGTGTTTTACAGCGTTCCAGTGCAGGAAAAGTGAAGAATGTTCTACTTTTTTTTTTCTGAAACGCACTGGAACTGCATGCACTGGTGTGAAAACCATATAACCTACTTTCCACGCGTTTTTGATGCAGAAAAAAAAATGCACTGAACTGCACATGGTGTGAACTGGCTCTAACTCTAAAGGTTGTAAAGGTTTATTGCCTATTTAGATTTTTAAATGCCGCAGTTTGCCATTCTGCAAGCGTGCGCAATTTTATAGCTTGACATGTTTGGTATCTATTTACTTGGCACAACACCATATTTTACCCAAAAAAATAATTCGGTATAGTATTGTGTTTGTGTGCATTAAAATGAATGAAAGTTACCTTTTCCCCAAAAAAATTGCATTAGAGAAACCGCTGCGCAAATAATGTGTGATAGAAAAAATTGCAAAACCCATAATTTTATTCTTTAGGTCCTCTGTAAAAAAAATAAAAATAAAAATAAATCTATATATATATATATATATATATATATATATATATATATATAGATATAGATATAGATAGATCGATAGCTATATATATATATATATATATATAGATAGATAGATAGATAGATAGATAGATAGATAGATAGATAGATAATGTTTGGGGTTTTTTTTAAGTAATTTTCTAGCCCAAAAAAAAATAGATTTAAAAAAATAAACAAAACGTGTCAGAAAAGTCCGGGTCTTTAGGTGGATATATTAATTATGAGTCATAAGGGGGCCAATAAAAGCTGCAGAACTGGAGGCATGCCTCTGTGTAAATCCAGGAAGGGAACGGGCAGCAGCTTCAGCTGCCCACAGTTAAGATGGCTGCAGCCAGACCCAGGGGAGGGAGATTTCTGCAGCATATTTGGCAAGTACAGAATCACAGTGTATATAAAATAATATGCAAAGTAGTTGGAGGGAAGCTTCAGAATGGCAAAGATGTTTTTTTATCACAAGTATCTGAGCAGACTGCAGTTCCTCTTGAAATTTTTTTGTGTGTTGTTCACACTTGTGCGGTTCTTTTCCATGTGTTGGTTGCTTTTTTTTGCAACAATACACATTTTTGGCCCCATTAACATCAATTGGCGTGCATGAAAAAAGGCAAAATAAATAATTAAAAACGTGTCATGAAAATGCAGACGCACAATTATAAACCTAACTTCGAGGTGTGCAGCAGATATTTAAAGGCATAGTTACCGACTGTCCCGGATTTCGAGGGACTGTCTCTGATTTGCAACAATGTCCCTCTGTCCCTCTTCCCTCCTCATTTGTCCCTCATTTGGGTCTGATCTATATAGTTGTATACAAAATTCACTTTTAATCTTTTAAAAAAAAAAGTGTTTCCTGGTGCTAAACCTTTCATCCAATTTCTACATTATGGCATTTGTAAATTTCAAAAGGAATAGTAGTGGTAAAAAAAAAAAAAAAAAAATTGTATGATTCTTTTTTAAGGGGGCGTGGCAGGGGGTGTGTCCTATGCCTACATACTTTTGCTAATAGATGTGCCTCATTCCCATGTCAAAAAGTTGGGAGGTATGTTTAAAATGTTAATGTACAATAAATAGTTACATAGTAGTGAGGTATCATTAAATATATGAGAATGTAGGATTTTATTTAACCCCTTCATCTCCGGAAGATTTTTACCCCCCTTCATGACCAGGTAAAAAAATTTCTATTCAGCACTGCGCTACTTTTAACTGGTAATTGCGTGGTCATGCCATGCTGTACACAAAATTTATAAAAACAAATTTTTTCACAAAAATAGAGCTTTCTTTTGGTGATATTTGTTTATTATAGTTTTTATTTTTTATTATATAAAAAAGGACAAAAATGTTGAAAAAAAAATATTTTGTTTTACTTTCTGCTATAAAACATCCAAAAAAAAAACTTCATACATTTTGGCCAAAATCTATTCTCTTACATGCCTTTGGTAACAGAAAATCGATTGATTTGTGTGAAATTTATTGCATCTACAAACTACAAACTATGGTATATCTACTAGATTTTTTTTTTCTTTTTATACTACTAATGGCGGTGATCAGTGACTTAAAATGGGACTGCGGCCGCGCGGCGGAGAATCTGACACTATTTGACACATAGACACACACAGCGTGGTTGTTTGTTGTTAATATTGTATTCTCTCTTTTCATGTGACAACACTGAAGAAATGACACTTGTCTACAATGTAAAGTAGTGAGTGTACAGCTTGTATAACGGTATAAATTTGCTGTCCCCTCAAAATAACTCAACACACAGCCATTAATGTCTAAACTGCTAGCAGCAAAAGTGAGTACACCCCTAAGTGAAAATGTCCAAATTGGGCCCAAAGTGTCAATATTTTGTGTGGCCACCATTATTTTCCAGCACTGACTTAACCCTCTTGGGCATGGAGGTCACCAGAGCTTCACAGGTTGCCACTGGAGTCCTCTTCCCCTCCTCCATGACGACATCACAGAGCTGGTGGATGTTAGAGACCTTGCGCTCCTCCACCTTCCGTATGAAGATGCCCCACAGATTATCAATATGGTTTAGGTCTGGAGACATGCTTGGCCAGTCCATCACCTTTACCCTCAGCTTCTTCAGCAAGGCAGTGGTCATCTTGGAGGTGTGTTTGGGGTCGTTATCATGTTGGAATACTGCCCTGCGGCCCAGTCTCTGAAGGGAGGGGATCATGCTCTGCTTCAGTATGTCACAGTACATGTTGGCATTCATGGTTCCCTCAATGATCTGTAGCTCCCCAGTGCCGGCAGCACTCATGCAGCCCCAGACCATGACACTCCCACCACCATGCTTGACTGTAGACAAGACACACTTGTCTTTGTCCTCCTCACCTGGTTGCCCCCACACACGCTTGTCACCATCTGACACCAAATACGTTTGTCTTGGTCTCATCAGACCACAGGACACGGTTCCAGTAATCCATGTCCTTAGTCTGCTTGTCTTCAGCAAACTGTTTGTGTTCTTTCTTGTGCATCATCTTTAGAAGAGGCTTCCTTCTGGGATGACAGCCATGCAGACCAATTTGATGCAGTGTGCGGCGTATGGTCTGAGCACTGACAGGCTGACCCCCCCACCCCTTCAACCTCTGCAGCAATGCTGGCAGCACTCATACATCTATTTCCCAAAGACAACCTCTGGATATTACGCTGAGCACGTCACCTCAACTTCTTTGCTCGACCATGGCGAGGCCTGTTCTGAGTGGAACCTGTCCTGTTAAACCGCTATGTATGGTCTTGGCCATCGTGCTGCAGCTCAGTTTCAGGGTCTTGACAATCTTCTTATAGCTTATGCCATTTTTATGTAGAGCAATAATTCTTTTTTTTTTCTTTGCCATGAGGGGCCATGTTGAACTTCCAGTGACCAGTATGAGAGAGTGAGAGCGATAACAACAAATTTAATGACTGTATGTTGAGTTATTTTGAGGGGACAGCAAATTTACACTGTTACACAAGCTGTACACTCACTACTTTACATTGTAGACAAAGTGTCATTTCTTCAGTGTTGTCACATGAAAAGATAGAAGAAAATATTTACAAAAATGTGAGGGGTGTACTTACTTTTGTGAGATACTGTATGTGAGGAATATTTTGTGTATACAATATATATATGGAGGGTAGTCTGTGTATACAGTATATATCTATCTGTATATATAGGGGATATTCTGTGTATACAGTATATATATATATATATATATATATATATTTATATATCGGGGATATTCTGTGTATACAGTATATATATATATATATATATATATATATATATATATATATATCTGTATATATATATATATATCTGTATATATGGGGGATATTCTGTCTGTATCTGTACACAGCCAGCAGTCTTTGTTGTTTCATAATTTGTTGTGAATTGATCCTTTCATATCCCCCCAGGGGGACGTCTGACCCCTGACCCCGCTCATATTCTGAACACATCTCCTCTTGTGTCATAGATGAGGAGCGGAGCGGCCTCACCCAGGATGTGCGCACCCCAAGAATTAACCCCTTCACCGCCCCGTACCTCCCCCAGTCTTTTCCTGTGCATGGGAGCCCATAGTCCCCTTCCAGCAGACTGCAATGTGGATTGTCAGAACTATTGTATCTGTTGTAGATGAACTCCAGACAGATATATAAGACATTATTATTCCAGGAGACTCTTGCAGTCCCTGTACAGCAAAGCTCAGACCGGAAAATAAAAACCCCACAAGGGGCCAAACAAATGAATTTCAGTGCAAGGAGCATGCTGATAGAAGGGGAGAGCAGAGTGACAATGGGATGAGCTCATCAGTCTTCTGCTTCTCCTTTTATGCCCCGTACACACGATCGGACTTTCAGACGAAAAAAAATCCGTCTGATTTTTTCCAACGGATTTTGGCCCAAACTTCTCTTGCATACACGCGGTCGCCCAAAGTTGTCCAGTAGCCATTAGCTTTTGTCTCGTAATTTATTCTGAGCATGCATGGCACGTGGTCCGTTGGAATTGTCTATGCGCGATCGGAATTTAAGCGATCAGATTTTGTTGTCGGAAAATTTTAGATCCTGCTCTCCAACTTTGTGTGTCGGAAATTCCGATGGAGCCCACACACGATCAGATTTTGCGACAACACGATCCGATCGCACATTTTCCATCGGAGAGTCCGATTGTGTGTATGGGGCATAACTGTCTGGGGATGGGGGTGGGGGGGGGACCTGTGAGTTGTACTGAACTGCAGCAAAGAAGAATCAGGTCTCCTGCTCTGCTGATCCCATGTCATCAATCAAGAAACACTTATGATAACATTGTATCCAACAGAAAAATTCAATATTCAAGGCACCCAAAGCGCAGTGTGATTATTCTGCCTCGATTGTAGCTAAGACAGAATCAGGCGGCAGGATGTGTGTTTAAAAATGGCGTTACGCTTGTCACCCCGCAAAAAAAAAAAAAGAGCAGGAGCTTCAAACGCACATACAGCAGGGCGTCCCATTGATGTGAATTGGCTGCCCTTTGTGTGCGAAACTCAGAATCGCAGGAAAATTGTGCAACAAAAATTGCGAGTGGGATCGCTTGTCCCTGCTATGTGATGTGAGAATGGAGCCTCATTGTTGCTGCTCAAAGCATCACAGCCACAGCGTCTGCACAATCTCTGCCTGGCTGCCTTTGCAACTTAAAGGGGATGGTGGTAAAAAAGTTGTTCAGCCGCCTATTTTTACCGCCAATCCTGACCGCAAGTTTAAAACGAGCCCTGAGGGCTGGTTCATAGCATGTCCAATGACCCTCATTTGTCAGCCTTGGTTACTTGCATGTCACTGCAAGGGCACATGATTGTCTATATGCCTCATTCACACTGCAACACGAATGAATGAATATAATATATGAATATATATATATGATATGAATATATATATATACCAATAAATAAATATATATATATATATATATATATATATATATACACACACACACACATATATATATATATATATATATATATATATATATATATATATATATATTATAATTAAATTATATTTTATTAGAATTCAGCTTAACAATCAACTAAAAACAAAGACGTGTCCATATACACCATTTACATAATATCAAAAACTCTATATACTCATCTCAAAATTTTCTATTCTGAAAGAAAAAGAAAGGAAAAAAGAAAAAAAAAAAAAGAAAGAAAGAAAAAAGGTAGATAAAGAGGAAAAAAAATCATTTCCCCCCTTAAAATACGATATATTATACCAGTTGAATTTTCTCCCGATAGCAACCCCCCCCCCCCCGAATTGAGGACCCCAACCTCCGTAGCTATTCAGGTTCCTAATATCTCACAGTGCACCAATCAATGGTTACACCCCTAATTCAATGAGAAAAAAAAAAGTGAAGGTGTATCATATTAAGTTAAGATCAGGGGCGGACTGACCATTCGGGCACTCAGGCACTGCCCGAGGGCCCCGTGCCACTAAGGGGCCCCATCAGGGTTGCCAGCCTCAATAAAACCAGGGACAGTATGTAAAAATCTGTGTTTATTTAAAAATCCCAAGATTATAGCTCTCCAGTACCTTTTTGGTGTGTGTATGTGTATTCTGTGTGTGTATATTGTGTATGTGTATACTGTGTGTGTATACTGTATGTGTATACTGTATTTGTGTGTATACTGTGTGGCCCCTTATTCTATTGCCTGGGGGCCCCATGATCTCCTATTGCCCCGGGGGCCCTATAATCTTCTCCTATTGCCCGGGGCCCCCATAAGTTGTCAGTCCGCCCCTGGTTAAGATACATCAACTCCTAAGTGACGGTATGCCCAGTGAAAAATTGGTGAATCTTGACTTGAGTCGCCAAACCCCCAAAAAAGAAAAAGGGGAAAAATAAGGAAGAGAGGGATGAGAAGAACCAACATTTTATTATGCATTTACTGGTGTGAAAATCAAAAAATAAATAAATAATCCCCCCTCCCCCCCCTTCCCTTTCTCCTTTATATATGGAGGAGGCCTCTAAGGGTCTAATTACCACCACCTGCAAAATAAATAATGATCCAAAAATGTTTTGTGCACTTATTAGTGTAAAAAAATAAATCTATATAAAAGGGCCTCTAAGAGCCACATTGCCACCGTGCCTATTTAAATTGACTGATACCTAAAAAAAATAAAAAAAAATAAAAAATAAAATGTGATTATTTAATAATACAAGTTATTACTTCTCTTCTCTTCTCTCCTTTCCCCTACCCACTTTACATTATCTCGCCATATTTAATATGTGATTGTTATACCCACTTCTTATACCCACATTGTGCTACTATTGTACCCAATCCATGTGTACCCACTCCCTTTAATACATTTACATATGTAACAACACCATCTCTTGTACTTCAAAACCACTCGTCCCAATATACCCCTGTGACTCTTTCTTTCCTTTTACCTTTTTTTTCTTCTCTCTTTGGGGTAATGTCAGAGCCAATAATTAAAAATATATATATTTTCTCTACGGATGTGTGCATACATGTACCCACACGCAACATGCTACCCATATGCACACACAAACATCTATACCAGAACCCCCCCCCCCCCCCCCCAAAAAATAAATAAAAATAAAATACATATAAATTCGGGATTAATAATAATATTAATAACAATAATACATATATATATATGTCTATGTGTGTGTGTGTGTATATATATATATATATATATATATATATATATATATATAAAGAGGGTTTAATAATATAACCATTCAAAGAGGGATATATTAGGCAGTAAGTGAACATGTTTTCTCTGAAGTTTATGTGTTAAAAGTAGAAGGAACGGGCATCGCAGTTGCGTATGGGGCTGAGTAGCCGCAGAGCAGTCAGGGTGCCCATGCTGACCCGTGTCCACAGCCAAAAGTGCCTACAATGGGCACGTGAGCATCAGAGCTGGAGCACGGAGCAATGGAAGAAGGTGACCTGGTCTGATTAATCATGTTTTTTTTTTTTGGCCGGATATGTCACTTACCTGGGGAAGAGATGGAGGTAATTCTTCTCAGTGACCACAAGTGTAAGGACCATTCTTCCCACTGATCATCACACTAATGTATCATGAGTTGTAGAGTTCTAATTTTTAGCAGGGGTTCCCCGAGACCGGAGAACTATTTCAAGGGTTCCTCTGAGTTGAAAAGGCTGAGAAAGGCTGATCTAAACCAAAGGCAACGAGCACAAATCATGCATGCAAATGCAAAATACTACACAGGCATACCCCCCAACATTTCGAGTTGGGAATGAGGGACACCTACTTGCAAACGTATGTAGGTATAGGACACGCCCCCCGACACACCCCATTAAAGGATTATTAACCAAAAAAAGATGAATTAAATCCACAAGGACTTTTTTTTACCACTCTTATTCCTTTATATTGGCTTTTAAATTTTCAAATGTAGCAGTTTAGAAATCGGATGAAAGGTTTAGCGCTGGGAAACTATTTTGAAAGATAAAAAGTTAATTTTAGGCCCCTTTCACACATGCAGACAGTATGTCCGTATTTCCCCCTCCCCACCCCCGTACGCCTGTAAAGGGGCAAGGGCAGCTGTATATAGAAGAACTTATCTCTCCATTTTCCTCCTACAAGCCGCTAAATGCCTTCAGGAGGGAGAAGAGGAGAAGCGGGCATTCTGCGGCTGCAGGAGGAAAGAGGAGAGATCAGTTCTTCTACATGCCGTCACTCCTCCTAAACAGCCGTCACTCCTCCTAAACAGATGTACACGGGGCTCACACTGGCCCCCTGCAGTATGGAACTGGGTCGCAATTGTGACCCATGCAACCCCTGTAGGTACACCACTGCTGGAAATGCAGAAGAGGAAAGATCGATTTGTTTATACGCAGCCACCTTCGCCAATCTGCTTATACAGCTATTTTCTGCTGCTGCCCCCCCCCCCCCCCCCTTCTCCATGTGCTCTCCAGCCTCTTGATCGCCCACTTCAGGATGGAAAACAGGGAAGGGGCCAGTAAATGTGTAATTTTGTCCATGACAGCGACAGCCAGTCCACAAGGGGTGCAGGGGCGCCGCCCCCCCCCGATCTCTCTGCGCCAGCCCCTAATCTCCATGTGGGGCTCCAGATGCATAGAGTTCTACAAGGTTTTTTTTTTTTTTTTTTTGAAGCACATGACTAGAGCCGGAGGCTCTAATTGGCTTCAAAAAGGATGGGCTCTGTGTCCCTGGACCACCACTTGTAACATTAGTGAATCAACATTCCTGTTTTTCCTCCCGGCCAATCAGGACATGAAGCGTGTCCTAAGACCGGTTTGGCTGGGAGGAAAAGTGACCAGATTGGCCAGGTGGAGAAGCTGGGGAAGCTGCTCGTGACCTTGATGGGGTAAATTGGGGCTGGTGAGCGCGCGCGGGGGGGGGGGGGGGTTGGGGAGTTTGTTTGCTACCCCCCGTAAAAAAAGGAGCACTAGCCGCCACTGGTCAATGATCCATACAAATCACTGACCGAAGCATAATAAACTGTTATGCTTCAGTTTGTGAATGAATTGGAATCTCTGTACAGAGCATTTCCTGTCCATTCATTCTGTGCAACTGAGGCTGCAGAGAAGGACATTGAGGACTGTGTCCTCATTCCCTTTCTCTGTCTCAAAGGTGGAACATCAGAGGTCTGTTTAGACCCCCTAATATTTCACCAAAGCCCACCCAATGGGGCTCCTAAAAAAATTGTAAACAATCATTTAAAAAATAATATTGTAAAAAAATAAAAAATAAAATAACAAAAATAAAAAAAACTACTGACACCAGTGGTGGAACTATCAGGGTCACGAAGGTTGCACTTGTGACCGGGCCCTGGCATTCCGCCCCTGGGCTCATAGGAAAGAGCCCCCGTCTGGGGGTCAGGGGGGCCCTTCATGGTTTCTTGCAAGGTTCTAGTTACATCACTGGTTTCCAGTGCATTTTTAAGTGCAGCATGGTGGGAAAGGGCTCTTAAAGGGGACGTTGGTGCATGTATCTGCCCCTGCCTGGCTGAGCACCATGAACAGAATGGTTCCGCTCATATTTTCTTGCTGTCGCTGGGAGTGTCTTTGCTTTCCTTTTATATGCAGCAATGGATGTACGCCTTCTCATTGGTTTGTGGTGTTCCTGGTAGCGCATTCAGAACGCAGAAACGTGCAGCCTGCAGCAGAGGTGCAGATGTCCGGATCTACTCACCACCTAATCCTGGACTCCGCTAGACGTTGTTATAATTACGCCTTACAACTGATTAATAAATAACGCGCCGTCACGTGAGACCGCCTGCTGTTTGGCGCAGGTTTTGCCAGTTGTGTCAGATAATAATTTCTGATTGGTTGCTGGAGGATACATAGGATAAGCCTGGCATCCTTGTCATCATCCTTTATTGGGGGGGTTGGCGGCTCTGTTCAGTTTTGAACGCCACAAATAATTCTAAAGTAATCAGTCCTAATGGCGGCAGAGTCCTTTCCCCTTCTAGAGGTTGGGGGGGGGGAGTGACATTGTTTGCTGGGGGGGGGGGTAAACGGTCTGGTTGTATAAATGGTTGTAATGTTGTGTTTTCCCAGCAGAGCCCGGTATCTCCCAGCGTTCCCCCCCGGAGTGACTGCACAGCGCCCTCCACTGGCGGTGTTTACGGTGGGGGCAGAAGACCCTCCCTGCCCAGCGACCCCCCGCAGATCGCCCAGCTCAGCCAGGATATATCAGAGGTAGGACCGGGTCTTTTTTACTGCTCTGTGCAATGTTGTGTATTACCCATAGCTCCCAACTGTCCCTGATTTCGAGGAACTGACCCTGATTTCGAGGGACTGTTCCTGATTTCGAGGGCCTGTCCCTGATTTCAAGGAACTGACCCTGATTTCGAGGGACTGTCCCGGATTTTAAGGAACTGTCCCTGATTTAGAGGAACTGACCCTGATTTTGAGGAACTGACCCTTATTTCGAGGGACTGTCCCTGATTTCGAGGGACTGTCCCTGATTTCGAGGGACTGACCCTTATTTCGAGGTTTGAACCAGGTATGGGCAGGCTGATCATAAAGAGGGCTGGCCCATCCCCCACAATCCATGCGTCCGGTCCCTTGCAGGACACCGGATGCAAGAATTACAATGGCTCTAATAGGCCTCAAAATAAGGTGGGCTCGGGGCACAGAGAATGTGAACGGAGCCCACCCAGGTGTGTTATGAATATTCGCTGTTTTAACACTGGTCCTCCTCCCGGCCAATCGGGAGGTGGGTTTTGAGACCCGTCACCCAATTGGCTGAAGTGCCACCTCTCAGTGCCCATCAGTGGCACCTCAACAGTGTCCATCAGTGCTGCTCCATCAGTGCCACCTTATCAGTGCCCATCAGTACAGCCTATCAGTGCAGCCTATCAGTGCCCATCAGTGCAGCCTAAAAGTGCCCATCAGTGCCACCCATTAGTGCACATCAGTGCCACCTATCAGTGCTGCCTATCAGTGCCCTTTAGTGCCAACCATCAGTGCCACCTTTCAGTGCCCATCAGTGACACCTCATCAGTGTCCATACGTGCTGCCCCATCAGTGCCCATCAGTGCAGCCTATCATTGCAGCCTATCAGTGCCCATCAGTGCAACCTCATCAGCACACATAAATGAAGGAGAAAACTACCTGTTTTCAAAATTTTATAACAAACTATGAAACAGTTTTTTTTATTTTTTTACCAAAAAAAAACCCCAACAGTGATTAAATACCACCAAAAGAAAACTCTGTTGTGTGAAAAAAATAAAAAGTTCATGTGGGTTCAGCGTTGTCATTCAAGGGGAGACAGCACTGAAAGCTGAAAATTGGCCTGGGCAGGAAGGGGGCTTAAGTGCACGGTAGGCAAGTAGTTATTCTCCTCTTCTCAAGATCTGATAAGACCGTTTACATGAGGATGACATAAAAACGAAAAACTCTGAACAGGCTACAGGTTCTCTTTAATAATTAAAGCAGAACACCACTTTAGATTCGACAGACTCCCCATTCTTGTGATCCGACACTCAGGACAGACATGACCCTCCCTATCACAATTGATACCAATGCTCTGGTCGGGTCACAATAGGGCCAATGCCTGTCCAGTGCTGCCCTCTCCTGCACCCTTCCAACCTCATTAGCATATAATAATGACAGCAGACTCCGCCCCCAGCACTGACATTTCTAGTTTGACCCCTGTAGACAGTCTTTGATTATATAGCAACTGGGCCCTTGTCACCATGGAAGAAGAAGCTTATGTGCCTGGGGCCACAGCTGGCATTTGCCCCACTGTCCTCTCCTCTCCGTCTGCTGCTCAGAGCGTCTCGGTGTCACTACATGGGGGTGAGTCAGTTATATGGGGGTCAGTACATGGGGGTGAGTCAGTTATATGGGTGTCACTACATGGGGGTGAGTCAGTTATATGGGTGTCAGTACATGGGGGTGAGTCAGTTATATGGGTGTCAGTACATGGGGGTGAGTCAGTTATATGGATGTCAGTACATGGGGGTGAGTCAGTTATATGGGTGTCAGTACATGGGGTGAGTCAGTTATATGGGTGTCAGTACAAGGGGGTGAGTCGGTTATATGGGTGTCACTACATGGGGGTGAGTCAGTTATATGGGTGTCAGTACAAGGGGGTGAGTCAGTTATATGAGTGTCAGTACATGGGGGTGAGTCGGTTATATGGGTTTCAGTACATGGGGGTGAGTCAGTTATATGGGTGTCAGTACATGGGGGTGAGTCGGTTATATATGGGTGTCAGTACATGGGGGTGAGTCGGTTATATATGGGTGTCAGTACATGGGGGTGAGTCGGTTATATGGGTGTCAGTACATGGGGGTGAGTCAGTTATATATGGGTGTCAGTACATGGGGGGTGAGTCAGTTATATGGGTGTCAGTACATGGGGGTGAGTCGGTTATATGGGTTTCAGTACATGGGCGTGAGTCAGTTATATGGGTGTCACTACATGGGGGTGAGTCAGTTATATGGGTGTCACTACATGGGGGTGAGTCAGTTATATGGATGTCAGTACATGGGGTGAGTCAGTTATATGGGTGTCAGTACAAGGGGGTGAGTCGGTTATATGGGTGTCACTACATGGGGGTGAGTCAGTTATATGGGTGTCAGTACAAGGGGGTGAGTCAGTTATATGAGTGTCAGTACATGGGGGTGAGTCGGTTATATGGGTTTCAGTACATGGGGGTGAGTCAGTTATATGAGTGTCAGTACATGGGGGTGAGTCGGTTATATGGGTTTCAGTACATGGGGGTGAGTCAGTTATATGGGTGTCAGTACATGGGGGTGAGTCGGTTATATATGGGTGTCAGTACATGGGGGTGAGTCGGTTATATGGGTGTCAGTACATGGGGGTGAGTCAGTTATATGGGTGTCAGTACATGGGGGTGAGTCGGTTATATATGGGTGTCAGTACATGGGGGTGAGTCGGTTATATATGGGTGTCAGTACATGGGGGTGAGTCGGTTATATGGGTGTCAGTACATGGGGGTGAGTCAGTTATATATGGGTGTCAGTACATGGGGGGTGAGTCAGTTATATGGGTGTCAGTACATGGGGGTGAGTCGGTTATATGGGTGTCACTACATGGGGGTGAGTCAGTTATATGGGTGTCAGTACATGGGGGTGAGTCAGTTATATGGGTGTCAGTACATGGGGGTGAGTCAGTTATATGGATGTCAGTACATGGGGGTGAGTCAGTTATATGGGTGTCAGTACAAGGGGGTGAGTCAGTTATATGAGTGTCAGTACATGGGGGTGAGTCGGTTATATGGGTTTCAGTACATGGGGGTGAGTCAGTTATATGGGTGTCAGTACATGGGGGTGAGTCGGTTATATATGGGTGTCAGTACATGGGGGTGAGTCGGTTATATATGGGTGTCAGTACATGGGGGTGAGTCGGTTATATGGGTGTCAGTACATGGGGGTGAGTCAGTTATATATGGGTGTCAGTACATGGGGGGTGAGTCAGTTATATGGGTGTCAGTACATGGGGGTGAGTCAGTTATATGGGTGTCACTACATGGGGGTGAGTCAGTTATATGGGTGTCAGTACATGGGGGTGAGTCAGTTATATGGGTGTCAGTACATGGGGGTGAGTCAGTTATATGGATGTCAGTACATGGGGGTGAGTCAGTTATATGGGTGTCAGTACATGGGGTGAGTCAGTTATATGGGTGTCAGTACAAGGGGGTGAGTCGGTTATATGGGTGTCACTACATGGGGGTGAGTCAGTTATATGGGTGTCAGTACAAGGGGGTGAGTCAGTTATATGAGTGTCAGTACATGGGGGTGAGTCGGTTATATGGGTTTCAGTACATGGGGGTGAGTCAGTTATATGGGTGTCAGTACATGGGGGTGAGTCGGTTATATATGGGTGTCAGTACATGGGGGTGAGTCGGTTATATATGGGTGTCAGTACATGGGGGTGAGTCGGTTATATGGGTGTCAGTACATGGGGGTGAGTCAGTTATATATGGGTGTCAGTACATGGGGGGTGAGTCAGTTATATGGGTGTCAGTACATGGGGGTGAGTCGGTTATATGGGTTTCAGTACATGGGCGTGAGTCAGTTATATGGGTGTCACTACATGGGGGTGAGTCAGTTATATGGGTGTCACTACATGGGGGTGAGTCAGTTATATGGATGTCAGTACATGGGGTGAGTCAGTTATATGGGTGTCAGTACAAGGGGGTGAGTCGGTTATATGGGTGTCACTACATGGGGGTGAGTCAGTTATATGGGTGTCAGTACAAGGGGGTGAGTCAGTTATATGAGTGTCAGTACATGGGGGTGAGTCGGTTATATGGGTTTCAGTACATGGGGGTGAGTCAGTTATATGAGTGTCAGTACATGGGGGTGAGTCGGTTATATGGGTTTCAGTACATGGGGGTGAGTCAGTTATATGGGTGTCAGTACATGGGGGTGAGTCGGTTATATATGGGTGTCAGTACATGGGGGTGAGTCGGTTATATGGGTGTCAGTACATGGGGGTGAGTCAGTTATATGGGTGTCAGTACATGGGGGTGAGTCGGTTATATATGGGTGTCAGTACATGGGGGTGAGTCGGTTATATATGGGTGTCAGTACATGGGGGTGAGTCGGTTATATGGGTGTCAGTACATGGGGGTGAGTCAGTTATATATGGGTGTCAGTACATGGGGGGTGAGTCAGTTATATGGGTGTCAGTACATGGGGGTGAGTCGGTTATATGGGTTTCAGTACATGGGCGTGAGTCAGTTATATGGGTGTCACTACATGGGGGTGAGTCAGTTATATGGGTGTCACTACATGGGGGTGAGTCAGTTATATGGATGTCAGTACATGGGGTGAGTCAGTTATATGGGTGTCAGTACAAGGGGGTGAGTCGGTTATATGGGTGTCACTACATGGGGGTGAGTCAGTTATATGGGTGTCAGTACATGGGGGTGAGTCGGTTATATGGGTGTCAGTACATGGGGGTGAGTCAGTTATATGGATGTCAGTACATGGGGGTGAGTCAGTTATATATGGGTGTCAGTACATGGGGGTGAGTCAGTTATATGGGTGTCAGTACATGGGGGTGAGTCAGTTATATGGGTGTCACTACATGGGGGTGAGTCAGTTATATATGGGTGTCAGTACATGGGGGTGAGTCAGTTATATGGGTGTCAGTACATGGGGGTGAGTCAGTTATATGGATGTCAGTACATGGGGGTGAGTCAGTTATATATGGGTGTCAGTACATGGGGGTGAGTCAGTTATATGGGTGTCAGTACATGGGGGTGAGTCAGTTATATGGGTGTCACTACATGGGGGTGAGTCAGTTATATATGGGTGTCAGTACATGGGGGTGAGTCAGTTATATGGGTGTCAGTACACTTCCCATAGGACAGTGAGGGGTGACTGGTCAGTGGGATTGATAATAAAGTGTTACATTGTAGCAGGTGAAGTTCTGTTTTTGCAGTTCCTCTGTCTTCTCCCTGAATCTCTGCTCCCTGTCACCAATCTCCTCCAGGCGGAGAGCTGGGTCCGGGAGAAGCTGCAGGATCTGGGGGTCCAGTATGAAGGTTTTCCACCACCGGAGCAGGAACAGAGCGCCCGATCTATACAGGGAGACATCAGGAGCTTCGAGGTGACCATGATGAAGCTGAATCAGGTGACAACGCATTATTCTGTTATTACCACTCTGCACACTATAGTCAGCGCTCACACTCTGCTCTCTCCTGTACTCAGCACTCACACTCTGCTCTCTCCTGTACTCAGCACTCACACTCTGCTCTCTCCTGTACTCAGCACTCACACTCTGCTCTCTCCTGTACTCACCTCTCACACTCTGCTCTCTCCTGAATTTATCACTCACACTCTACTCTCTCTTGTACTCCCCACTCACACTCTGCTCTCTCTCCTGTACTCAGCATTCACACTCTGCTCTCTCTTGTACTCAGCACTCACACTCTGCTCTCTCTTGTACTCAGCACTCACACTCTGCTCTCTCTCCTGTACTCGGCACTCACACTCTGCTCTCTCTCCTGTACTCAGCACTCACACTCTGCTCTCTCTCCTGTACTCGGCACTCACACTCTGCTCTCTCTCCTGTACTCAAAACTTACACTCTGCTCTCTCCTGTACTCAGCCCTCACACTCTGCTCTCTCCTGTACTCAGCACTCACAATCTGCTCTCTCCTGTACTCACCACTCACACTCTGCTCTCTCCTGTACTCAGCACTCACACTCTGCTCTCTCTCCTGTACTCGGCACTCACACTCTGCTCTCTCTCCTGTACTCAAAACTTACACTCTGCTCTCTCCTGTACTCAGCCCTCACACTCTGCTCTCTCCTGTACTCAGCACTCACACTCTGCTCTCTCCTGTGCTCAGCACTCACACTCTGCTCTCTCCTGTATTCACCACTCACACTCTGCTCTCTCCTGCACTCAGCACTCACACTCTGCTCTCTCTCCTGTACTCAAAACTTACACTCTGCTCTCTCCTGTAATCAGCACTCACACTCTGCTGTCTCTCCTGTACTCAAAACTTACACTCTGCTCTCTCCCGTAATCAGCACTCACACTCTGCTGTCTCTCCTGTACTCAAAACTTACACTCTGCTCTCTCCCGTAATCAGCACTCACACTCTGCTCTCTCCTGTACTCAAAACTTACACTCTGCTCTCTCCTGTAATCAACACTCACACTCTGCTCTCTCCTGTACTCAGCACTCACACTCTGCTCTCTCCTGTACTCAGCACTCACACACTGCTCTCTCTCCTGTACTCAGCACTCACACTCTGCTCTCTCCTGTACTCAGCACTCACACTCTGCTCTCTCCTGTACTCAGCACTCACACACTGCTCTCTCTCCTGTACTCAGCACTCACAATCTGCTCTCTCCTGTACTCAGCACTCACACTCTGCTCTCTCCTGTACTCACCTCTCACACTCTGCTCTCTCCTGAATTTATCACTCACACTCTACTCTCTCTTGTACTCCCCACTCACACTCTGCTCTCTCTCCTGTACTCAGCATTCACACTCTGCTCTCTCTCCTGTACTCACCACTCACACTCTGCTCTCTCTTGTACTCAGCACTCTGCTCTCTCCTGTACTCAGCACTCACACTCTGCTCTCTCTCCTGTACTCGGCACTCACACTCTGCTCTCTCCTGTACTCAGCACTCACACTCTGCTCTCTCTCCTGTACTCGGCACTCACACTCTGCTCTCTCTCCTGTACTCAAAACTTACACTCTGCTCTCTCCTGTACTCAGCACTCACAATCTGCTCTCTCCTGTACTCACCACTCACAATCTGCTCTCTCCTGTACTCAGCACTCACAATCTGCTCTCTCCTGTACTCACCACTCACACTCTGCTCTCTCCTGTACTCAGCACTCACACTCTGCTCTCTCTCCTGTACTCAGCACTCACACTCTGCTCTCTCCTGTGCTCAGCACTCACACTCTGCTCTCTCCTGTATTCACCACTCACACTCTGCTCTCTCCTGCACTCAGCACTCACACTCTGCTCTCTCTCCTGTACTCAAAACTTACACTCTGCTCTCTCCCGTAATCAGCACTCACACTCTGCTGTCTCTCCTGTACTCAAAACTTACACTCTGCTCTCTCCCGTAATCAGCACTCACACTCTGCTCTCTCCTGTACTCAAAACTTACACTCTGCTCTCTCCTGTAATCAACACTCACACTCTGCTCTCTCCTGTACTCAGCACTCACACACTGCTCTCTCTCCTGTACTCAGCACTCACACTCTGCTCTCTCCTGTACTCAGCACTCACACTCTGCTCTCTCCTGTACTCAGCACTCACACTCTGCTCTCTCCTGTACTCAGCATTCACACTCTGCTCTCTCCTGTACTCAGCACTCACAATCTGCTCTCTCCTGTACTCAGCACTCACACTCTGCTCTCTCTCCTGTACTCGGCACTCACACTCTGCTCTCTCCTGTACTCAGCACTCACACTCTGCTCTCTCCTGTACTCAGCATTCACACTCTGCTCTCTCTCTTGTACTCAGCACTCACACTCTGCTCTCTCCTGTACTCAGCATTCACACTCTGCTCTCTCTCCTGTACTCAGCACTCACACTCTGCTCTCTCTCCTGTACTCAGCACTCACACTCTGCTCTCTCTCCTGTACTCACCACTCACAATCTGCTCTCTCCTGTACTTAGCACTCACACTCTGCTCTCTCCTGTACTCAGCACTCACACTCTGCTCTCTCCTGTACTCAGCACTCACACTCTGCTCTCTCCTGTACTCAGCACTCACAATCTGCTCTCTCCTGTACTTAGCACTCACACTCTGCTCTCTCCTGTACTCAGCACTCACACTCTGCTCTCTCCTGTACTCAGCACTCACACTCTGCTCTCTCCTGTACTCAGCACTCACACTCTGCTCTCTCCTGTACTCAGCACTCACACTCTGCTCTCTCCTGTACTCGGCACTCACACTCTGCTCTCTCCTGTACTCGGCACTCACACTCTGCTCTCTCCTGTACTCGGCACTCACACTCTGCTCTCTCCTGTACTCAGCACTCACACACTGCTCTCTCTCCTGTACTCAGCACTCACACTCTGCTCTCTCCTGTACTCAGCACTCACACTCTACTCTCTCCTGTACTCAGCACTCACACTCTGCTCTCTCCTGTATTCACCACTCACACTCTGCTCTCTCCTGCACTCAGCACTCACACTCTGCTCTCTCTCCTGTACTCAAAACTTACACTCTGCTCTCTCCCGTAATCAGCACTCACACTCTGCTCTCTCTCCTGTACTCAAAACTTACACTCTGCTCTCTCCCGTAATCAGCACTCACACTCTGCTCTCTCCTGTACTCAGCACTCACACTCTGCTCTCTCCTGTACTTAGCACTCACACTCTGCTCTCTCTCCTGTACTCAGCACTCACACTCTGCTCTCTCCTGTACTCAGCACTCACACTCTGCTCTCTCCTGTACTCGGCACTCACACTCTGCTCTCTCCTGTACTCAGCACTCACACTCTACTCTCTCCTGTACTCAGCACTCACACACTGCTCTCTCTCCTGTACTCAGCACTCACACTCTGCTCTCTCTCCTGTACTCAGCACTCACACTCTGCTCTCTCTCCTGTACTCAGCACTCACACTCTGCTCTCTCCTGTACTCAGCACTCACACACTGCTCTCTCTCCTGTACTCAGCACTCACACTCTGCTCTCTCCTGTACTCAGCACTCACACACTGCTCTCTCTCCTGTACTCACCACTCACACTCTGCTCTCTCCTGTACTCAGCACTCACACTCTGCTCTCTCTCCTGTACTCAGCACTCACACTCTGCTCTCTCCTGTACTCAGCACTCATACTCTGCTCTCTCCTGTACTCAGCACTCACACTCTGCTCTCTCTCCTGTACTCAGCACTCACACTCTGCTCTCTCCTGTGCTCAGCACTCACACTCTGCTCTCTCCTGTATTCACCACTCACACTCTGCTCTCTCCTGCACTCAGCACTCACACTCTGCTCTCTCTCCTGTACTCAAAACTTACACTCTGCTCTCTCCCGTAATCAGCACTCACACTCTGCTCTCTCTCCTGTACTCAAAACTTACACTCTGCTCTCTCCCGTAATCAGCACTCACACTCTGCTCTCTCCTGTACTCACCACTCACACTCTGCTCTCTCCTGTACTCAGCACTCACACTCTGCTCTCTCTCCTGTACTCAGCACTCACACTCTGCTCTCTCCTGTGCTCAGCACTCACACTCTGCTCTCTCCTGTATTCACCACTCACACTCTGCTCTCTCCTGCACTCAGCACTCACACTCTGCTCTCTCTTCTGTACTCAAAACTTACACTCTGCTCTCTCCCGTAATCAGCACTCACACTCTGCTGTCTCTCCTGTACTCAAAACTTACACTCTGCTCTCTCCCGTAATCAGCACTCACACTCTGCTCTCTCCTGTACTCAAAACTTACACTCTGCTCTCTCCTGTAATCAACACTCACACTCTGCTCTCTCCTGTACTCAGCACTCACACTCTGCTCTCTCCTGTACTCAGCACTGACACACTGCTCTCTCTCCTGTACTCAGCACTCACACTCTGCTCTCTCCTGTACTCAGCACTCACACTCTGCTCTCTCTCCTGTACTCAGCACTCACACTCTGCTCTCTCTCCTGTACTCACCACTCACAATCTGCTCTCTCCTGTACTTAGCACTCACACTCTGCTCTCTCCTGTACTCAGCACTCACACTCTGCTCTCTCCTGTACTCAGCACTCACACTCTGCTCTCTCCTGTACTCAGCACTCACACTCTGCTCTCTCTCCTGTACTCAGCACTCACACTCTGCTCTCTCCTGTACTCAGCACTCACAATCTGCTCTCTCCTGTACTTAGCACTCACACTCTGCTCTCTCCTGTACTCAGCACTCACACTCTGCTCTCTCCTGTACTCAGCACTCACACTCTGCTCTCTCCTGTACTCAGCACTCACACTCTGCTCTCTCTCCTGTACTCAAAACTTACACTCTGCTCTCTCCCGTAATCAGCACTCACACTCTGCTCTCTCTCCTGTACTCAAAACTTACACTCTGCTCTCTCCCGTAATCAGCACTCACACTCTGCTCTCTCCTGTACTCAGCACTCACACTCTGCTCTCTCCTGTACTCAACACTCACACTCTGCTCTCTCCTGTACTCAGCACTCACACTCTGCTCTCTCCTGTACTCGGCACTCACACTCTGCTCTCTCCTGTACTCAGCACTCACACTCTACTCTCTCCTGTACTCAGCACTCCCACACTGCTCTCTCTCCTGTACTCAGCACTCACACTCTGCTCTCTCTCCTGTACTCAGCACTCACACTCTGCTCTCTCCTGTACTCAGCACTCACACACTGCTCTCTCTCCTGTACTCAGCACTCACACTCTGCTCTCTCCTGTACTCAGCACTCACACACTGCTCTCTCTCCTGTACTCACCACTCACACTCTGCTCTCTCCTGTACTCAGCACTCACACTCTGCTCTCTCCTGTACTCAGCACTCACACTCTGCTCTCTCTCCTGTACTCAGCACTCACACTCTGCTCTCTCCTGTACTCAGCACTCATACTCTGCTCTCTCCTGTACTCAGCACTCACACTCTGCTCTCTCTCCTGTACTCAGCACTCACACTCTGCTCTCTCCTGTGCTCAGCACTCACACTCTGCTCTCTCCTGTATTCACCACTCACACTCTGCTCTCTCCTGCACTCAGCACTCACACTCTGCTCTCTCTCCTGTACTCAGCACTCACACTCTGCTCTCTCCTGTACTCAGCACTCACACTCTGCTCTCTCCTGTACTCGGCACTCACACTCTGCTCTCTCCTGTACTCAGCACTCACACTCTACTCTCTCCTGTACTCAGCACTCACACACTGCTCTCTCTCCTGTACTCAGCACTCACACTCTGCTCTCTCTCCTGTACTCAGCACTCACACTCTGCTCTCTCTCCTGTACTCAGCACTCACACTCTGCTCTCTCCTGTACTCAGCACTCACACACTGCTCTCTCTCCTGTACTCAGCACTCACACTCTGCTCTCTCCTGTACTCAGCACTCACACACTGCTCTCTCTCCTGTACTCACCACTCACACTCTGCTCTCTCCTGTACTCAGCACTCACACTCTGCTCTCTCTCCTGTACTCAGCACTCACACTCTGCTCTCTCCTGTACTCAGCACTCATACTCTGCTCTCTCCTGTACTCAGCACTCACACTCTGCTCTCTCTCCTGTACTCAGCACTCACACTCTGCTCTCTCCTGTGCTCAGCACTCACACTCTGCTCTCTCCTGTATTCACCACTCACACTCTGCTCTCTCCTGCACTCAGCACTCACACTCTGCTCTCTCTCCTGTACTCAAAACTTACACTCTGCTCTCTCCCGTAATCAGCACTCACACTCTGCTCTCTCTCCTGTACTCAAAACTTACACTCTGCTCTCTCCCGTAATCAGCACTCACACTCTGCTCTCTCCTGTACTCACCACTCACACTCTGCTCTCTCCTGTACTCAGCACTCACACTCTGCTCTCTCTCCTGTACTCAGCACTCACACTCTGCTCTCTCCTGTGCTCAGCACTCACACTCTGCTCTCTCCTGTATTCACCACTCACACTCTGCTCTCTCCTGCACTCAGCACTCACACTCTGCTCTCTCTTCTGTACTCAAAACTTACACTCTGCTCTCTCCCGTAATCAGCACTCACACTCTGCTGTCTCTCCTGTACTCAAAACTTACACTCTGCTCTCTCCCGTAATCAGCACTCACACTCTGCTCTCTCCTGTACTCAAAACTTACACTCTGCTCTCTCCTGTAATCAACACTCACACTCTGCTCTCTCCTGTACTCAGCACTCACACTCTGCTCTCTCCTGTACTCAGCACTGACACACTGCTCTCTCTCCTGTACTCAGCACTCACACTCTGCTCTCTCCTGTACTCAGCACTCACACTCTGCTCTCTCTCCTGTACTCAGCACTCACACTCTGCTCTCTCTCCTGTACTCACCACTCACAATCTGCTCTCTCCTGTACTTAGCACTCACACTCTGCTCTCTCCTGTACTCAGCACTCACACTCTGCTCTCTCCTGTACTCAGCACTCACACTCTGCTCTCTCCTGTACTCAGCACTCACACTCTGCTCTCTCTCCTGTACTCAGCACTCACACTCTGCTCTCTCCTGTACTCAGCACTCACAATCTGCTCTCTCCTGTACTTAGCACTCACACTCTGCTCTCTCCTGTACTCAGCACTCACACTCTGCTCTCTCCTGTACTCAGCACTCACACTCTGCTCTCTCCTGTACTCAGCACTCACACTCTGCTCTCTCTCCTGTACTCAAAACTTACACTCTGCTCTCTCCCGTAATCAGCACTCACACTCTGCTCTCTCTCCTGTACTCAAAACTTACACTCTGCTCTCTCCCGTAATCAGCACTCACACTCTGCTCTCTCCTGTACTCAGCACTCACACTCTGCTCTCTCCTGTACTCAACACTCACACTCTGCTCTCTCCTGTACTCAGCACTCACACTCTGCTCTCTCCTGTACTCGGCACTCACACTCTGCTCTCTCCTGTACTCAGCACTCACACTCTACTCTCTCCTGTACTCAGCACTCCCACACTGCTCTCTCTCCTGTACTCAGCACTCACACTCTGCTCTCTCTCCTGTACTCAGCACTCACACTCTGCTCTCTCTCCTGTACTCAGCACTCACACTCTGCTCTCTCCTGTACTCAGCACTCACACACTGCTCTCTCTCCTGTACTCAGCACTCACACTCTGCTCTCTCCTGTACTCAGCACTCACACTCTGCTCTCTCCTGTACTCAGCACTGACACACTGCTCTCTCTCCTGTACTCAGCACTCACACTCTGCTCTCTCCTGTACTCAGCACTCACACTCTGCTCTCTCTCCTGTACTCAGCACTCACACTCTGCTCTCTCTCCTGTACTCACCACTCACAATCTGCTCTCTCCTGTACTTAGCACTCACACTCTGCTCTCTCCTGTACTCAGCACTCACACTCTGCTCTCTCCTGTACTCAGCACTCACACTCTGCTCTCTCCTGTACTCAGCACTCACACTCTGCTCTCTCTCCTGTACTCAGCACTCACACTCTGCTCTCTCCTGTACTCAGCACTCACAATCTGCTCTCTCCTGTACTTAGCACTCACACTCTGCTCTCTCCTGTACTCAGCACTCACACTCTGCTCTCTCCTGTACTCAGCACTCACACTCTGCTCTCTCCTGTACTCAGCACTCACACTCTGCTCTCTCTCCTGTACTCAAAACTTACACTCTGCTCTCTCCCGTAATCAGCACTCACACTCTGCTCTCTCTCCTGTACTCAAAACTTACACTCTGCTCTCTCCCGTAATCAGCACTCACACTCTGCTCTCTCCTGTACTCAGCACTCACACTCTGCTCTCTCCTGTACTCAACACTCACACTCTGCTCTCTCCTGTACTCAGCACTCACACTCTGCTCTCTCCTGTACTCGGCACTCACACTCTGCTCTCTCCTGTACTCAGCACTCACACTCTACTCTCTCCTGTACTCAGCACTCCCACACTGCTCTCTCTCCTGTACTCAGCACTCACACTCTGCTCTCTCTCCTGTACTCAGCACTCACACTCTGCTCTCTCTCCTGTACTCAGCACTCACACTCTGCTCTCTCCTGTACTCAGCACTCACACACTGCTCTCTCTCCTGTACTCAGCACTCACACTCTGCTCTCTCCTGTACTCAGCACTCACACACTGCTCTCTCTCCTGTACTCACCACTCACACTCTGCTCTCTCCTGTACTCAGCACTCACACTCTGCTCTCTCCTGTACTCAGCACTCACACTCTGCTCTCTCTCCTGTACTCAGCACTCACACTCTGCTCTCTCCTGTACTCAGCACTCATACTCTGCTCTCTCCTGTACTCAGCACTCACACTCTGCTCTCTCTCCTGTACTCAGCACTCACACTCTGCTCTCTCCTGTGCTCAGCACTCACACTCTGCTCTCTCCTGTATTCACCACTCACACTCTGCTCTCTCCTGCACTCAGCACTCACACTCTGCTCTCTCTCCTGTACTCAAAACTTACACTCTGCTCTCTCCCGTAATCAGCACTCACACTCTGCTCTCTCCTGTACTCACCACTCACACTCTGCTCTCTCCTGTACTCAGCACTCACACTCTACTCTCTCCTGTACTCAGCACTCACACACTGCTCTCTCTCCTGTACTCAGCACTCACACTCTGCTCTCTCTCCTGTACTCAGCACTCACACTCTGCTCTCTCTCCTGTACTCAGCACTCACACTCTGCTCTCTCCTGTACTCAGCACTCACACACTGCTCTCTCTCCTGTACTCAGCACTCACACTCTGCTCTCTCCTGTACTCAGCACTCACACACTGCTCTCTCTCCTGTACTCACCACTCACACTCTGCTCTCTCCTGTACTCAGCACTCACACTCTGCTCTCTCTCCTGTACTCAGCACTCACACTCTGCTCTCTCCTGTGCTCAGCACTCACACTCTGCTCTCTCCTGTATTCACCACTCACACTCTGCTCTCTCCTGCACTCAGCACTCACACTCTGCTCTCTCTCCTGTACTCAAAACTTACACTCTGCTCTCTCCCGTAATCAGCACTCACACTCTGCTGTCTCTCCTGTACTCAAAACTTACACTCTGCTCTCTCCCGTAATCAGCACTCACACTCTGCTCTCTCCTGTACTCAAAACTTACACTCTGCTCTCTCCTGTAATCAACACTCACACTCTGCTCTCTCCTGTACTCAGCACTCACACTCTGCTCTCTCCTGTACTCAGCACTCACACACTGCTCTCTCTCCTGTACTCAGCACTCACACTCTGCTCTCTCCTGTACTCAGCACTCACACTCTGCTCTCTCCTGTACTCAGCACTCACACTCTGCTCTCTCCTGTACTCAGCACTCACACTCTGCTCTCTCCTGTACTCAGCACTCACACTCTTCTCTCTCCTGTACTCAGCACTCACACTCTGCTCTCTCTCCTGTACTCAGCACTCACACTCTGCTCTCTCCTGTGCTCAGCACTCACAATCTGCTCTCTCCTGTGCTCAGCACTCACAATCTGCTCTCTCCTGTACTCGGCACTCACAATCTGCTCTCTCCTGTACTCAGCATTCACACTCTGCTCTCTCCTGTACTCAGCACTCACACTCTGCTCTCTCCTGTACTCAGCACTCATACTCTGCTCTCTCCTGTACTCACCTCTCACACTCTGCTCTCTCTCCTGTGCTCAGCACTCACACTCTGCTCTCTCCTGTACTCACCTCTCACACTCTGCTCTCTCCTGAATTTATCACTCACACTCTACTCTCTCTTGTACTCCCCACTCACACTCTGCTCTCTCTCCTGTACTCAGCATTCACACTCTGCTCTCTCTCCTGTACTCACCACTCACACTCTGCTCTCTCTTGTACTCAGCACTCACACTCTGCTCTCTCCTGTACTCAGCACTCACACTCTGCTCTCTCTCCTGTACTCGGCACTCACACTCTGCTCTCTCCTGTACTCAGCACTCACACTCTGCTCTCTCTCCTGTACTCGGCACTCACACTCTGCTCTCTCTCCTGTACTCAAAACTTACACTCTGCTCTCTCCTGTACTCAGCCCTCACACTCTGCTCTCTCCTGTACTCAGCACTCACACTCTACTCTCTCCTGTACTCAGCACTCACACACTGCTCTCTCTCCTGTACTCAGCACTCACACTCTGCTCTCTCTCCTGTACTCAGCACTCACACTCTGCTCTCTCTCCTGTACTCAGCACTCACACTCTGCTCTCTCCTGTACTCAGCACTCACACACTGCTCTCTCTCCTGTACTCAGCACTCACACTCTGCTCTCTCCTGTACTCAGCACTCACACACTGCTCTCTCTCCTGTACTCACCACTCACACTCTGCTCTCTCCTGTACTCAGCACTCACACTCTGCTCTCTCTCCTGTACTCAGCACTCACACTCTGCTCTCTCCTGTGCTCAGCACTCACACTCTGCTCTCTCCTGTATTCACCACTCACACTCTGCTCTCTCCTGCACTCAGCACTCACACTCTGCTCTCTCTCCTGTACTCAAAACTTACACTCTGCTCTCTCCCGTAATCAGCACTCACACTCTGCTGTCTCTCCTGTACTCAAAACTTACACTCTGCTCTCTCCCGTAATCAGCACTCACACTCTGCTCTCTCCTGTACTCAAAACTTACACTCTGCTCTCTCCTGTAATCAACACTCACACTCTGCTCTCTCCTGTACTCAGCACTCACACTCTGCTCTCTCCTGTACTCAGCACTCACACACTGCTCTCTCTCCTGTACTCAGCACTCACACTCTGCTCTCTCCTGTACTCAGCACTCACACTCTGCTCTCTCCTGTACTCAGCACTCACACTCTGCTCTCTCCTGTACTCAGCACTCACACTCTGCTCTCTCCTGTACTCAGCACTCACACTCTTCTCTCTCCTGTACTCAGCACTCACACTCTGCTCTCTCTCCTGTACTCAGCACTCACACTCTGCTCTCTCCTGTGCTCAGCACTCACAATCTGCTCTCTCCTGTGCTCAGCACTCACAATCTGCTCTCTCCTGTACTCGGCACTCACAATCTGCTCTCTCCTGTACTCAGCATTCACACTCTGCTCTCTCCTGTACTCAGCACTCACACTCTGCTCTCTCCTGTACTCAGCACTCATACTCTGCTCTCTCCTGTACTCACCTCTCACACTCTGCTCTCTCTCCTGTGCTCAGCACTCACACTCTGCTCTCTCCTGTACTCACCTCTCACACTCTGCTCTCTCCTGAATTTATCACTCACACTCTACTCTCTCTTGTACTCCCCACTCACACTCTGCTCTCTCTCCTGTACTCAGCATTCACACTCTGCTCTCTCTCCTGTACTCACCACTCACACTCTGCTCTCTCTTGTACTCAGCACTCACACTCTGCTCTCTCCTGTACTCAGCACTCACACTCTGCTCTCTCTCCTGTACTCGGCACTCACACTCTGCTCTCTCCTGTACTCAGCACTCACACTCTGCTCTCTCTCCTGTACTCGGCACTCACACTCTGCTCTCTCTCCTGTACTCAAAACTTACACTCTGCTCTCTCCTGTACTCAGCCCTCACACTCTGCTCTCTCCTGTACTCAGCACTCACAATCTGCTCTCTCCTGTACTCACCACTCACACTCTGCTCTCTCCTGTACTCAGCACTCACACTCTGCTCTCTCTCCTGTACTCAGCACTCACACTCTGCTCTCTCCTGTGCTCAGCACTCACACTCTGCTCTCTCCTGTATTCACCACTCACACTCTGCTCTCTACTGCACTCAGCACTCACACTCTGCTCTCTCTCCTGTACTCAAAACTTACACTCTGCTCTCTCCCGTAATCAGCACTCACACTCTGCTGTCTCTCCTGTACTCAAAACTTACACTCTGCTCTCTCCCGTAATCAGCACTCACACTCTGCTCTCTCCTGTACTCAAAACTTACACTCTGCTCTCTCCTGTAATCAACACTCACACTCTGCTCTCTCCTGTACTCAGCACTCACACTCTGCTCTCTCCTGTACTCAGCACTCACACACTGCTCTCTCTCCTGTACTCAGCACTCACACTCTGCTCTCTCCTGTACTCAGCACTCACACTCTGCTCTCTCCTGTACTCAGCACTCACACTCTGCTCTCTCCTGTACTCAGCACTCACACTCTGCTCTCTCCTGTACTCAGCACTCACACTCTTCTCTCTCCTGTACTCAGCACTCACACTCTGCTCTCTCTCCTGTACTCAGCACTCACACTCTGCTCTCTCCTGTGCTCAGCACTCACAATCTGCTCTCTCCTGTACTCAGCATTCACACTCTGCTCTCTCCTGTACTCGGCACTCACAATCTGCTCTCTCCTGTACTCAGCATTCACACTCTGCTCTCTCCTGTACTCAGCACTCACACTCTGCTCTCTCCTGTACTCAGCACTCATACTCTGCTCTCTCCTGTACTCACCTCTCACACTCTGCTCTCTCTCCTGTGCTCAGCACTCACACTCTGCTCTCTCCTGTACTCACCTCTCACACTCTGCTCTCTCCTGCATTTATCACTCACACTCTACTCTCTCTTGTACTCCCCACTCACACTCTGCTCTCTCTCCTGTACTCAGTATTCACACTCTGCTCTCTCTCCTGTACTCACCACTCACACTCTGCTCTCTCTTGTACTCAGCACTCACACTCTGCTCTCTCCTGTACTCAGCACTCACACTCTGCTCTCTCTCCTGTACTCGGCACTCACACTCTGCTCTCTCTCCTGTACTCAAAACTTACACTCTGCTCTCTCCTGTACTCAGCCCTCACACTCTGCTCTCTCCTGTACTCAGCACTCACAATCTGCTCTCTCCTGTACTCAGCATTCACACTCTGCTATCTCCTGTACTCAGCACTCACACTCTGCTCTCTCCTGTACTCGACACTCACACTCTGCTCTCTCCTGTACTCAGAATTCACACTCTGCTCTCTCCTGTACTCGGCACTCACACTCTGCTCTCTCCTGTACTCGGCACTCACACTCTGTCTCTCTCCTGTACTCGGCACTCACACTCTGCTCTCTCTCCTGTACTCAGCACTCACACTCTGCTCTCTCTCCTGTACTCGGCACTCACACTCTGCTCTCTCCTGTACTCGGCACTCACACTCTGCTCTCTCTCCTGTACCCAGCACTCACACTCTGCTCTCTCTCCTGTACCCAGCACTCACACTCTGCTCTCTCTCCTGTACTCAGCACTCACACTCTGCTCTCTCTCCTGTACTCAGCACTCACACTCTGCTCTCTCTCCTGTACCCAGCACTCACACTCTGCTCTCTCTCCTGTACTCAGCACTCACACTCTGCTCTCTCCTGTACTCAACACTCACAATCTGCTCTCTCCTGTACTCAGCACTCACACTCTGCTCTCTACTGTACTCAGCACTCACACTCTGCTCTCTCCTGTACTCGGCACTCACACTCTGCTCTCTCCTGTACTCAACACTCACACTCTGCTCTCTCCTGTACTCAGCACTCACACTCTGCTCTCTCCTGTACTCGGCACTCACACTCTGCTCTCTACTGTACTCAGCACTCACACTCTGCTCTCTCCTGTACTCGGCACTCACACTCTGCTCTCTCCTGTACTCAACACTCACACTCTGCTCTCTCCTGTACTCAGCACTCACACTCTGCTCTCTCCTGTACTCAGCACTCACACTCTGCTCTCTCTCCTGTACTCAGCACTCACACTCTGCTCTCTCCTGTACTTAACACTCACACTCTGCTCTCTCCTGTACTCAGCACTCACACTCTGCTCTCTCCTGTACTCAGCACTCACACTCTGCTCTCTCCTGTACTCAGCACTCACACTCTGCTCTCTCTCCTGTACTCAGCACTCACACTCTGCTCTCTCCTTTACTTAACACTCACACTCTGCTCTCTCCTGTACTCAGCACTCACACTCTGCTCTCTCCTGTACTCAGCACTCGCACTCTGCTCTCTCCTGTACTCGGCACTCACACTCTGCTCTCTCCTGTACTCGGCACTCACACTCTGCTCTCTCTCCTGTACTCAGCACTCACACTCTGCTCTCTCTCCTGTACTCAGCACTCACAATCTGCTCTCTCCTGTACTCAGCACTCACACTCTGCTCTCTCTCCTGTACTCAGCACTCACAATCTGCTATCTCCTGTACTCAGCACTCACAATCTGCTCTCTCCTGTACTCGGCACTCACACTCTGCTCTCTCCTGTACTCAGCACTCACACACTGCTCTCTCTCCTGTACTCAGCACTCACACTCTGCTCTCTCCTGTACTCAGCACTCACACACTGCTCTCTCTCCTGTACTCACCACTCACACTCTGCTCTCTCCTGTACTCAGCACTCACACTCTGCTCTCTCTCCTGTACTCAGCACTCACACTCTGCTCTCTCCTGTACTCAGCACTCATACTCTGCTCTCTCCTGTACTCAGCACTCACACTCTGCTCTCTCTCCTGTACTCAGCACTCACACTCTGCTCTCTCCTGTGCTCAGCACTCACACTCTGCTCTCTCCTGTATTCACCACTCACACTCTGCTCTCTCCTGCACTCAGCACTCACACTCTGCTCTCTCTCCTGTACTCAAAACTTACACTCTGCTCTCTCCCGTAATCAGCACTCACACTCTGCTCTCTCTCCTGTACTCAAAACTTACACTCTGCTCTCTCCCGTAATCAGCACTCACACTCTGCTCTCTCCTGTACTCACCACTCACACTCTGCTCTCTCCTGTACTCAGCACTCACACTCTGCTCTCTCTCCTGTACTCAGCACTCACACTCTGCTCTCTCCTGTGCTCAGCACTCACACTCTGCTCTCTCCTGTATTCACCACTCACACTCTGCTCTCTCCTGCACTCAGCACTCACACTCTGCTCTCTCTTCTGTACTCAAAACTTACACTCTGCTCTCTCCCGTAATCAGCACTCACACTCTGCTGTCTCTCCTGTACTCAAAACTTACACTCTGCTCTCTCCCGTAATCAGCACTCACACTCTGCTCTCTCCTGTACTCAAAACTTACACTCTGCTCTCTCCTGTAATCAACACTCACACTCTGCTCTCTCCTGTACTCAGCACTCACACTCTGCTCTCTCCTGTACTCAGCACTGACACACTGCTCTCTCTCCTGTACTCAGCACTCACACTCTGCTCTCTCCTGTACTCAGCACTCACACTCTGCTCTCTCTCCTGTACTCAGCACTCACACTCTGCTCTCTCTCCTGTACTCACCACTCACAATCTGCTCTCTCCTGTACTTAGCACTCACACTCTGCTCTCTCCTGTACTCAGCACTCACACTCTGCTCTCTCCTGTACTCAGCACTCACACTCTGCTCTCTCCTGTACTCAGCACTCACACTCTGCTCTCTCTCCTGTACTCAGCACTCACACTCTGCTCTCTCCTGTACTCAGCACTCACAATCTGCTCTCTCCTGTACTTAGCACTCACACTCTGCTCTCTCCTGTACTCAGCACTCACACTCTGCTCTCTCCTGTACTCAGCACTCACACTCTGCTCTCTCCTGTACTCAGCACTCACACTCTGCTCTCTCTCCTGTACTCAAAACTTACACTCTGCTCTCTCCCGTAATCAGCACTCACACTCTGCTCTCTCTCCTGTACTCAAAACTTACACTCTGCTCTCTCCCGTAATCAGCACTCACACTCTGCTCTCTCCTGTACTCAGCACTCACACTCTGCTCTCTCCTGTACTCAACACTCACACTCTGCTCTCTCCTGTACTCAGCACTCACACTCTGCTCTCTCCTGTACTCGGCACTCACACTCTGCTCTCTCCTGTACTCAGCACTCACACTCTACTCTCTCCTGTACTCAGCACTCCCACACTGCTCTCTCTCCTGTACTCAGCACTCACACTCTGCTCTCTCTCCTGTACTCAGCACTCACACTCTGCTCTCTCCTGTACTCAGCACTCACACACTGCTCTCTCTCCTGTACTCAGCACTCACACTCTGCTCTCTCCTGTACTCAGCACTCACACACTGCTCTCTCTCCTGTACTCACCACTCACACTCTGCTCTCTCCTGTACTCAGCACTCACACTCTGCTCTCTCCTGTACTCAGCACTCACACTCTGCTCTCTCTCCTGTACTCAGCACTCACACTCTGCTCTCTCCTGTACTCAGCACTCATACTCTGCTCTCTCCTGTACTCAGCACTCACACTCTGCTCTCTCTCCTGTACTCAGCACTCACACTCTGCTCTCTCCTGTGCTCAGCACTCACACTCTGCTCTCTCCTGTATTCACCACTCACACTCTGCTCTCTCCTGCACTCAGCACTCACACTCTGCTCTCTCTCCTGTACTCAGCACTCACACTCTGCTCTCTCCTGTACTCAGCACTCACACTCTGCTCTCTCCTGTACTCGGCACTCACACTCTGCTCTCTCCTGTACTCAGCACTCACACTCTACTCTCTCCTGTACTCAGCACTCACACACTGCTCTCTCTCCTGTACTCAGCACTCACACTCTGCTCTCTCTCCTGTACTCAGCACTCACACTCTGCTCTCTCTCCTGTACTCAGCACTCACACTCTGCTCTCTCCTGTACTCAGCACTCACACACTGCTCTCTCTCCTGTACTCAGCACTCACACTCTGCTCTCTCCTGTACTCAGCACTCACACACTGCTCTCTCTCCTGTACTCACCACTCACACTCTGCTCTCTCCTGTACTCAGCACTCACACTCTGCTCTCTCTCCTGTACTCAGCACTCACACTCTGCTCTCTCCTGTACTCAGCACTCATACTCTGCTCTCTCCTGTACTCAGCACTCACACTCTGCTCTCTCTCCTGTACTCAGCACTCACACTCTGCTCTCTCCTGTGCTCAGCACTCACACTCTGCTCTCTCCTGTATTCACCACTCACACTCTGCTCTCTCCTGCACTCAGCACTCACACTCTGCTCTCTCTCCTGTACTCAAAACTTACACTCTGCTCTCTCCCGTAATCAGCACTCACACTCTGCTCTCTCTCCTGTACTCAAAACTTACACTCTGCTCTCTCCCGTAATCAGCACTCACACTCTGCTCTCTCCTGTACTCACCACTCACACTCTGCTCTCTCCTGTACTCAGCACTCACACTCTGCTCTCTCTCCTGTACTCAGCACTCACACTCTGCTCTCTCCTGTGCTCAGCACTCACACTCTGCTCTCTCCTGTATTCACCACTCACACTCTGCTCTCTCCTGCACTCAGCACTCACACTCTGCTCTCTCTTCTGTACTCAAAACTTACACTCTGCTCTCTCCCGTAATCAGCACTCACACTCTGCTGTCTCTCCTGTACTCAAAACTTACACTCTGCTCTCTCCCGTAATCAGCACTCACACTCTGCTCTCTCCTGTACTCAAAACTTACACTCTGCTCTCTCCTGTAATCAACACTCACACTCTGCTCTCTCCTGTACTCAGCACTCACACTCTGCTCTCTCCTGTACTCAGCACTGACACACTGCTCTCTCTCCTGTACTCAGCACTCACACTCTGCTCTCTCCTGTACTCAGCACTCACACTCTGCTCTCTCTCCTGTACTCAGCACTCACACTCTGCTCTCTCTCCTGTACTCACCACTCACAATCTGCTCTCTCCTGTACTTAGCACTCACACTCTGCTCTCTCCTGTACTCAGCACTCACACTCTGCTCTCTCCTGTACTCAGCACTCACACTCTGCTCTCTCCTGTACTCAGCACTCACACTCTGCTCTCTCTCCTGTACTCAGCACTCACACTCTGCTCTCTCCTGTACTCAGCACTCACAATCTGCTCTCTCCTGTACTTAGCACTCACACTCTGCTCTCTCCTGTACTCAGCACTCACACTCTGCTCTCTCCTGTACTCAGCACTCACACTCTGCTCTCTCCTGTACTCAGCACTCACACTCTGCTCTCTCTCCTGTACTCAAAACTTACACTCTGCTCTCTCCCGTAATCAGCACTCACACTCTGCTCTCTCTCCTGTACTCAAAACTTACACTCTGCTCTCTCCCGTAATCAGCACTCACACTCTGCTCTCTCCTGTACTCAGCACTCACACTCTGCTCTCTCCTGTACTCAACACTCACACTCTGCTCTCTCCTGTACTCAGCACTCACACTCTGCTCTCTCCTGTACTCGGCACTCACACTCTGCTCTCTCCTGTACTCAGCACTCACACTCTACTCTCTCCTGTACTCAGCACTCCCACACTGCTCTCTCTCCTGTACTCAGCACTCACACTCTGCTCTCTCTCCTGTACTCAGCACTCACACTCTGCTCTCTCCTGTACTCAGCACTCACACACTGCTCTCTCTCCTGTACTCAGCACTCACACTCTGCTCTCTCCTGTACTCAGCACTCACACACTGCTCTCTCTCCTGTACTCACCACTCACACTCTGCTCTCTCCTGTACTCAGCACTCACACTCTGCTCTCTCCTGTACTCAGCACTCACACTCTGCTCTCTCTCCTGTACTCAGCACTCACACTCTGCTCTCTCCTGTACTCAGCACTCATACTCTGCTCTCTCCTGTACTCAGCACTCACACTCTGCTCTCTCTCCTGTACTCAGCACTCACACTCTGCTCTCTCCTGTGCTCAGCACTCACACTCTGCTCTCTCCTGTATTCACCACTCACACTCTGCTCTCTCCTGCACTCAGCACTCACACTCTGCTCTCTCTCCTGTACTCAAAACTTACACTCTGCTCTCTCCCGTAATCAGCACTCACACTCTGCTCTCTCCTGTACTCACCACTCACACTCTGCTCTCTCCTGTACTCAGCACTCACACTCTACTCTCTCCTGTACTCAGCACTCACACACTGCTCTCTCTCCTGTACTCAGCACTCACACTCTGCTCTCTCTCCTGTACTCAGCACTCACACTCTGCTCTCTCTCCTGTACTCAGCACTCACACTCTGCTCTCTCCTGTACTCAGCACTCACACACTGCTCTCTCTCCTGTACTCAGCACTCACACTCTGCTCTCTCCTGTACTCAGCACTCACACACTGCTCTCTCTCCTGTACTCACCACTCACACTCTGCTCTCTCCTGTACTCAGCACTCACACTCTGCTCTCTCTCCTGTACTCAGCACTCACACTCTGCTCTCTCCTGTGCTCAGCACTCACACTCTGCTCTCTCCTGTATTCACCACTCACACTCTGCTCTCTCCTGCACTCAGCACTCACACTCTGCTCTCTCTCCTGTACTCAAAACTTACACTCTGCTCTCTCCCGTAATCAGCACTCACACTCTGCTGTCTCTCCTGTACTCAAAACTTACACTCTGCTCTCTCCCGTAATCAGCACTCACACTCTGCTCTCTCCTGTACTCAAAACTTACACTCTGCTCTCTCCTGTAATCAACACTCACACTCTGCTCTCTCCTGTACTCAGCACTCACACTCTGCTCTCTCCTGTACTCAGCACTCACACACTGCTCTCTCTCCTGTACTCAGCACTCACACTCTGCTCTCTCCTGTACTCAGCACTCACACTCTGCTCTCTCCTGTACTCAGCACTCACACTCTGCTCTCTCCTGTACTCAGCACTCACACTCTGCTCTCTCCTGTACTCAGCACTCACACTCTTCTCTCTCCTGTACTCAGCACTCACACTCTGCTCTCTCTCCTGTACTCAGCACTCACACTCTGCTCTCTCCTGTACTCAGCACTCACACTCTGCTGTCTCTCCTGTACTCAAAACTTACACTCTGCTCTCTCCCGTAATCAGCACTCACACTCTGCTCTCTCCTGTACTCAAAACTTACACTCTGCTCTCTCCTGTAATCAACACTCACACTCTGCTCTCTCCTGTACTCAGCACTCACACTCTGCTCTCTCCTGTACTCAGCACTCACACACTGCTCTCTCTCCTGTACTCAGCACTCACACTCTGCTCTCTCCTGTACTCAGCACTCACACTCTGCTCTCTCCTGTACTCAGCACTCACACTCTGCTCTCTCCTGTACTCAGCACTCACACTCTGCTCTCTCCTGTACTCAGCACTCACACTCTTCTCTCTCCTGTACTCAGCACTCACACTCTGCTCTCTCTCCTGTACTCAGCACTCACACTCTGCTCTCTCCTGTGCTCAGCACTCACAATCTGCTCTCTCCTGTGCTCAGCACTCACAATCTGCTCTCTCCTGTACTCGGCACTCACAATCTGCTCTCTCCTGTACTCAGCATTCACACTCTGCTCTCTCCTGTACTCAGCACTCACACTCTGCTCTCTCCTGTACTCAGCACTCATACTCTGCTCTCTCCTGTACTCACCTCTCACACTCTGCTCTCTCTCCTGTGCTCAGCACTCACACTCTGCTCTCTCCTGTACTCACCTCTCACACTCTGCTCTCTCCTGAATTTATCACTCACACTCTACTCTCTCTTGTACTCCCCACTCACACTCTGCTCTCTCTCCTGTACTCAGCATTCACACTCTGCTCTCTCTCCTGTACTCACCACTCACACTCTGCTCTCTCTTGTACTCAGCACTCACACTCTGCTCTCTCCTGTACTCAGCACTCACACTCTGCTCTCTCTCCTGTACTCGGCACTCACACTCTGCTCTCTCCTGTACTCAGCACTCACACTCTGCTCTCTCTCCTGTACTCGGCACTCACACTCTGCTCTCTCTCCTGTACTCAAAACTTACACTCTGCTCTCTCCTGTACTCAGCCCTCACACTCTGCTCTCTCCTGTACTCAGCACTCACACTCTACTCTCTCCTGTACTCAGCACTCACACACTGCTCTCTCTCCTGTACTCAGCACTCACACTCTGCTCTCTCTCCTGTACTCAGCACTCACACTCTGCTCTCTCTCCTGTACTCAGCACTCACACTCTGCTCTCTCCTGTACTCAGCACTCACACACTGCTCTCTCTCCTGTACTCAGCACTCACACTCTGCTCTCTCCTGTACTCAGCACTCACACTCTGCTCTCTCTCCTGTACTCAGCACTCACACTCTGCTCTCTCCTGTGCTCAGCACTCACACTCTGCTCTCTCCTGTATTCACCACTCACACTCTGCTCTCTCCTGCACTCAGCACTCACACTCTGCTCTCTCTCCTGTACTCAAAACTTACACTCTGCTCTCTCCCGTAATCAGCACTCACACTCTGCTGTCTCTCCTGTACTCAAAACTTACACTCTGCTCTCTCCCGTAATCAGCACTCACACTCTGCTCTCTCCTGTACTCAAAACTTACACTCTGCTCTCTCCTGTAATCAACACTCACACTCTGCTCTCTCCTGTACTCAGCACTCACACTCTGCTCTCTCCTGTACTCAGCACTCACACACTGCTCTCTCTCCTGTACTCAGCACTCACACTCTGCTCTCTCCTGTACTCAGCACTCACACTCTGCTCTCTCCTGTACTCAGCACTCACACTCTGCTCTCTCCTGTACTCAGCACTCACACTCTGCTCTCTCCTGTACTCAGCACTCACACTCTTCTCTCTCCTGTACTCAGCACTCACACTCTGCTCTCTCTCCTGTACTCAGCACTCACACTCTGCTCTCTCCTGTGCTCAGCACTCACAATCTGCTCTCTCCTGTGCTCAGCACTCACAATCTGCTCTCTCCTGTACTCGGCACTCACAATCTGCTCTCTCCTGTACTCAGCATTCACACTCTGCTCTCTCCTGTACTCAGCACTCACACTCTGCTCTCTCCTGTACTCAGCACTCATACTCTGCTCTCTCCTGTACTCACCTCTCACACTCTGCTCTCTCTCCTGTGCTCAGCACTCACACTCTGCTCTCTCCTGTACTCACCTCTCACACTCTGCTCTCTCCTGAATTTATCACTCACACTCTACTCTCTCTTGTACTCCCCACTCACACTCTGCTCTCTCTCCTGTACTCAGCATTCACACTCTGCTCTCTCTCCTGTACTCACCACTCACACTCTGCTCTCTCTTGTACTCAGCACTCACACTCTGCTCTCTCCTGTACTCAGCACTCACACTCTGCTCTCTCTCCTGTACTCGGCACTCACACTCTGCTCTCTCCTGTACTCAGCACTCACACTCTGCTCTCTCTCCTGTACTCGGCACTCACACTCTGCTCTCTCTCCTGTACTCAAAACTTACACTCTGCTCTCTCCTGTACTCAGCCCTCACACTCTGCTCTCTCCTGTACTCAGCACTCACAATCTGCTCTCTCCTGTACTCACCACTCACACTCTGCTCTCTCCTGTACTCAGCACTCACACTCTGCTCTCTCTCCTGTACTCAGCACTCACACTCTGCTCTCTCCTGTGCTCAGCACTCACACTCTGCTCTCTCCTGTATTCACCACTCACACTCTGCTCTCTACTGCACTCAGCACTCACACTCTGCTCTCTCTCCTGTACTCAAAACTTACACTCTGCTCTCTCCCGTAATCAGCACTCACACTCTGCTGTCTCTCCTGTACTCAAAACTTACACTCTGCTCTCTCCCGTAATCAGCACTCACACTCTGCTCTCTCCTGTACTCAAAACTTACACTCTGCTCTCTCCTGTAATCAACACTCACACTCTGCTCTCTCCTGTACTCAGCACTCACACTCTGCTCTCTCCTGTACTCAGCACTCACACACTGCTCTCTCTCCTGTACTCAGCACTCACACTCTGCTCTCTCCTGTACTCAGCACTCACACTCTGCTCTCTCCTGTACTCAGCACTCACACTCTGCTCTCTCCTGTACTCAGCACTCACACTCTGCTCTCTCCTGTACTCAGCACTCACACTCTTCTCTCTCCTGTACTCAGCACTCACACTCTGCTCTCTCTCCTGTACTCAGCACTCACACTCTGCTCTCTCCTGTGCTCAGCACTCACAATCTGCTCTCTCCTGTACTCAGCATTCACACTCTGCTCTCTCCTGTACTCGGCACTCACAATCTGCTCTCTCCTGTACTCAGCATTCACACTCTGCTCTCTCCTGTACTCAGCACTCACACTCTGCTCTCTCCTGTACTCAGCACTCATACTCTGCTCTCTCCTGTACTCACCTCTCACACTCTGCTCTCTCTCCTGTGCTCAGCACTCACACTCTGCTCTCTCCTGTACTCACCTCTCACACTCTGCTCTCTCCTGCATTTATCACTCACACTCTACTCTCTCTTGTACTCCCCACTCACACTCTGCTCTCTCTCCTGTACTCAGTATTCACACTCTGCTCTCTCTCCTGTACTCACCACTCACACTCTGCTCTCTCTTGTACTCAGCACTCACACTCTGCTCTCTCCTGTACTCAGCACTCACACTCTGCTCTCTCTCCTGTACTCGGCACTCACACTCTGCTCTCTCTCCTGTACTCAAAACTTACACTCTGCTCTCTCCTGTACTCAGCCCTCACACTCTGCTCTCTCCTGTACTCAGCACTCACAATCTGCTCTCTCCTGTACTCAGCATTCACACTCTGCTATCTCCTGTACTCAGCACTCACACTCTGCTCTCTCCTGTACTCGACACTCACACTCTGCTCTCTCCTGTACTCAGAATTCACACTCTGCTCTCTCCTGTACTCGGCACTCACACTCTGCTCTCTCCTGTACTCAACACTCACACTCTGCTCTCTCCTGTACTCAGCACTCACACTCTGCTCTCTCCTGTACTCGGCACTCACACTCTGCTCTCTACTGTACTCAGCACTCACACTCTGCTCTCTCCTGTACTCGGCACTCACACTCTGCTCTCTCCTGTACTCAACACTCACACTCTGCTCTCTCCTGTACTCAGCACTCACACTCTGCTCTCTCCTGTACTCAGCACTCACACTCTGCTCTCTCTCCTGTACTCAGCACTCACACTCTGCTCTCTCCTGTACTTAACACTCACACTCTGCTCTCTCCTGTACTCAGCACTCACACTCTGCTCTCTCCTGTACTCAGCACTCACACTCTGCTCTCTCCTGTACTCAGCACTCACACTCTGCTCTCTCCTGTACTCAGCACTCACACTCTTCTCTCTCCTGTACTCAGCACTCACACTCTGCTCTCTCTCCTGTACTCAGCACTCACACTCTGCTCTCTCCTGTGCTCAGCACTCACAATCTGCTCTCTCCTGTACTCAGCATTCACACTCTGCTCTCTCCTGTACTCGGCACTCACAATCTGCTCTCTCCTGTACTCAGCATTCACACTCTGCTCTCTCCTGTACTCAGCACTCACACTCTGCTCTCTCCTGTACTCAGCACTCATACTCTGCTCTCTCCTGTACTCACCTCTCACACTCTGCTCTCTCTCCTGTGCTCAGCACTCACACTCTGCTCTCTCCTGTACTCACCTCTCACACTCTGCTCTCTCCTGCATTTATCACTCACACTCTACTCTCTCTTGTACTCCCCACTCACACTCTGCTCTCTCTCCTGTACTCAGTATTCACACTCTGCTCTCTCTCCTGTACTCACCACTCACACTCTGCTCTCTCTTGTACTCAGCACTCACACTCTGCTCTCTCCTGTACTCAGCACTCACACTCTGCTCTCTCTCCTGTACTCGGCACTCACACTCTGCTCTCTCTCCTGTACTCAAAACTTACACTCTGCTCTCTCCTGTACTCAGCCCTCACACTCTGCTCTCTCCTGTACTCAGCACTCACAATCTGCTCTCTCCTGTACTCAGCATTCACACTCTGCTATCTCCTGTACTCAGCACTCACACTCTGCTCTCTCCTGTACTCGACACTCACACTCTGCTCTCTCCTGTACTCAGAATTCACACTCTGCTCTCTCCTGTACTCGGCACTCACACTCTGCTCTCTCCTGTACTCGGCACTCACACTCTGTCTCTCTCCTGTACTCGGCACTCACACTCTGCTCTCTCTCCTGTACTCAGCACTCACACTCTGCTCTCTCTCCTGTACTCGGCACTCACACTCTGCTCTCTCCTGTACTCGGCACTCACACTCTGCTCTCTCTCCTGTACCCAGCACTCACACTCTGCTCTCTCTCCTGTACCCAGCACTCACACTCTGCTCTCTCTCCTGTACTCAGCACTCACACTCTGCTCTCTCTCCTGTACTCAGCACTCACACTCTGCTCTCTCTCCTGTACCCAGCACTCACACTCTGCTCTCTCTCCTGTACTCAGCACTCACACTCTGCTCTCTCCTGTACTCAACACTCACAATCTGCTCTCTCCTGTACTCAGCACTCACACTCTGCTCTCTACTGTACTCAGCACTCACACTCTGCTCTCTCCTGTACTCGGCACTCACACTCTGCTCTCTCCTGTACTCAACACTCACACTCTGCTCTCTCCTGTACTCAGCACTCACACTCTGCTCTCTCCTGTACTCGGCACTCACACTCTGCTCTCTACTGTACTCAGCACTCACACTCTGCTCTCTCCTGTACTCGGCACTCACACTCTGCTCTCTCCTGTACTCAACACTCACACTCTGCTCTCTCCTGTACTCAGCACTCACACTCTGCTCTCTCCTGTACTCAGCACTCACACTCTGCTCTCTCTCCTGTACTCAGCACTCACACTCTGCTCTCTCCTGTACTTAACACTCACACTCTGCTCTCTCCTGTACTCAGCACTCACACTCTGCTCTCTCCTGTACTCAGCACTCACACTCTGCTCTCTCCTGTACTCAGCACTCACACTCTGCTCTCTCTCCTGTACTCAGCACTCACACTCTGCTCTCTCCTTTACTTAACACTCACACTCTGCTCTCTCCTGTACTCAGCACTCACACTCTGCTCTCTCCTGTACTCAGCACTCGCACTCTGCTCTCTCCTGTACTCGGCACTCACACTCTGCTCTCTCCTGTACTCGGCACTCACACTCTGCTCTCTCTCCTGTACTCAGCACTCACACTCTGCTCTCTCTCCTGTACTCAGCACTCACAATCTGCTCTCTCCTGTACTCAGCACTCACACTCTGCTCTCTCTCCTGTACTCAGCACTCACAATCTGCTATCTCCTGTACTCAGCACTCACAATCTGCTCTCTCCTGTACTCGGCACTCACACTCTGCTCTCTCCTGTACTCAGCACTCACACACTGCTCTCTCTCCTGTACTCAGCACTCACACTCTGCTCTCTCCTGTACTCAGCACTCACACACTGCTCTCTCTCCTGTACTCACCACTCACACTCTGCTCTCTCCTGTACTCAGCACTCACACTCTGCTCTCTCTCCTGTACTCAGCACTCACACTCTGCTCTCTCCTGTACTCAGCACTCATACTCTGCTCTCTCCTGTACTCAGCACTCACACTCTGCTCTCTCTCCTGTACTCAGCACTCACACTCTGCTCTCTCCTGTGCTCAGCACTCACACTCTGCTCTCTCCTGTATTCACCACTCACACTCTGCTCTCTCCTGCACTCAGCACTCACACTCTGCTCTCTCTCCTGTACTCAAAACTTACACTCTGCTCTCTCCCGTAATCAGCACTCACACTCTGCTCTCTCTCCTGTACTCAAAACTTACACTCTGCTCTCTCCCGTAATCAGCACTCACACTCTGCTCTCTCCTGTACTCACCACTCACACTCTGCTCTCTCCTGTACTCAGCACTCACACTCTGCTCTCTCTCCTGTACTCAGCACTCACACTCTGCTCTCTCCTGTGCTCAGCACTCACACTCTGCTCTCTCCTGTATTCACCACTCACACTCTGCTCTCTCCTGCACTCAGCACTCACACTCTGCTCTCTCTTCTGTACTCAAAACTTACACTCTGCTCTCTCCCGTAATCAGCACTCACACTCTGCTGTCTCTCCTGTACTCAAAACTTACACTCTGCTCTCTCCCGTAATCAGCACTCACACTCTGCTCTCTCCTGTACTCAAAACTTACACTCTGCTCTCTCCTGTAATCAACACTCACACTCTGCTCTCTCCTGTACTCAGCACTCACACTCTGCTCTCTCCTGTACTCAGCACTGACACACTGCTCTCTCTCCTGTACTCAGCACTCACACTCTGCTCTCTCCTGTACTCAGCACTCACACTCTGCTCTCTCTCCTGTACTCAGCACTCACACTCTGCTCTCTCTCCTGTACTCACCACTCACAATCTGCTCTCTCCTGTACTTAGCACTCACACTCTGCTCTCTCCTGTACTCAGCACTCACACTCTGCTCTCTCCTGTACTCAGCACTCACACTCTGCTCTCTCCTGTACTCAGCACTCACACTCTGCTCTCTCTCCTGTACTCAGCACTCACACTCTGCTCTCTCCTGTACTCAGCACTCACAATCTGCTCTCTCCTGTACTTAGCACTCACACTCTGCTCTCTCCTGTACTCAGCACTCACACTCTGCTCTCTCCTGTACTCAGCACTCACACTCTGCTCTCTCCTGTACTCAGCACTCACACTCTGCTCTCTCTCCTGTACTCAAAACTTACACTCTGCTCTCTCCCGTAATCAGCACTCACACTCTGCTCTCTCTCCTGTACTCAAAACTTACACTCTGCTCTCTCCCGTAATCAGCACTCACACTCTGCTCTCTCCTGTACTCAGCACTCACACTCTGCTCTCTCCTGTACTCAACACTCACACTCTGCTCTCTCCTGTACTCAGCACTCACACTCTGCTCTCTCCTGTACTCGGCACTCACACTCTGCTCTCTCCTGTACTCAGCACTCACACTCTACTCTCTCCTGTACTCAGCACTCCCACACTGCTCTCTCTCCTGTACTCAGCACTCACACTCTGCTCTCTCTCCTGTACTCAGCACTCACACTCTGCTCTCTCCTGTACTCAGCACTCACACACTGCTCTCTCTCCTGTACTCAGCACTCACACTCTGCTCTCTCCTGTACTCAGCACTCACACACTGCTCTCTCTCCTGTACTCACCACTCACACTCTGCTCTCTCCTGTACTCAGCACTCACACTCTGCTCTCTCCTGTACTCAGCACTCACACTCTGCTCTCTCTCCTGTACTCAGCACTCACACTCTGCTCTCTCCTGTACTCAGCACTCATACTCTGCTCTCTCCTGTACTCAGCACTCACACTCTGCTCTCTCTCCTGTACTCAGCACTCACACTCTGCTCTCTCCTGTGCTCAGCACTCACACTCTGCTCTCTCCTGTATTCACCACTCACACTCTGCTCTCTCCTGCACTCAGCACTCACACTCTGCTCTCTCTCCTGTACTCAGCACTCACACTCTGCTCTCTCCTGTACTCAGCACTCACACTCTGCTCTCTCCTGTACTCGGCACTCACACTCTGCTCTCTCCTGTACTCAGCACTCACACTCTACTCTCTCCTGTACTCAGCACTCACACACTGCTCTCTCTCCTGTACTCAGCACTCACACTCTGCTCTCTCTCCTGTACTCAGCACTCACACTCTGCTCTCTCTCCTGTACTCAGCACTCACACTCTGCTCTCTCCTGTACTCAGCACTCACACACTGCTCTCTCTCCTGTACTCAGCACTCACACTCTGCTCTCTCCTGTACTCAGCACTCACACACTGCTCTCTCTCCTGTACTCACCACTCACACTCTGCTCTCTCCTGTACTCAGCACTCACACTCTGCTCTCTCTCCTGTACTCAGCACTCACACTCTGCTCTCTCCTGTACTCAGCACTCATACTCTGCTCTCTCCTGTACTCAGCACTCACACTCTGCTCTCTCTCCTGTACTCAGCACTCACACTCTGCTCTCTCCTGTGCTCAGCACTCACACTCTGCTCTCTCCTGTATTCACCACTCACACTCTGCTCTCTCCTGCACTCAGCACTCACACTCTGCTCTCTCTCCTGTACTCAAAACTTACACTCTGCTCTCTCCCGTAATCAGCACTCACACTCTGCTCTCTCTCCTGTACTCAAAACTTACACTCTGCTCTCTCCCGTAATCAGCACTCACACTCTGCTCTCTCCTGTACTCACCACTCACACTCTGCTCTCTCCTGTACTCAGCACTCACACTCTGCTCTCTCTCCTGTACTCAGCACTCACACTCTGCTCTCTCCTGTGCTCAGCACTCACACTCTGCTCTCTCCTGTATTCACCACTCACACTCTGCTCTCTCCTGCACTCAGCACTCACACTCTGCTCTCTCTTCTGTACTCAAAACTTACACTCTGCTCTCTCCCGTAATCAGCACTCACACTCTGCTGTCTCTCCTGTACTCAAAACTTACACTCTGCTCTCTCCCGTAATCAGCACTCACACTCTGCTCTCTCCTGTACTCAAAACTTACACTCTGCTCTCTCCTGTAATCAACACTCACACTCTGCTCTCTCCTGTACTCAGCACTCACACTCTGCTCTCTCCTGTACTCAGCACTGACACACTGCTCTCTCTCCTGTACTCAGCACTCACACTCTGCTCTCTCCTGTACTCAGCACTCACACTCTGCTCTCTCTCCTGTACTCAGCACTCACACTCTGCTCTCTCTCCTGTACTCACCACTCACAATCTGCTCTCTCCTGTACTTAGCACTCACACTCTGCTCTCTCCTGTACTCAGCACTCACACTCTGCTCTCTCCTGTACTCAGCACTCACACTCTGCTCTCTCCTGTACTCAGCACTCACACTCTGCTCTCTCTCCTGTACTCAGCACTCACACTCTGCTCTCTCCTGTACTCAGCACTCACAATCTGCTCTCTCCTGTACTTAGCACTCACACTCTGCTCTCTCCTGTACTCAGCACTCACACTCTGCTCTCTCCTGTACTCAGCACTCACACTCTGCTCTCTCCTGTACTCAGCACTCACACTCTGCTCTCTCTCCTGTACTCAAAACTTACACTCTGCTCTCTCCCGTAATCAGCACTCACACTCTGCTCTCTCTCCTGTACTCAAAACTTACACTCTGCTCTCTCCCGTAATCAGCACTCACACTCTGCTCTCTCCTGTACTCAGCACTCACACTCTGCTCTCTCCTGTACTCAACACTCACACTCTGCTCTCTCCTGTACTCAGCACTCACACTCTGCTCTCTCCTGTACTCGGCACTCACACTCTGCTCTCTCCTGTACTCAGCACTCACACTCTACTCTCTCCTGTACTCAGCACTCCCACACTGCTCTCTCTCCTGTACTCAGCACTCACACTCTGCTCTCTCTCCTGTACTCAGCACTCACACTCTGCTCTCTCCTGTACTCAGCACTCACACACTGCTCTCTCTCCTGTACTCAGCACTCACACTCTGCTCTCTCCTGTACTCAGCACTCACACACTGCTCTCTCTCCTGTACTCACCACTCACACTCTGCTCTCTCCTGTACTCAGCACTCACACTCTGCTCTCTCCTGTACTCAGCACTCACACTCTGCTCTCTCTCCTGTACTCAGCACTCACACTCTGCTCTCTCCTGTACTCAGCACTCATACTCTGCTCTCTCCTGTACTCAGCACTCACACTCTGCTCTCTCTCCTGTACTCAGCACTCACACTCTGCTCTCTCCTGTGCTCAGCACTCACACTCTGCTCTCTCCTGTATTCACCACTCACACTCTGCTCTCTCCTGCACTCAGCACTCACACTCTGCTCTCTCTCCTGTACTCAAAACTTACACTCTGCTCTCTCCCGTAATCAGCACTCACACTCTGCTCTCTCCTGTACTCACCACTCACACTCTGCTCTCTCCTGTACTCAGCACTCACACTCTACTCTCTCCTGTACTCAGCACTCACACACTGCTCTCTCTCCTGTACTCAGCACTCACACTCTGCTCTCTCTCCTGTACTCAGCACTCACACTCTGCTCTCTCTCCTGTACTCAGCACTCACACTCTGCTCTCTCCTGTACTCAGCACTCACACACTGCTCTCTCTCCTGTACTCAGCACTCACACTCTGCTCTCTCCTGTACTCAGCACTCACACACTGCTCTCTCTCCTGTACTCACCACTCACACTCTGCTCTCTCCTGTACTCAGCACTCACACTCTGCTCTCTCTCCTGTACTCAGCACTCACACTCTGCTCTCTCCTGTGCTCAGCACTCACACTCTGCTCTCTCCTGTATTCACCACTCACACTCTGCTCTCTCCTGCACTCAGCACTCACACTCTGCTCTCTCTCCTGTACTCAAAACTTACACTCTGCTCTCTCCCGTAATCAGCACTCACACTCTGCTGTCTCTCCTGTACTCAAAACTTACACTCTGCTCTCTCCCGTAATCAGCACTCACACTCTGCTCTCTCCTGTACTCAAAACTTACACTCTGCTCTCTCCTGTAATCAACACTCACACTCTGCTCTCTCCTGTACTCAGCACTCACACTCTGCTCTCTCCTGTACTCAGCACTCACACACTGCTCTCTCTCCTGTACTCAGCACTCACACTCTGCTCTCTCCTGTACTCAGCACTCACACTCTGCTCTCTCCTGTACTCAGCACTCACACTCTGCTCTCTCCTGTACTCAGCACTCACACTCTGCTCTCTCCTGTACTCAGCACTCACACTCTTCTCTCTCCTGTACTCAGCACTCACACTCTGCTCTCTCTCCTGTACTCAGCACTCACACTCTGCTCTCTCCTGTGCTCAGCACTCACAATCTGCTCTCTCCTGTGCTCAGCACTCACAATCTGCTCTCTCCTGTACTCGGCACTCACAATCTGCTCTCTCCTGTACTCAGCATTCACACTCTGCTCTCTCCTGTACTCAGCACTCACACTCTGCTCTCTCCTGTACTCAGCACTCATACTCTGCTCTCTCCTGTACTCACCTCTCACACTCTGCTCTCTCTCCTGTGCTCAGCACTCACACTCTGCTCTCTCCTGTACTCACCTCTCACACTCTGCTCTCTCCTGAATTTATCACTCACACTCTACTCTCTCTTGTACTCCCCACTCACACTCTGCTCTCTCTCCTGTACTCAGCATTCACACTCTGCTCTCTCTCCTGTACTCACCACTCACACTCTGCTCTCTCTTGTACTCAGCACTCACACTCTGCTCTCTCCTGTACTCAGCACTCACACTCTGCTCTCTCTCCTGTACTCGGCACTCACACTCTGCTCTCTCCTGTACTCAGCACTCACACTCTGCTCTCTCTCCTGTACTCGGCACTCACACTCTGCTCTCTCTCCTGTACTCAAAACTTACACTCTGCTCTCTCCTGTACTCAGCCCTCACACTCTGCTCTCTCCTGTACTCAGCACTCACACTCTACTCTCTCCTGTACTCAGCACTCACACACTGCTCTCTCTCCTGTACTCAGCACTCACACTCTGCTCTCTCTCCTGTACTCAGCACTCACACTCTGCTCTCTCTCCTGTACTCAGCACTCACACTCTGCTCTCTCCTGTACTCAGCACTCACACACTGCTCTCTCTCCTGTACTCAGCACTCACACTCTGCTCTCTCCTGTACTCAGCACTCACACACTGCTCTCTCTCCTGTACTCACCACTCACACTCTGCTCTCTCCTGTACTCAGCACTCACACTCTGCTCTCTCTCCTGTACTCAGCACTCACACTCTGCTCTCTCCTGTGCTCAGCACTCACACTCTGCTCTCTCCTGTATTCACCACTCACACTCTGCTCTCTCCTGCACTCAGCACTCACACTCTGCTCTCTCTCCTGTACTCAAAACTTACACTCTGCTCTCTCCCGTAATCAGCACTCACACTCTGCTGTCTCTCCTGTACTCAAAACTTACACTCTGCTCTCTCCCGTAATCAGCACTCACACTCTGCTCTCTCCTGTACTCAAAACTTACACTCTGCTCTCTCCTGTAATCAACACTCACACTCTGCTCTCTCCTGTACTCAGCACTCACACTCTGCTCTCTCCTGTACTCAGCACTCACACACTGCTCTCTCTCCTGTACTCAGCACTCACACTCTGCTCTCTCCTGTACTCAGCACTCACACTCTGCTCTCTCCTGTACTCAGCACTCACACTCTGCTCTCTCCTGTACTCAGCACTCACACTCTGCTCTCTCCTGTACTCAGCACTCACACTCTTCTCTCTCCTGTACTCAGCACTCACACTCTGCTCTCTCTCCTGTACTCAGCACTCACACTCTGCTCTCTCCTGTGCTCAGCACTCACAATCTGCTCTCTCCTGTGCTCAGCACTCACAATCTGCTCTCTCCTGTACTCGGCACTCACAATCTGCTCTCTCCTGTACTCAGCATTCACACTCTGCTCTCTCCTGTACTCAGCACTCACACTCTGCTCTCTCCTGTACTCAGCACTCATACTCTGCTCTCTCCTGTACTCACCTCTCACACTCTGCTCTCTCTCCTGTGCTCAGCACTCACACTCTGCTCTCTCCTGTACTCACCTCTCACACTCTGCTCTCTCCTGAATTTATCACTCACACTCTACTCTCTCTTGTACTCCCCACTCACACTCTGCTCTCTCTCCTGTACTCAGCATTCACACTCTGCTCTCTCTCCTGTACTCACCACTCACACTCTGCTCTCTCTTGTACTCAGCACTCACACTCTGCTCTCTCCTGTACTCAGCACTCACACTCTGCTCTCTCTCCTGTACTCGGCACTCACACTCTGCTCTCTCCTGTACTCAGCACTCACACTCTGCTCTCTCTCCTGTACTCGGCACTCACACTCTGCTCTCTCTCCTGTACTCAAAACTTACACTCTGCTCTCTCCTGTACTCAGCCCTCACACTCTGCTCTCTCCTGTACTCAGCACTCACAATCTGCTCTCTCCTGTACTCACCACTCACACTCTGCTCTCTCCTGTACTCAGCACTCACACTCTGCTCTCTCTCCTGTACTCAGCACTCACACTCTGCTCTCTCCTGTGCTCAGCACTCACACTCTGCTCTCTCCTGTATTCACCACTCACACTCTGCTCTCTACTGCACTCAGCACTCACACTCTGCTCTCTCTCCTGTACTCAAAACTTACACTCTGCTCTCTCCCGTAATCAGCACTCACACTCTGCTGTCTCTCCTGTACTCAAAACTTACACTCTGCTCTCTCCCGTAATCAGCACTCACACTCTGCTCTCTCCTGTACTCAAAACTTACACTCTGCTCTCTCCTGTAATCAACACTCACACTCTGCTCTCTCCTGTACTCAGCACTCACACTCTGCTCTCTCCTGTACTCAGCACTCACACACTGCTCTCTCTCCTGTACTCAGCACTCACACTCTGCTCTCTCCTGTACTCAGCACTCACACTCTGCTCTCTCCTGTACTCAGCACTCACACTCTGCTCTCTCCTGTACTCAGCACTCACACTCTGCTCTCTCCTGTACTCAGCACTCACACTCTTCTCTCTCCTGTACTCAGCACTCACACTCTGCTCTCTCTCCTGTACTCAGCACTCACACTCTGCTCTCTCCTGTGCTCAGCACTCACAATCTGCTCTCTCCTGTACTCAGCATTCACACTCTGCTCTCTCCTGTACTCGGCACTCACAATCTGCTCTCTCCTGTACTCAGCATTCACACTCTGCTCTCTCCTGTACTCAGCACTCACACTCTGCTCTCTCCTGTACTCAGCACTCATACTCTGCTCTCTCCTGTACTCACCTCTCACACTCTGCTCTCTCTCCTGTGCTCAGCACTCACACTCTGCTCTCTCCTGTACTCACCTCTCACACTCTGCTCTCTCCTGCATTTATCACTCACACTCTACTCTCTCTTGTACTCCCCACTCACACTCTGCTCTCTCTCCTGTACTCAGTATTCACACTCTGCTCTCTCTCCTGTACTCACCACTCACACTCTGCTCTCTCTTGTACTCAGCACTCACACTCTGCTCTCTCCTGTACTCAGCACTCACACTCTGCTCTCTCTCCTGTACTCGGCACTCACACTCTGCTCTCTCTCCTGTACTCAAAACTTACACTCTGCTCTCTCCTGTACTCAGCCCTCACACTCTGCTCTCTCCTGTACTCAGCACTCACAATCTGCTCTCTCCTGTACTCAGCATTCACACTCTGCTATCTCCTGTACTCAGCACTCACACTCTGCTCTCTCCTGTACTCGACACTCACACTCTGCTCTCTCCTGTACTCAGAATTCACACTCTGCTCTCTCCTGTACTCGGCACTCACACTCTGCTCTCTCCTGTACTCGGCACTCACACTCTGTCTCTCTCCTGTACTCGGCACTCACACTCTGCTCTCTCTCCTGTACTCAGCACTCACACTCTGCTCTCTCTCCTGTACTCGGCACTCACACTCTGCTCTCTCCTGTACTCGGCACTCACACTCTGCTCTCTCTCCTGTACCCAGCACTCACACTCTGCTCTCTCTCCTGTACCCAGCACTCACACTCTGCTCTCTCTCCTGTACTCAGCACTCACACTCTGCTCTCTCTCCTGTACTCAGCACTCACACTCTGCTCTCTCTCCTGTACCCAGCACTCACACTCTGCTCTCTCTCCTGTACTCAGCACTCACACTCTGCTCTCTCCTGTACTCAACACTCACAATCTGCTCTCTCCTGTACTCAGCACTCACACTCTGCTCTCTACTGTACTCAGCACTCACACTCTGCTCTCTCCTGTACTCGGCACTCACACTCTGCTCTCTCCTGTACTCAACACTCACACTCTGCTCTCTCCTGTACTCAGCACTCACACTCTGCTCTCTCCTGTACTCGGCACTCACACTCTGCTCTCTACTGTACTCAGCACTCACACTCTGCTCTCTCCTGTACTCGGCACTCACACTCTGCTCTCTCCTGTACTCAACACTCACACTCTGCTCTCTCCTGTACTCAGCACTCACACTCTGCTCTCTCCTGTACTCAGCACTCACACTCTGCTCTCTCTCCTGTACTCAGCACTCACACTCTGCTCTCTCCTGTACTTAACACTCACACTCTGCTCTCTCCTGTACTCAGCACTCACACTCTGCTCTCTCCTGTACTCAGCACTCACACTCTGCTCTCTCCTGTACTCAGCACTCACACTCTGCTCTCTCTCCTGTACTCAGCACTCACACTCTGCTCTCTCCTTTACTTAACACTCACACTCTGCTCTCTCCTGTACTCAGCACTCACACTCTGCTCTCTCCTGTACTCAGCACTCGCACTCTGCTCTCTCCTGTACTCGGCACTCACACTCTGCTCTCTCCTGTACTCGGCACTCACACTCTGCTCTCTCTCCTGTACTCAGCACTCACACTCTGCTCTCTCTCCTGTACTCAGCACTCACAATCTGCTCTCTCCTGTACTCAGCACTCACACTCTGCTCTCTCTCCTGTACTCAGCACTCACAATCTGCTATCTCCTGTACTCAGCACTCACAATCTGCTCTCTCCTGTACTCGGCACTCACATTCTGCTTTCTCTACTAGATGAGTGATGATCTTTCGAGGACTGAGACTCCCAGTACAGCCACTGTTCGCACTCAGCTCCAAAATCTGAAGGACCAATGGCAGCTGCTGAAGCATACAGCGACCAATCACAGCAAGGAAGTGGGTGGAACTAAAGCACTGCAAGAGTTTAATAAGAAGGCGGATGAGCTGGAGATGTGGATGAGGGAGAAGGTGAGACCTGCCAGGGGCCACAAACATGGGATTGTTATCCCATCGCCCCACACACCATATTCCAACCCCTCATCCCAATCTATTCCATACTCCTCACCCCACATACCCTATCCCATCTCCCACACCCTACTGTATTCCATACCCCTCACCGCACACATGTTTTCCCATCCCCCTCTCCCATCTACATTCCATTCTCTTTACCCCACATACCCTATGCTGTATCTCTTACTCTAGGCACCCCATTCTATTCTATTCATTTCCTTCTCCCCTCATGCCCTGTTCCTGCCCCCTCATCCTAAGAAGTCAGGTATGCAGCATTAAAATATTTCTGCTGCAGTTCAGTTATCTATTGTGGCATACATTTGGGGGGAAATTTGTCCTCTATATGCAATTCATTGAGGATTTATCGCTTAACTTACACATGCCATCTCCAGAATATTGTGCCTGAGCGTTTTTTGTTCCTCCAGGAGGAGATCCCACCACTCAGCTTGCTGCTGGATGACAACCTGGACAAAGTGCAGTTGAGCCGCCGGATCTTGGACCTGAAGCAGGTGCGCAGTGACAGAAGGTGGGGTGGGGCCTGTACATTTGCATTCTAAGCATTTTCAAAGCTGTTTTCTCCCAAAACAAAACAACCGAGGACAAAGACGAATCACTAAAATTTCCTATGGTGTCTACCGCTGATCTTTTCCCCATTGACTTACAATACCTTGTATGTGTCTCTATAAAGTCAGCCATCTTGGTAGAGGAGCAAGACTTTGCTTCTTCATATTAGCGCTGCCCTCCTAATATATGGTAATCTGGTGACTGGTAGGGTAATGATGCAGAAAATGTAGGATAGATGGTGGAAGCACAGATCCACAGAATGGATAAGGCAAAAGCAGAGAGCTTCTTGCACTGCAGGTCCTCAGGTACAGCTTCCTCTCCAGCAAGGAGAACAGTGAGCAGCAGAATAATAGCATCACCAAATCTCACTCCAAATCTGCTGGGACAAGCAGTATCGATGGTCTCACACTGTATATACACAGCTATGATGCTTTAGGCTCAGGAGTGCTTAGGCACAGGAAGTTCACTGCTATTTTTCAGGGAGAATTTTTAAAAAAATGTATATTTTTCATCTTTCACATGATCGGCCCGCTTGGATCCTCCTGTCCGTTTTTTCAGGCGGATCTGAGTGGGTCACCCATTGACTTGTATGGGCAGGCGGATGTCAGTGGAGATGTGTCTGCTGATACCCGCCTGCCACCCGATCCAAAAGGATCTGCTCAAAACAGACGGATGGCGATACCTTCGCCATCCATCTAGCGGATCGGATAAAAATTGGCCTGCTATCTATTTTCGTCCGATCTTCCCATAGAGGATAGCGGGACTCTGACAGGTCCGCCCCTGCACAGTGAGTGGAGAAGGACCTGTCATCCGCTCAGCGGGGATCAACGGAGCGATCTCCCGCTGAGCTAGCAGGGTCCGCCGAGTGGATCCGCCCCGTGTGAAAGGGGCCTACAGGGTTTTAAAGCCCAAGCTACAGAAGTAGGACACTAGGCAGAAAGAAGACTTGGCACCTCCTATGGCCAGTCCTCTCTGGGCATAAAACCCCTTTTCTACTACAAGCCTCCAGTCATTCTACCTAGTGTCTTCAGGAGTATGGACGATGTTTGCCCAGTCCTGGATCTCAGCCTTCATGCGGGTCCACAAGTTCAAGATGGAATCAATTCGTTGGAACCCCTTGGTGCGGTGCGTTGGAGTGTTGGCATGTTGCCCTGGGTTCTTTCTCCATTAGTTGGTTTGCCCACCCCTCGTCGTGGCACTACTTGGGGAAACCCCTGTTTGGTCATTTATTATGGATTAAGAAGAGAGGCTGTGTCCATCAGTAAACTCAGAGAAATGGATTTTATGGTGAGTTACAATTTTCTTTTTTATGAATTTAGGTCCCCTGATAACACTCACCATATAACATTAAAAATGTGTTTGCGCCAAAGTATAGCCCAGAAAAGAGAATTTTTATTCTGACTCACTCGTCAACAGTTTTCAGTGCTTTGTAGTCGATATTTGGCCCTCTGGCAAAGGCCTGGCCTTTCCTACAACTGAGGACCCTGGACCACCTCCATAGACCTTTACTTAGTATCATCCAGAGCTGTTCTCCACAATGATAGGATCCATATAATATAACCATTTCGAACTAAGGAAGACACTCGATTGAGCATTAAGAACATTTTCAACATTATAGAACAAGTTCAGATGAATGGGACCAACCCCTACAAGTGTTATAGATTTATTATCCCCTCGTGTACACTGTGTAGGATAATCCCAAGCAGCAGGTTTTTCATATTCTGTCTCTTTATCTTTCAGGAGCAACTGTATTACAGCAACTTGCAGGAGAACATCAACAGTCTGGCCCAGAAGCTGGAGAAACTTGGCCGGGCAGAGAGCCGCGGCACATCCAACCGGAGGAAGCACCTTAACAGAATGTGAGCAGTGGGGCTATAAGGAGGTGACAGGGTCAGGGCAGGCGGAGGAGCCCACCAAGGCTGACAAATAGGGGGATCTCTCATACAAATGCCTGTTTTGTGCAATAGATTTCTTCGATTCAATGTTGACTTCTCATAACTTATTCATAGATCATGCATGGCAGACACTGGAAGGTAGGTCTTGTACAAAAACCCACCAATAAAATGTAAGCTCAGTACAGTCCAGAAAAGGAACCATTCAGACCTATAGGTGCTCTGCAGTCAGTGATGTCTAGCCCACCTCCAGCATTGGTTAAAGTTGGAAATCCGCTATGTTTGGCCTTTGCAAGTTCCTGAGTGGATGCCTTCAGATTTTGCTTCCTCCATTCTAAGTTTAAAAAAAAAAATCACAATAACTTGCTATTCTACAAGAATCCCATTTTTTTCTTAACTGATTGCTTGCCCTATGGATGGACAGTGCAGACACTTTTTAATAAAATTAGCGATCTTTATTTGTCTCCCGGCAGGTGGCTGAGGCTCCAGGGCTCTCTGGATGAATATCAGCGGAGTCTACAGCTGGCCCTGGAAGGTGCTTCACTCTGGCAGCAAGCGGACACTGTCCTGAGGGCCATGCAGGAGAAGGTGAGGCTGGGTCTGGGGAGACAATGGTCAGCTGTTTATACACCATATCACTCATTGTTGCCAGGATAGGTAGGTGAGGGTACAGACGGGGCATTGAGGGAGGTACTATACCAAAATCAGAAAGTATCCTCTATACCAGGGATATACAATTAGCGGACCTCCAGCTGTTGCAAAACTACAAGTCCCATCATGCCTCTGCCTCTGGGTGTCATGCTTGTGGCTGTCAGAGTCTTGCTGTGCCTCATGGGACTTGTAGTTCTGCAACAGCTGGAGGTCCACTAATTGTATATCCCTGTTCTATACCAACCTTTCTCCAAGGACTTCCATCAGCGATGCTCTACTTCTCTCCCCCCCCCCCCCCCCCCTCCAGATGACCACTGGCAACAATGTTCTTTTAGCTATTTGTAAGAGGGGTTTCTTCCCAATGACCACAGAGGTAAGGAACATCCTTCCTGGTGACCATCACACTAATGTTCTGTGAACTCTACATATAATAATTATTAACAGAGGTTCTTTGACCTCTGTAAGTTATTTTAAGGGTTCTCCCATGTTAAAAGAGCTGAGAAAGCCTGGTCTGTACTATACCTGAAATCAGAAATCAACATCTATGGTGTACCCGAAATCATCATCTAAAGCCAGCTATATTTTTTCTATGCTCAACATCACTGTAGAAAGATGCAGATATTTATACAAGTTGCTTACTACAGATCGAACTCTGCTTCTCCCCCAGAAGGACGCAGCTGGTGGACACAGAGACCAGGATCTCAGGGATATTGCTGGTCAGATCATGGTATGAAAAGATTCATCATATATCCAGACACCTGCCTCTTCTCTCCTTTTTCTTTTGTCTTCTCTCTCTGTCTTCTCACCTCTGTGTCTTCTGTCCTCTCTTCTCATCTCTGTCCTCTCTTCTCATCTCTGTGTCTTCTGTCCTCTCTTCTCATCTCTGTGTCTTCTGTCCTCTCTTCTCATCTCTGTGTCTTCTGTCCTCTCTTCTCACCTCTGTGTCTTCTGTCCTCTCTTCTCACCTCTGTGTCTTCTGTCCTCTCTTCTCACCTCTGTGTCTTCTGTCCTCTCTTCTCATCTCTGTGTCTTCTGTCCTCTCTTCTCATCTCTGTGTCTTCTGTCCTCTCTTCTCATCTCTGTCCTCTCTTCTCATCTCTGTGTCTTCTGTCCTCTCTTCTCATCTCTATCTTCTGTCCTCTCTTCTCACCTCTGTGTCTTCTGTCCTCTCTTCTCATCTCTGTGTCTTCTGTCCTCTCTTCTCACCTCTATCTTCTGTCCTCTCTTCTCACCTCTGTGTCTTCTGTCCTCTCTTCTCACCTCTGTGTCTTCTGTCCTCTCTTCTCATCTCTGTCCTCTCTTCTCATCTCTGTGTCTTCTGTCCTCTCTTCTCATCTCTATCTTCTGTCCTCTCTTCTCACCTCTGTGTCTTCTGTCCTCTCTTCTCATCTCTGTGTCTTCTGTCCTCTCTTCTCACCTCTATCTTCTGTCCTCTCTTCTCACCTCTGTGTCTTCTGTCCTCTCTTCTCACCTCTGTGTCTTCTGTCCTCTCTTCTCATCTCTGTCCTCTCTTCTCATCTCTGTGTCTTCTGTCCTCTCTTCTCATCTCTGTGTCTTCTGTCCTCTCTTCTCATCTCTGTCCTCTCTTCTCATCTCTGTGTCTTCTGTCCTCTCTTCTCATCTCTGTGTCTTCTGTCCTCTCTTCTCACCTCTGTGTCTTCTGTCCTCTCTTCTCACCTCTGTGTCTTCTGTCCTCTCTTCTCACCTCTGTGTCTTCTGTCCTCTCTTCTCATCTCTGTGTCTTCTGTCCTCTCTTCTCACCTCTGTGTCTTCTGTCCTCTCTTCTCACCTCTGTGTCTTCTGTCCTCTCTTCTCATCTCTGTGTCTTCTGTCCTCTCTTCTCACCTCTGTGTCTTCTGTCCTCTCTTCTCATCTCTGTGTCTTCTGTCCTCTCTTCTCATCTCTATCTTCTGTCCTCTCTTCTCACCTCTGTGTCTTCTGTCCTCTCTTCTCACCTCTGTGTCTTCTGTCCTCTCTTCTCACCTCTGTGTCTTCTGTCCTCTCTTCTCACCTCTGTGTCTTCTGTCCTCTCTTCTCACCTCTGTGTCTTCTGTCCTCTCTTCTCACCTCTGTGTCTTCTGTCCTCTCTTCTCATCTCTGTGTCTTCTGTCCTCTCTTCTCACCTCTGTGTCTTCTGTCCTCTCTTCTCATCTCTGTGTCTTCTGTCCTCTCTTCTCATCTCTGTGTCTTCTGTCCTCTCTTCTCACCTCTGTGTCTTCTGTCCTCTCTTCTCACCTCTGTGTCTTCTGTCCTCTCTTCTCACCTCTGTGTCTTCTGTTCTCTCTTCTCACCTCTGTGTCTTCTGTCCTCTCTTCTCACCTCTGTGTCTTCTGTTCTCTCTTCTCACCTCTGTGTCATCTGTCCTCTCTTCTCATCTCTGTCCTCTCTTCTCATCTCTGTGCCTTCTGTCCTCTCTTCTCACCTCTGTGTCTTCTGTCCTCTCTTCTCATCTCTGTGTCTTCTGTCCTCTCTTCTCACCTCTATCTTCTGTCCTCTCTTCTCACCTCTGTGTCTTCTGTCCTCTCTTCTCACCTCTGTGTCTTCTGTCCTCTCTTCTCACCTCTGTGTCTTCTGTCCTCTCTTCTCACCTCTGTGTCTTCTGTCCTCTCTTCTCATCTCTGTGTCTTCTGTCCTCTCTTCTCACCTCTGTGTCTTCTGTCCTCTCTTCTCACCTCTGTGTCTTCTGTCCTCTCTTCTCACCTCTGTGTCTTCTGTCCTCTCTTCTCATCTCTGTGTCTTCTGTCCTCTCTTCTCATCTCTGTGTCTTCTGTCCTCTCTTCTCATCTCTGTGTCTTCTGTCCTCTCTTCTCATCTCTGTGTCTTCTGTCCTCTCTTCTCATCTCTGTGTCTTCTGTCCTCTCTTCTCATCTCTGTGTCTTCTGTCCTCTCTTCTCATCTCTGTGTCTTCTGTCCTCTCTTCTCATCTCTGTGTCTTCTGTCCTCTCTTCTCACCTCTGTGTCTTCTGTCCTCTCTTCTCATCTCTGTGTCTTCTGTCCTCTCTTCTCACCTCTATCTTCTGTCCTCTCTTCTCACCTCTGTGTCTTCTGTCCTCTCTTCTCACCTCTGTGTCTTCTGTCCTCTCTTCTCACCTCTGTGTCTTCTGTCCTCTCTTCTCACCTCTGTGTCTTCTGTCCTCTCTTCTCATCTCTGTCCTCTCTTTTCATCTCTGTGTCTTCTATCCTCTCTCCTCATCTCTGTGTCTTCTGTCCTCTCTTCTCACCTCTATCTTCTGTCCTCTCTTCTCACCTCTGTGTCTTCTGTCCTCTCTTCTCACCTCTGTGTCTTCTGCCCTCTCTTCTCATCTCTGTCCTCTCTTTTCATCTCTGTGTCTTCTATCCTCTCTTCTCATCTCTGTGTCTTCTGTCCTCTCTTCTCACCTCTATCTTCTGTCCTCTCTTCTCACCTCTGTGTCTTCTGTCCTCTCTTCTCATCTCTGTGTCTTCTGTCCTCTCTTCTCACCTCTATCTTCTGTCCTCTCTTCTCACCTCTGTGTCTTCTGTCCTCTCTTCTCACCTCTATCTTCTGTCCTCTCTTCTCACCTCTGTGTCTTCTGTCCTCTCTTCTCACCTCTGTGTCTTCTGTCCTCTCTTCTCATCTCTGTGCCTTCTGTCCTCTCTTCTCACCTCTATCTTCTGTCCTCTCTTCTCACCTCTGTGTCTTCTGTCCTCTCTTCTCACCTCTGTGTCTTCTGTCCTCTCTTCTCATCTCTGTGCCTTCTGTCCTCTCTTCTCATCTCTGTGTCTTCTGTCCTCTCTTCACACCTCTGTGTCTTCTATCCTCTCTTCTCATCTCTGTGTCTTCTGTCCTCTCTTTTCATCTCTGTGTCTTCTGTCCTCTCTTCTCATCTCTGTGTCTTCTGTCCTCTCTTCTCATCTCTGTGTCTTCTGTCCTCTCTTCTCACCTCTGTGTCTTCTGTCCTCTCTTCTCACCTCTGTGTCTTCTGTCCTCTCTTCTCATCTCTGTGTCTTCTGTCCTCTCTTCTCATCTCTATCTTCTGTCCTCTCTTCTCACCTCTGTGTCTTCTGTCCTCTCTTCTCACCTCTGTGTCTTCTGTCCTCTCTTCTCACCTCTGTGTCTTCTGTCCTCTCTTCTCATCTCTGTGTCTTCTGTCCTCTCTTCTCATCTCTGTGTCTTCTGTCCTCTCTTCTCATCTCTGTGTCTTCTGTCCTCTCTTCTCATCTCTGTGTCTTCTGTCCTCTCTTCTCATCTCTGTGTCTTCTGTCCTCTCTTCTCATCTCTGTGTCTTCTGTCCTCTCTTCTCATCTCTGTGTCTTCTGTCCTCTCTTCTCACCTCTGTGTCTTCTGTCCTCTCTTCTCATCTCTGTGTCTTCTGTCCTCTCTTCTCACCTCTATCTTCTGTCCTCTCTTCTCACCTCTGTGTCTTCTGTCCTCTCTTCTCACCTCTGTGTCTTCTGTCCTCTCTTCTCACCTCTGTGTCTTCTGTCCTCTCTTCTCACCTCTGTGTCTTCTGTCCTCTCTTCTCATCTCTGTGTCTTCTGTCCTCTCTTCTCACCTCTGTGTCTTCTGTCCTCTCTTCTCACCTCTGTGTCTTCTGTCCTCTCTTCTCACCTCTGTGTCTTCTGTCCTCTCTTCTCACCTCTGTGTCTTCTGTCCTCTCTTCTCACCTCTGTGTCTTCTGTCCTCTCTTCTCATCTCTGTGTCTTCTGTCCTCTCTTCTCACCTCTGTGTCTTCTGTCCTCTCTTCTCACCTCTGTGTCTTCTGTCCTCTCTTCTCACCTCTGTGTCTTCTGTTCTCTCTTCTCACCTCTGTGTCTTCTGTCCTCTCTTCTCATCTCTGTCCTCTCTTCTCATCTCTGTGCCTTCTGCCGTCTCTTCTCATCTCTGTGTCTTCTGTCCTCTCTTCTCATCTCTGTGTCTTCTGTCCTCTCTTCTCATCTCTGTGTCTTCTGTCCTCTCTTCTCATCTCTGTGTCTTCTGTCCTCTCTTCTCATCTCTGTGTCTTCTGTCCTCTCTTCTCATCTCTGTGTCTTCTGTCCTCTCTTCTCACCTCTGTGTCTTCTGTCCTCTCTTCTCATCTCTGTGTCTTCTGTCCTCTCTTCTCACCTCTATCTTCTGTCCTCTCTTCTCACCTCTGTGTCTTCTGTCCTCTCTTCTCACCTCTGTGTCTTCTGTCCTCTCTTCTCACCTCTGTGTCTTCTGTCCTCTCTTCTCACCTCTGTGTCTTCTGTCCTCTCTTCTCATCTCTGTGTCTTCTGTCCTCTCTTCTCACCTCTGTGTCTTCTGTCCTCTCTTCTCACCTCTGTGTCTTCTGTCCTCTCTTCTCACCTCTGTGTCTTCTGTCCTCTCTTCTCATCTCTGTGTCTTCTGTCCTCTCTTCTCATCTCTGTGTCTTCTGTCCTCTCTTCTCATCTCTGTGTCTTCTGTCCTCTCTTCTCATCTCTGTGTCTTCTGTCCTCTCTTCTCATCTCTGTGTCTTCTGTCCTCTCTTCTCATCTCTGTGTCTTCTGTCCTCTCTTCTCATCTCTGTGTCTTCTGTCCTCTCTTCTCATCTCTGTGTCTTCTGTCCTCTCTTCTCACCTCTGTGTCTTCTGTCCTCTCTTCTCATCTCTGTGTCTTCTGTCCTCTCTTCTCACCTCTATCTTCTGTCCTCTCTTCTCACCTCTGTGTCTTCTGTCCTCTCTTCTCACCTCTGTGTCTTCTGTCCTCTCTTCTCACCTCTGTGTCTTCTGTCCTCTCTTCTCACCTCTGTGTCTTCTGTCCTCTCTTCTCATCTCTGTCCTCTCTTTTCATCTCTGTGTCTTCTATCCTCTCTTCTCATCTCTGTGTCTTCTGTCCTCTCTTCTCACCTCTATCTTCTGTCCTCTCTTCTCACCTCTGTGTCTTCTGTCCTCTCTTCTCACCTCTGTGTCTTCTGCCCTCTCTTCTCATCTCTGTCCTCTCTTTTCATCTCTGTGTCTTCTATCCTCTCTTCTCATCTCTGTGTCTTCTGTCCTCTCTTCTCACCTCTATCTTCTGTCCTCTCTTCTCACCTCTGTGTCTTCTGTCCTCTCTTCTCATCTCTGTGTCTTCTGTCCTCTCTTCTCACCTCTATCTTCTGTCCTCTCTTCTCACCTCTGTGTCTTCTGTCCTCTCTTCTCACCTCTATCTTCTGTCCTCTCTTCTCACCTCTGTGTCTTCTGTCCTCTCTTCTCACCTCTGTGTCTTCTGTCCTCTCTTCTCATCTCTGTGCCTTCTGTCCTCTCTTCTCATCTCTGTGTCTTCTGTCCTCTCTTCACACCTCTGTGTCTTCTATCCTCTCTTCTCATCTCTGTGTCTTCTGTCCTCTCTTTTCATCTCTGTGTCTTCTATCCTCTCTTCTCATCTCTGTGTCTTCTGTCCTCTCTTCTCATCTCTGTGTCTTCTGTCCTCTCTTCTCACCTCTGTGTCTTCTGTCCTCTCTTCTCATCTCTGTGCCTTCTGTCCTCTCTTCTCATCTCTGTGTCTTCTGTCCTCTCTTCACACCTCTGTGTCTTCTGTCCTCTCTTCTCATCTCTGTGTCTTCTGTCCTCTCTTCACACCTCTGTGTCTTCTATCCTCTCTTCTCATCTCTGTGTCTTCTGTCCTCTCTTTTCATCTCTGTGTCTTCTGTCCTCTCTTCTCATCTCTGTGTCTTCTGTCCTCTCTTCACACCTCTGTGTCTTCTGTCCTCTCTTTTCATCTCTCTGTCTTCTATCCTCTCTTCTCATCTCTGTGCCTTCTGTCCTCTCTTCTCATCTCTGTCCTCTCTTCTCACGTCTGTGTCTTCTGTCCTCTCTTCTCATCTCTGTCCTCTCTTCTCATCTCTGTGTCTTCTGTCCTCTCTTCTCACCTCTGTGTCTTCTGTCCTCTCTTCTCACCTCTGTGTCTTCTGTCCTCTCTTCTCATCTCTGTGCCTTCTGTCCTCTCTTCTCATCTCTGTGTCTTCTGTCCTCTCTTCACACCTCTGTGTCTTCTATCCTCTCTTCTCATCTCTGTGTCTTCTGTCCTCTCTTTTCATCTCTGTGTCTTCTATCCTCTCTTCTCATCTCTGTGTCTTCTGTCCTCTCTTCTCACCTCTGTGTCTTCTGTCCTCTCTTCTCATCTCTGTGCCTTCTGTCCTCTCTTCTCATCTCTGTGTCTTCTGTCCTCTCTTCTCATCTCTGTGTCTTCTGTCCTCTCTTCTCATCTCTGTGTCTTCTGTCCTCTCTTCTCATCTCTGTCCTCTCTTCTCATCTCTGTGTCTTCTGTCCTCTCTTCTCACCTCTGTGTCTTCTGTCCTCTCTTCTCACCTCTGTGTCTTCTGTCCTCTCTTCTCATCTCTGTCCTCTCTTCTAATCTCTGTGTCTTCTGTCCTCTCTTATCATCTCTGTCCTCTCTTCTCATCTCTGTGTCTTCTGTCCTCTCTTCTCACCTCGGTGTCTTCTGTCCTCTCTTCTCACCTCTGTGTCTTCTTTCCTCTCTTCTCACCTCTGTGTCTTCTGTCCTCTCTTCTCACCTCTGTGTCTTCTGTCCTCTCTTCTCATCTCTGTGTCTTCTGTCCTCTCTTCTCACCTCTGTGCCTTTTGTCCTCTGTCTGTACTCTCCTCTGGATCTCCTGTCCTTTGTCTCTCCTCCCCTCCCCTCTTTCTCTGCTGTACTCTGTACCTTTCCTCTTCTCTCCTCTACTCTACCCTTGCCCCTCTCCTCTCCTCTGTCTCTCTTTTCTCCTCCCCTCCTGTCCTTTGATATCCCCTCCCTCTCCTACTCTTTCTTTCCTCTCCTCTCTCTCTACTGTCTTCTGTTTCTTCTCTGTCTTTGCTCTCCAATGTGTTTCGTGTCCTCTATGTCTCCCCTCTTTTTTCCTCTCCCTCTCATTTCCCCTCCTCTCCTCTGCCTCTCCTTTCTCTCTGCTGTCCTCTGTCTCTCCTCTTTTTTCCCCTCCTCTTCTCTGTCTCACCTCTCCTCTTTCTCTTCTGTGTCTCTCCTGTCCTCTGTCTCTCCCCCCTCTCTGGTCATCTGTTTCTCCTCTCCCCTCCCTCCCCAATGTCTTTGCTGTCCTCTGTCTCTCTTTACCATCTTCCTCTGTCTCTGCTGTCCTCTGTGTCTCCTCTTCTCTGTCTTTCCTCTTCCCTTTACTCCTCTGCCTCTGCTGTCCTCTGTCTCTTCTCTTCTCTGTCTCTCCTCTCCCCTCTACACTTTTCCTCTGTCTCTTCTCTACTCTGCTGTTCTCTGTCTTTCCTCTCCTCTTCTCCGATTCTCCCCTTTACACTTCTTCTCTGTCTCTCCTCTTCTCTGTCTCTGCTGTCCTCTGTCTCTCCTTATCTCTGTCTCTCCTCTCCCCTCTACTCTTTTCCTCTGTCTCTCTTCTCTTCTCCTCTGTAACTCCTCTACTCTGCCTCTGCTACCTCTCCTTTCTAACTCTTTTCCTCTGTCTCTCCTCTACTCTGCCTCTGCTGTCCTCTGTCTCTCCTCTCCTCTGCCTCTCCCCTTTACTCTTCTTATCTGTCTCTCCTCTCCTCTGTCTCTCCTCTTCTATGTCACTCCTCTCCTATGTCTCTGCCGTCCTCTGTCTCTCCTCTTCTCTGTCTCAACCCTTTACTCGTCTTCTCTGTCTCTCCTCTTCTCTGTCTCGTCCCTTTATTCTTCTTCTCTGTCTCTGCTCTCCTCTGTCTCTCCTCCTCTCTGTCTCTGCCATCCTCTGTCTCTCCTCTTCTCTGTCTCACCCCTTTACTCTTCTTTGTCTCTGTCGTCCTCTGTCTCTCCTCTTCTCTGTCTCGCCCCTTTACTCTTCTTTGTCTCTGCCGTCCTCTGTCTCTCCTCTTCTCTGTCTCGCCCCTTTACTCTTCTTAGTCTCTGCCATCATCTGTCTCTCTTCTTCTCTGTCTAACCCCTTTACTCTTCTTCTCTGTCTTTGCTCACCTCTGTCTCTCCTCTCCTCTGTCTCTGCTGTCCTCTGTCTCTCCTCTCCTCTGCCTCTCCCCTTTACTCTTCTTCTCTGTCTCTCCTCTCCTCTGTCTTTCCTCTTCTATGTCACTCCTCTCCTATGTCTCTGTCGTCCTCTGTCTCTCCTCTTCTCTGTCTCGACCCTTTACTCTTCTTCTCTGTCTCTCCTCTCCTCTGTCTCGCCCCCTATATTCTTCTTCTCTGTCTCTCCTCTCCTCTGTCTCGCCCCTTTACTCTTCTTCTTTGTCTCTGCTCTCCTCTGTCTCTCCTCCTCTCTGTCTCTGCCGTCCTCTGTCTCTCCTCTTCTCTGTCTCGCCCCTTTACTCTTCTTTGTCTCTGCCGTCCTCTGTCTCTCCTCTTCTCTGTCTCACCCCTTTACTCTTCTTTGTCTCTGTCGTCCTCTGTCTCTCCTCTTCTCTGTCTCGCCCCTTTACTCTTCTTTGTCTCTGCCGTCCTCTGTCTCTCCTCTTCTCTGTCTCGCCCCTTTACTCTTCTTTGTCTCTGCCATCATCTGTCTCTCTTCTTCTCTGTCTAACCCCTTTACTCTTCTTCTCTGTCTTTGCTCACCTCTGTCTCTCCTCTCCTCTGTCTCTGCTGTCCTCTGTCTCTCCTCTCCTCTGCCTCTCCCCTTTACTCTTCTTCTCTGTCTCTCCTCTCCTCTGTCTTTCCTCTTCTATGTCACTCCTCTCCTATGTCTCTGTCGTCCTCTGTCTCTCCTCTTCTCTGTCTCGACCCTTTACTCTTCTTCTCTGTCTCTCCTCTCCTCTGTCTCGCCCCCTATATTCTTCTTCTCTGTCTCTCCTCTCCTCTGTCTCGCCCCTTTACTCTTCTTCTTTGTCTCTGCTCTCCTCTGTCTCTCCTCCTCTCTGTCTCTGCCATCCTCTGTCTCTCCTCTTCTCTGTCTAACCCCTTTTCTCTTCTTCTCTGTCTCTGCTCTGTCTCGCCCCTTTACTCTTCTTCTCTGTCTCTGCTCTCCTCTGTCTCGCCCATTTACTCTTCTTCTCTGTCTCTGCTCTCCTCTGTCTCTGCTCTTCTCTGTCTCTGCTCTCCTCTGTCTCGCCCCTTTACTCTTCTTCTCTATCTCTCCTCTTCTCTGTCTCTCCTCTCCTCTGTCGTCCTCGGTCTCTCCTGTCCTCTGTCCCTGCTGCCCTTTGTATTTACTGTCCTCGGTCTCTTCTGCCCTTTCCCTCTTCCCATTTGTGTCTCTTATGATCTCTTCTCACCCATCTCTCTCTCACCATTTGTCCTGCAGATGTTGGATGTCTCGGTGTCTCAGGTCTCCAGTCTGCACCCTGTTTTGGCCTCCAGAGCTTTGCACAGACAGCGGCAGGTGAAGGAGATTTGGTCCCGGCTCCAGCAGACGGTCCGGTATGGAGTCTTCTCCCTCTTCTGCCATCCTTTCTTTTTTAAAGTTGAACCTTAATTAGGTTTAATCACAGAATCCCGGGGTGGGATCATCCATAACATCTATCATAGAGTTGTGCTGTAGATCCCACATGTGATTTATTATTACTTATCACTGCTTATCTAAATTTTAGCATTCATCATAATCAAAAAATAATCTCCTTCCATTTGGGTGAGGATGAGAATTGTTTGAAAGTCACCAGCAATACAGGCCCGGGGCATTTTGTATGATCATGCACCTTAATTACATTAGTTTTAGTGATTGAAAGAATGAAACATTTAGATCCTTTCTATGTACAGCCCCCTGCTGGCCCCTCCCACCAGCCATGATCTGCCTGCATTGCATAGAAAAGCACAGAAACCCAATGATGACATCACTGCGTCTAAAATAAGGTATGTTGCGCTGGCTCCTGATGAGCAGGCGCTATTGTTTTTGTAAAATTCAGCTGCCTGAAGCCACAGTTGGGCTTTGGGATTATTTCTCTAAATTTCTGGTTTCAGTACCAGTTCAGCTGGGTTGCACTGGGTTCTCCTTGACCGTAGGTGTCGCTATCACCACTGGCAAGGGTAGAAACGCAGTCTAGCTGGATGCATTGAATGCCACTTATCTCTCGGAACCAGCCCAGTTGGAGTTTTCTCCTGCTGTGCATTCTGGGGGGTGGTATTTAAGGTACCGACGCCATGTTGGCGGGAAGGTATTTTCTGACTCTTTGGTTCTGGTGGTCCTCCTGACCCAGCCCCATGGCCCTCCAGGCCTGGGGTGCGGAACTATGCATGCTGCGTCTCGGGGCTGGCTGGCCCGAGGCGACGCAACTGAAGGGATGGGCCCGATTGAATTTCGGATCCTATCAATCCAAGGATGGTCTGGTACTGTCTCATCTGAAGGGAGAGGCCCAGCAACTGAAGAACCCCAGGGGAGGACTCTTTCAGGATAAGACCGTGCGCAAGGCTGGCTTCTCTGGAGGAGCCTGGAGGCTTAGTTGAAGGATGCAGCTTTGATCAACAATCATACGGTATCGCCGGATCGGCTGAGGAAACTGGTACCGTATGTCAGTTCTTTAAATTTATCCACATCCTTCAGTAACATTCAAGTGTATCTCACAAGTCTTTGGCAGAGACTTTACCGAGCACCCCACTGGCTGCTAGGCCTAGTGAGAGAGGTCTATCCGGGGGTTGTTGAATCCAGTGTGGGAACCGCTTTATTCTCTGGATTCTCTTAATATCTTCACCCTGCAATTTAAGTGCCTGAACTCACCCCTAACCGTCCGTCACCCCTAACCCTCTACCCTCCGTTAAGAGACTGTGTTTTTCTAAATAAATAACCCAAAAGAGGATTCAGTGTCAGTTTCAACATTCTTTGGGCCATTTACCACGGGATCCCCAAGACGGAGAAGCAAGCAGGTGAGGTAACGGTAAGCCCAAATAAAACCAGCAGCTCCTTCGGGGGTCAGTGCTACAGGTATATAATAAAAACAGAAAGGTTTAATTTAAAATGTTTATATAGTATGTTGATAAAGGGAAAGGAGGGCCTGAAACTGTGAAATGCAAGGAATATCTATTTTTTTTTGGTTCATTTGTATCCAATAGGAGACGTCCTTGTACAAGGTAGTTGTTAATAGATGTAAAGTAGATTGTCCAATCAGATTGCTGGCTTATATAGCTGAATAGGTCCGAACATGAAACCCAGACTTCATAATATAATTTGTAAAAGCAGCCAGAATTGTGTAGGGAAGTCAACCAGAGTTTCGTGCCATCCGTGGGTTCCTCCAGAGATTGCCAGGGGTTCCTTGGGCTCTGACTTAATAACCTCCCATCTGATGGTGCCTGCATTGTTCTGGGTCCAACACCACTCAGCATAGCCAACAGCATAGCACTAATTATATTTTCGGCTGTTTGTAACTATGGCATTCTAACCACCACTATAAGTGGTGGCATTCTTTCCACTGACTCTGACTCATAAAATATAAAAATGCAGTCCTCATACTGGAGGCATTTAAGAGGGTCTTCGTGGTTGGCTGGTGTTGGTGCCAAAGCACAAGTCCCTACCCACGCTGCAGCCCCGCCAGTACACTGTCCTTCCTGCTGAGGCCACACCCTCCACCATCTTGTGCCCTGCTCCTTGCCAAAGGCCTCGACACGACATTCACAGCCATAGACCTTTATATTCCAAAGAAGGAATGTCCACACCACAAATAGACTTACTGCAGTTTACTGGTGGTGTTCAGTAAACAGCATTACAGTCACATTACTAGGACATACATTTCGGGGTCACTTGACATACACGGTTAATCACATATAGTGGGCGGTCTGCAGTAGTCACAGGTGAAAGCACATGCAGCGCTTAGCAGCCATCTCCCTACAGCCTCTTGACACTCTGCCCAGGGTCATCAGTACTCAAAGGACTGTATTCTCTGTAGACATCTCCTAGCTGGGTAGATCTATCCTGGGAACGCTCCAGGCAAGCAGCCTCATGCAGTGATCTCCAACATGGCCTAAAAGGCCTTTTGCAATCCATCCTAGCCCCCACCTCCTTAAAGAGGAGCTCCTCATTAAGCCTTGTGGCTTTAGAGCCTGTTTCCTACAGCGCATGTGTGAGTCATGCTGTGCCTTGCGAATGGTCCTATAGTCTTCTAGGACCTGTGATGTGTCCCAGAAGACTGCGGGGGAAGGAGGGGGTGGCAAACTTTGGCTCAGGTCGCCGTGGCGATCTGAGCCGCAGGTAGGAGTGGGTGCATGTCAAAACCAGGTACCTGCTCCCCCCCAAAAAAGTGCCAAATGTGGCAGTGGAGGGTGCAAACAAGCGGAGCTCCCCGTTTTGGATGGAGCTTTGCCTTAGGGGCAGAATGTCTACAGCCAGCTCCTCCTGCATGCAGGTCCACTCCACCCGGCCACCTGCCCTGTCCAGGGCCTATATGTACTGGTTACATGCTGGCACATGTTGAATGTTTACAAATCTCTCAACTGTCCTTGATTTCGAGGCATTGTTCCTGATTTGGAGCAATGTCCCTCTTTCCCTCATTCCTCTTCATGTGTCCCTCATTTTGGTCTATGTATATAAAAGTGTCCCGGTGCTAAACCTTTCATCCAATTTCTAAATTGCTGCATTTGTAAATTCCAAAAGCCAATATACAGGAATAGTAGTGGTAAAAAAGCACGTGTGGGTTTACCCAATCTTGTTTTTTTTGTACAATTTTCCTTTAATGGGGTGTGGTAGGGTGTGTGTCCTATCCCTGCATACTTTTGCCGACAGGTGTCCCTCATTACCATCTCAAAAAGTTGGGAGGTATGTGTTTAGCTCCCATGCCCTGAGGCTGGCTGTGTCCCCTCCCCACTTAGCTTATACGTGGGTGCTAACTCCCCTGACATCATTGAGGGAAGGTTCTACCAAAAAGGGGCCTAACACCTAGTGTCATTTCCTGCTGTAGTAGACACTATTTAGGTACAGAGCCAACTAGTGGCAAAGTGGCTAAACGCACCTGCCTACCGGCACCTAGGTAAACAGACTGAGGAAGCCTGGAGTCAAGGATGGGGGAAGAAAACTATAAGTGAAGGTATCAGGTATTGCATTTGCAAGAAAAGAAGCCAAAAAGCATTGCCTCTTCTGCCTAAATCGGTAATTGTTGTAGAGTTGTTCTTTTAAGTGTTTCATGTCAAATGTTCAGCAGATGACACAAAGTAAGTGTTTGGCCGAGATACTCCTCCGTCTGAAATTCCCACAATCTCTATAATTAGACATTAATAGCTAACACAAAGTCACTTTTGGTCCCTTAGGACAGGAAAGTCCTCGAGAGGCACCGCATTCACCAGAGAACTGGGTAACTCAATGACCCCCGACATACGGGAGCAGAGCAGCGTGGGAAAGCAGCAGCAAAGCATCCTGGGAAGCCAGACCATTGTGTCTCAGGTCAGTGTTCGGTGCTGGGAGAGAGCCAACAGGACACAAATGGTCCTCAGAGAGTTCTCAGAACTTCCTGAGTCTTAATATAAAACTTGACATCATCTTCTGTGACTCCAATAACTGTATTTATCTTCCCAGAAGGAGCCGAACACCGGGGACTGCAAAGTACAGATCCCGCTACGCCCAACGCCACAAACTGGACCCAGCAGGTAAACAAAATTCCAACCATTGTGTGCTCATACCTTCCCTCCCCTGGATTCACAAATCCTATTCATGTTCATATTCTCTTCTTGTGTATTAGATGTGGACAATAACAAACATACATGGTGATACTTTATTACTGGAGTGATCCGCACTACAACATTCAATTACATAGTTAGTAAGGTTGAATAAAGACACCAGTCCATCCAGTTCAACCTGAGGCCCTACCCTCAAGGAGCCCACAATCCAAGGTCCCCATTCATATACTAGGGCCAATTTTGGACAGAAGCCAATTAACCTACCTGCATGTCTTTGGATTGTGGGAGGAAACCGGAGTACCCGGAGGAAACCCACACAGGCACAGGGAGAACATGCAAACTCCAGGCAGGTAGTGTTGTGGTTGGGAAACCAGCGACCCTTCTTACTGCTAGGCGAGAGTGCTAACCACTACACCACTGTGCTGCCCTAATTCTGAACTGATGATACATACATGTCGTCATTATTATTATTATTATTACATATCCACTTGCCGACCAGCGCACGACGATGTACGTCAACAGAATGGCACGGGCAGGCAAATGGGTGTACATGTACGTCCCTTTAAATTTGCCGCCCTGCCATCGGCAGCGCGCCGCCGCCGGTGCGCTCCCGCACTGGTCGGGACCTCCGTGAGTCCGGTCGCGGGACCCGCAGACTCGATCGCGGCGGGCATCCCCGCGATCGTCTCACGGAGCGGCCAAATGAAGAAATGCCGTTGTAAACAGCATTTCTCCATTCTGCCTAGCAACTAGTGACGCTGATCTCTGCTCCATGTGATTGGAGCAGAGATCAGTGTTCACTAAATGAAAGCCCAACCCCCCCACAGTTAGTAACACACCCCTAGGAACACTTAACCCCTACACTGCCATCCACTGGTTAACCCCTTCACTGCCAGTGTCATTTACACAGGAATCACTGCATTTATATAGCACTGATTACTGTATAAATGACAATGGTCCTAAAAATGTGTCAAAAATGTCCGATGGGTCCCCCACAATGTCGCAGTCACAATAAAAATCGCTGATCGCCGCCATTACTAGTAAAAAAAAAAAAAATAATAAAAAATTATTAATAAAAATGCTATAAAACTATCCCTATTTTGTAAACGCTATAACTTTTGCGCAAACCAATCAATAATCGCTTATTGCGATTTTTTTTTACCAAAAATATGTAGAAGAATACGTATCGGCCTAAACTGAGGGAAAAAATGTTTTTTTTATATATTTTTGGGGGATATTTATTATTACAAAAAGTAAAAAATAATGCGTTTTTTTCAAAATTGTCGCTCTATTTTTGTTTATAGCGCAAAAAATAAAAACCGCAGGGGTGATCAAATACCACCAAAAGAAAGCTCTATTTGTGGGAAAAAAAGGACGTCAATTTTGTTTGGGAGCCACGTCGCACGACCGCGCAATTGTCAGTTAAAGCGATGCAGTGCCGAATCGCAAAAAGTGGTCTGGTCTTTGACCAGCAAATTGGTCCGGTCTGAAAGTGGATATACTGTATGCTATACATATTATTATTGTAATTTCTTCCATCAGACCAAGAAACTGGAGGTTATTAGTTGAAGGGTATTGAGGAAAGAATAGGTGCGAGGAACCAGGTTCTGAATAGGCAGAAACATGGATCTTTTTTTAGGCTGTATCTGGTCTACAAACCAGAGGCTGTGGATGGACAGTTGGATAAATAGTTCTATATATAGGATGTATCTGGTCTATAAAACAGATGTTCTCAATGGATAGTTAGATAAATGGTTCTATATTTAGGATGTATCTAGTCTATAAACCAGAGGCTCTGGATGGACAGTTTGATAAATGGCTTTATATTTAGGATGTATCTGTCTATAAAACAGAACCTCTGGATGTTAGACATGTGCATTTGTTTTCGTCCGAATGCATTTTTGTCCGAATTTCAGGTATTTTCGTTATCGTTTTGACAAACGATAACGAAAGCACAGAGTCCGAAAAACCAAAGATCCGACATAAATAAATGCTTTATTTTCATTTTCGTTTTGACACAGTTCAATATAGATAGGAGATTTGACATGACTCTAAGGCCGCGTACACACGCGCGGACTGTTCGCCCAACCTTGTTCGTCAAACAGTTTGACAAACAGTCCGCTCAAAATTTGCATGAACAGACTTGACCACACACGATGAACGAACAGTCCGCTGAAACCGTGCGCTAGGACGTGAACGGCACGTACGACGGGACTAGAAAAACGAAGTCCTATACACTGCAATGCAACCTTCGGCGTGTAAATCCTTTCTGAGCATGCGCGGAACTTAGTTTGACGAACAAGCCTACACACAAGCGGACTGTCCGCTCAAACCAAGTTTCAGCGGACAGTTTTACGGGATTTCCGAAAAACTTTGTTCGTCAGACTGTCCGCTGAAACTGTCCGCTGAAAGCCCACACACAAGCGGACTGTCCGCTGAAACACTGTTCAGCGGACAAAGTTGAGCGAACAGTCCGCCCGTGTGTACGCGGCCTAAGGGTCCATTCACACAGGGGCAACTCAGATCCGACTTCAAGTCGCCCCAAATTGCCTCAGGTCGCACAACATGTAGAAATCAATGTAAGTGAATGAGAGCCGTCTTATTGCACACTACTGAAGTCGCTCCGACTTCAGAGAAGGTTCCTGTACTACTTCAATCCGAGTTGTAGGCGACTGGTACCCATTGATTTCAATGGAGGTCGCCTCCAAGTCGGATCTCCGTCTATAAGAGGCGACTCTCACAGAATTATCAGCTCTCAAAAGGGAACTCCATGCTAAATTTATTAAAAAAATTTGGCGTGGGTTTCCGCCTCCAAGAGCATACCAGGCCCTTGGGTCTGGTATGGATTTTAAGGGGAACCCCCTATGTTGAAAAAACTGCGTGGGGGTTCCCCCCCAGATCCATACCAGACCCTTATCCGAGCACGCTACCTGGCCGGCATGGAAAAGGGGTGGGGACGAGCGAGCGCCCCCTCCCCCCCTCCTGAGCCGTACCAGGCCACGTGCCCTCAACATGGAGGGTGCCTTGGGAAAGGGGACTGTGACATCATAATGGGCGGGGACATCATCCGGTGATGTCCCTATATAAGTCTCCGCACGGCGCATCTCTGTCATTGTGACTGGAGACAGAGATGAGGCAACATCTCCAGAAGAGAAGAACAGAAGACGGCGACAGCGGCAGCGGCGACAGAAGACCGGGCCACCGCTTGTAAAAGAGCTAGAAGAAGGCGTGGTGGCCCGGCAAGAAGAACCGAAGAGGGGGACAAGACCCCCGAAGTCGGAAGAAGAGGGCGGTGGCGAAGAAGAAAGCCGGGCTCCTCCGCTAGTAAAAGAGCTAGCAGAAGATAGCGGATGAGTCCGGCGAGAAGACCCCCGAAGACGGAAGAAGACCCCCGGAGCTGTGCAATAAACTATTTTAACCCTTGTGTGTTGTGTTTTTACATTTTTTTCCACAGGTGAATGGGTAGGGGTACATTGTACCCCATACTCATTCACATAGGGTGGGGGGCCGGGATCCGGGGGCCCCCTTATTAAAGGGGGCTCCCGGATTCCGATAAGCCCCCCGCCCGCAGACCCCGACAACCAACGGCCAGGGTTGTCGGGAAGAGGCCCTTGTCCTTATCAACATGGGGACCCCCATGTTGAGGGCACACGGCCTGGTACGGCTCAGGAGGGGGCGCTCGCTCGTCCCCACCCCCTTTCCTGGCCGGCCGGGTAGCCTGCTCGGATAAGGGTCTGGTATGGATCTGGGGGGGACCCCCACGCCATTTTTTCGGCCTAGGGGGGTTCCCCTTAAAATCCATACCAGACCTAAGGGCCTGGTATGCTCTCGGAGGGGGAACCCATGCCATTTTTTTTTTTTTATTTGGCGTGGAGTTCCCCCTTGAGAGCTCATTCTCTGATTGGCCGCGGCAAAAGTCGCCTGGCCTGGGGCGACTTAAAGTCGTGTTGTAAGTCGCCCCAAGTCATGTTCAAGTCGTGTCCAAGTTGCCTCCAAAAGTCCTGTTGAAAGTCGTGTTGCCCCTGTGTGAACCGACCCTTACAATAACAATCTGTGTTTATTGAACTTGTATCATAACAATCCATTCATTCACACAGAGGCAACACGACTTCCAGCACGACTTTGGGAGGCAACTTGGACAAGACTTGAGTGTGAATCACAGCGCGACTTACAAAATGACTTTAATGTATAAAAAAAAAAAAAAAACACAGCATGGGTTCCCCTTCAGGAGCATACCAGTCCCTTCGGGGGCCTGGTATGGATATTAAGGGGAACCCCACGCAAAAAAAAAATGGCGTGGGGGTCCCCCTCAAAATCCATACCAGGCCCTTCAGGTCTGGCATGGATTTTAAGGGGAACCCCGTGCCAAAAAAAAACTCGGTTCCATGCATCAGAGGGGGGCAGAGTAACCGGGTGGCCCCGCCCTCAGTTATAAAAGAACTGTCAGAAGAAGAGAAGCTTCACACAGGGAGCCTCCCATTGCGCGGAGCGGCCCGTGAACCAAGAAGAGACGCCGTGGAGGAAGATGCCGGACGAGAACACCAGATCAAGAAGAAGCGGATCGGAGGAAGAAGAGGATCGGAGGAAGAAGAAGATGGAGGAAGAAACTGAAGGATGAAGAAAAGAAGAAGGAAGAAAGAAGATGAAAGAAGATTTTAATAAAGGAATTGTCAAAGACCGTCTCCTGTAATTTTTAACACTTCACTGTCACTTTTTTTGTGAAATGGTAGGGATACTTTTGTACCCCCTTACCATTTCACACAGGGGGGGCGGGATCTGGGGGTCCCCTTGTTAAAAGGGGCTTCCAAATTCTAATAAGCCCCCCGCCCGCAGACCCCTAAAACTACCGGCCAGGGTTGTGGGGATGAGGTCCTTGTCCTCATCAACATGGGGACAAGGTGCTTTGAGGGACTACCTCAAAGCACCCTCCCAATGTTGAGGGCATGTGGCCTGGTACGGTTCAGGGGGGGGGGGGCGCTCTCTCGTCCCCTCCTCTTTTCCTGCGGCCTGCCAGGTTGCGTTCTCGGATAAGGGTCTGGTATGGATTTTGAGGGGGACCCCCACGCCATTTTTTTTTGCCACGGGGTTCCCCTTAAAATCTATGCCAGACCTGAAGGGCCTGGTATGGATTTTGAGGGGGACCCCCACGCCATTTCTTATTTTTTTGTTGGCACGGGGTTCCCCTTAATATCCATACCAGACCCAAAGGGCCTAGTATGGAATTTCGGGGGACCCCCACGCATTTTTTTTTCTTAATTTTTTTTTTTATTAATGCTAACATGACCTGTGTGCAATGCAAATAGCCTTAAAAAAAAACATAGAAGACGTACAACATTAGAATCCTACTATAGCTTGTAGTCGAAATATTCGACCGGGGATGTATGATTGCAGCATCATAAGTGAGTTTCGCTGCTCTGTCGAATCTTCTTTAAACATTCCGACAGACACCATAAGCCTTCAATGACAGGTTCGACCGTAATTCATTTGGATTTTAGGACAAATGCAATTTTTTTAACGAAAAACGAAATAAATAAAAACGAATTTCGGGAGTAACTAAATAAATGTATTTTTCGGACGAAAACGAAATTCTGAAACAAAATATTTCAGTCTGCACATGTCTACTGGATGTACAGTTGGGTAATTGGCTCTATATTTAGGATGTATCCGGTCTATAAACCAGAGGCTTTGGATGGACAGTTGAATAAATGGTTCAATATTTAGGGTTTATCTGGTCTATAAACAAGAGGTTCTGAATGGACTGTTGGATAAATGCCTCCATAATTTGGATGTATCTTGTCTATAAATCAGAGGCTCTGGGAGGACAGTTGGATAAATAGCTTCATATGTAAGATGTATCTGGTCTATAAACCAAAGGCTCTGAATGAATGATTGGATAATTAGCTCTATATTTAGGATGTATCTGGTCTATAAACCAGAGGCTCTGGATGGACAGCTGGATACATGGTTTTATATTTAGGATGTATCCAGTCTATAAACCAGAGGCTCTGGATGGACAGCTGGATACATGGTTTTATATTTACCGTATATACTCGAGTATAGGCCGACCCGAATATAAGCCGAGGCCCCCAATTTACCCCCAAAAAAACTGGCAAACTTATTGACTCGTGTATAAGCCGAGGGTGAGACATGCCTGTCCATCCCTGTGTGTGTGTCCGTCCATCCCTGTGTGTCCGTCCATCCCTGTGTGTCCGTCCATCCATCCCTGTGTGTGTGTGTGTCCATCCATCCATCCATCCCTGTGTGTGTGTGTCTCCATCCATCCATCCATCCATCCCTGTGTGTGTGTGTCTCCATCCATCCATCCGTGTGTGTGTGTGTGTGTGTGTGTGTGTGTGTGTGTGTGTGTGTGTGTGTGTGTGTGTCCAGCCTACCTGTGTCCCGAGCCTTTGTCCCGAGCCTCCGTCCCGTGCCTTGCCTCCTTGCCTCCGTGCCTTGCCGCCGTGCCTTGCCGCCGTCCCGTCCCGTCCCGTCCCGTGCCGTGCCGTGCCGTGCCTTGCCTTGCCTCCGTCCCGTGCCCTCTTCGTCGGCGCCTCGGCGGCCATTGTAAAATTCAAAAGCTGCGCCGCCGCCTTCGCCTGTGATAGGCGGAACACTGAATTTCCCAGCAGCCTGTGTTCCGCCTATCATGTACATCGTATCATCCTCGTCCGTAGTACGAGGATGATACGATGTCCGTGATAGGCGGAACACAGGCTGCTGGGAAATTCAGTGTTCCGCCTATCACAGGCGAAGGCGGAGCCGGAGGCGCGGCTTTTGAATTATAGAATGGCCGCTGTCTGTCTGCTCGACACGCTGATCGAGCGGGCAGACAGCGATGACTCGAGTATAAGCCGAGGGGGGCACTTTCAGTCTCAAAAAAGAGGCTGAAAATCTCGGCTTATACTCGAGTATATACGGTAGGATGTATCCAGTCTATAAACCAAAGGCTCTGGATGGACAGTTGGATAAATGGCTCTATATTTAGTGTGTATCTAGTCTATAAACCAGAGGCTCTGGATGGACAGTTGGATAAATGGTTCTATATTTAGGATGTATCTGGTCTATAAACCAGAGGCTCTGGATGGACTGTTGAATAAATGGCTCTATATTTAAGGTTTATCTGTTCTACAAACCTTTGGCACTGGATGGACAATTGGGTAGTGACATGTAATTATTATCTGCTTTAAGATAAGAGGTTAATATTTCACGTTGTTTTTGGTTTATTTTCTTTCTCTCACTAACTTGGTTTGTTGCACTGTGTGAAATATTGTGTGAACTAATTTTCCTTGTTTTTTTTCAAAATTTTTAGCATATGTGGGAAATTAATGAAGTGCAGAGAAGAGAGTGACAACAGCAAGAATACTTGTCGGAGACACTCCCCACCTCCAGATAATGAGGTGAGTTTTAGGCTAGCTCCTCCCACTCAACCGGCCCTGCCGCCTGTCAAAGTATCCAAACAGCAGCTTCATCTGATTGGATGCAGGTGCTGTTCAGTTGATAATTTTCCACCTGGCTCCTTCAATTGTTCAATCGAAGGAGGGAGCCAACAGAGCCACCCAGAAACTGAGATCTGGCCAGTTTCTGATGAAATTCCTACAGTGAATGACCAGCTTAAGTCGTGTCATTGGGACAGAAAGTGGTGGGAAATCTCCCATAGCCCATAACCCTACTCTATCCAAAAGAAAAAAGTTTTGGATCCAGTGTTAGCCCTTGTACACACGGTCGGAGAATCTGTCGGAATGTGTCCTATCGGACCGTGTCGTCGGATAATCCGACTGTGTGTGGTATGCATCGGACTGATTCCGTCGGAATATCCGTCGGACCCAATTTTCCAACTTTTTGGAAATATTTTCCGACCAACTGGTTCGATCGGACATACTCCGATCATGTGTAGAGAATTTTGATCGGACCAAGTGCCACGCATGCTCAGATCAAATTCCTACATCAAAGCTATTGGCTACTAGCCTGAATGTAGTCCCATCGTAACGAAATTACGTCATCACGTTCTGAATGATCGGATTTTTCGACAACTTAGTCCGACCGTGTGTATGCAACAGTTTCGGACAAGATCCGACGGACAAAATCCGATGGATTTGGTTGGCAGAATGTCCGACCGTGTGTACAGGGGCTTAGACAAGTTTTTCAGTGAAATGGAAGACCCTCCTTTGGGATAAGGGATCACAGATATTCATTCTGACTAGTCCACAGAGCTTACAGTAATTTGTAGACAGGGTTCATTCCACACCTGCACTTTCTAAACCTTTTGCAGGAAGACAGTCTTCTCAGTGAGCTGAAGGCCACATCACAATGGCTACAGAATCTGGAACAGCTTCTATCGGAGCCTGCTGCCATGCGCAGTCCGGAGCTGGTCCGTCGGGACCTGAGGCAGGTGTCCTACCTGGAGAAACAGTTGAAGTCACGAGGCGTGGCTCTACATTCTGCAGGGAGAGCGATCCGGAGTTCCGTGTGGAGTGTGGACAAGGAGATGCAGGTCCAGGTCCGGGAGGTGGAGGAGAGGTGAGCAAAGTCTAACATTGTATGGTGCTGAAAATGATTCTGGTACCTTATACAGTACATGTACAGTTTCCTTGATGCAGCAAAATGTGACCCTTCAATAATGCTTTGGTCATCTGCAAGTGTATCTAAAGGCCAAATATTTGGATCCTCTATTGGGATACTCCTGGTTGGGAAATCAGCTACACGATCCATTTAAAGAGGAAGCAAAGGCAAAATTAAAAAAAAAACACACCCTGTAAGGCAAAGGCATAATGAGCTAGTATGAATAGCATACTAGCTCATTATGAATAACTTACCTGAGAACGAAGCCCCCGAAGGGGTCCCCCGTCTTCCTCTTCGCCGCTGCCATGTATCCCAGAGTGACTTCAGGGTCTCGCTGCTCCGGCGCTGTGATTCGCTGGAGCCGCGATGACGTCACTCCCACGCATGCGTACGGGAGCCGACACGAGCGGCATATCGCCGCGATCTGCGGCCCGCCTAGTGCGGCTGCACACCGCTGTCTACGGCGCCGTAGACAGCGGTGGCTGTCTTTTTGTAAATATCTCCTAAACCGTGTAGGTTTAGGAGATGTTTCTTGGACCTACGGGTAAGCCTTAATCTAGGCTTACCTGTAGGTCAAAGTGGTTTGTAAGGCCGCGTACACACGGGCGGATTGTCTGTCCAACTTAGTCCGCTGAACCGTGTTTCAGCGGACAATCCGCTCGTGTGTGGGCTTCAGCTGACTTTTTCAGCGGACAGTCTGGCGGACTAAGTCTTTCGGAATTTCCGTAATATTGTCTGTCCAAACTTGGTTTCAGCGGACAGTCCGCTCGTGAGTAGGCAAGTTGGACGGACTAAGTATGGCGCATGCTCAGAAAGGATTTACACGGCCGAAGGTTGCATTGCAGTGTATTGAACGTCGTTTTTCTAGTCCCGTCGTACGTGCTGTACACGTCATTGCGCACGCTTTCAGCGGACTGTCTGTTCATCGTGTGTGGTCAAGTCCGTTCATTCAAAATTTGGACGGACTGTCTGTCGGATTGTCTGACGGACTTAGTTGGCCAGACAATCCGCCCGTGTGTACGCGGCCTAAGGGTTTATAACCACTTTAAACAGCTGCATCTGTTCAGTCTTCTGATTTGCACTAACAATAACAGTTTGGAGGAGAATATTGATTCTAGCGCTGAAGGTTAATTTTTAGGATTCCTAGAGACAGAGGTAGCAGAGGAACTGGCATGCTTAAAGCTCAAAGGCTAACTAAAGGCAAAACTATTTTTTTTCTAATTATGAATGGAGTGGAGAGGGATTAGACAGCCTGTTGAGTTTTTATTTGTTGTCTAGATTCCCTTCTCTATTGGTCCTGTTTGCCATTATCAGTGAAGGTATAAGAAAACCCAAATTTTGTCATGATTTTAGAACAGTAATAGAGGGAAAGTCTTCCAATGTGGATACTAGTTCTGGTGACACCCCAGAATTCCATAACTTTCTCTCACTGCCTGCTTTGGCTATGGGATAAAAAGTAAAGGTAAATCTTCCCCCGGGGGGAAACAGTTGGCAAAAAAAATGAAAGGGGTTATAACCCTCCCTTAAGCCGCGTACACACGGGCGGACTGTCTGGCCAACTAAGACAATCCGACGGACAGTCCGTCCTACTTTCGAATGAACGGACTTGACCACACACGATGAACAAACAGTCCGTTGAAAGCTTGCGCGATGACGTGTACAGCACGTACGACGGGACTAGAAATAGGACGTCCTATACACTGCAATGCAACCTTCTGCCGTGTAAATCCTGTCTGAGCATGCGCCATACTTAGTCCGTCAAACTAGCCTACTCACGAGCGGACTGTCCGCTGAAACCAAGTTTGGACGGACTGTATTACGGAAATTCCGAAATACTTAGTCCGCCAGACTGCACGCTGAAAAAGTCAGCTGAAGCCCACACACGAGCGGACTGTCCGCTGAAATGTGTTTCGGCGGACTAAGTTGGACAGACAGTCCGCCCGTGTGTACGCGGCTTTACTGTATCCAAAATGAAAAAAACAATTGCATTTAGTTACATTTTAATAAAGCAATGAGCCCTGATGCCAAAAATTGTTTATTACTAGAGGGATCACCAGCAGTAGGAAGAAGATCCTGATTCCTCTATATAGATCTTTATATCTCTAGAGGGATCACCAGCAGCAGTAAGGAGGTCCTGATTCCTATATATAGATTTTTATATCACTATAGGGATCACCAGCAGGAGGAAGGAGGTCCTTATTCCTCTATATAGATCTTTATATGACGAGAGGGATCACCAGCAGGGAGAAGGGGGTGCTGATTCCTATATATAGATTTTTTTGTCTCTAGAGGGGTCACCAGCAGGAGGGAGGAGGTCCTGATTCCTCTTTATAGATCTTTATATCACTAGAGGGGTCACCAGCAGGAGGAAGGAGGTCCTGATTCCTCTATATAGATCTATACATCACTAGAGGGGTCACCAGCAGGAGGAAGGAGGTCCTGATTCCTCTATATAGATCTTTATATCACTAGAGGGATCACCAGCTGGTGGAAGGAGGTCCTGATTCCTCTATATAGATCTATACATCACTAGAGGGGTCACCAGCTGGTGGAAGGAGGTCCTGATTCCTCTATATAGATCTATACATCACTAGAGGGGTCACCAGCAGGAGGAAGGAGGTCCTGATTCCTCTATATAGATCTTTATATCACGAGAGGGATCACCAGCAGGAAGTAGAAGGTCCTGATTTTTCTATATAGATTTTTTTTTTTCAAATATAATTTTTTATTCAGCTCCAAACAGGGAAGGACGGTCCCCGGATTACATAAAACAACAGAAAGATACAGAACGAAATGCATCATAACAATAATAGATTCTGGTATATCTGCAACTGTGATTTTGTCTTACGTCCATCATAACATTCCAATGCATGGGTAAAATACTGTACCAAGATCCGGGGTCACAAAAACCCAAGTCCATCGGGCATAATCCATCCCAAATGGGGGGGGGTTTTCCGCCATTCCCAACTTTCCACTTTTTCCAAAAAGAGAGGGGGAGGGGGGTGAGAGAAAAAAAAAAGGGGGGGGGGCAGAGAAGAAGGGGGAAGAAAGAACGCATAAGAAAATGAGACACAATCAAGTACAGTCAAGGCCCAGGGGACCTAACAAAAAAAGCGCAGGTCACTAGGATGACAGTAGGCGGCGTCCTTCCAACGAGAATATAAAGGTATTCCATTTGTCCCAAGTTTGTTTAAAAATTTCTTGTTTATCTTGTGCTGTGAGGATAAAGTCCTTTTCCTAATCCAGTGAACAATGGAAGGGGGGAGCTTTGTTTCCAATAGAGAGGAATGCAGGACTTTGCTGCATTTAATAAATGCCTTAAAAGCGTTTTTTTGTACTTCTTAATGGGAATCTGTGAATGGTGCAGGAGGAAGAATGCAGCCTCTTCCGGGATGGGGAATTCTGTAAATGTTTGTGTTATGCGTCGGACCTCTTTGCAGAAGTCCGTTATCTATATAGATTTTTATGTCTCTAGAGGGATCACCAGCAGGAGGAAGGAGGTCCTGATTCTTATATATAGATTTTTATGTCTCTAGAGCAGGTATATGCAATTAGCGGACCTCCAGCTGTTGCAGAACTACAAGTCCCATGATGCATAGCAAGACTCTGACAGCCACAAGCATGACACCCAGAGGCAGAGGCATGATGGGACTTGTAGTTTTGCAACAGCTGGAGGTCCGCTAATTGCATATCCCTGCTCTAGGGGGACCACCAGCAGGAGGATGATTCCCTTAAAGTGGTTGTAATCCCTGGTAAAAAAACAAACAAACTGCAAGACAAAGGCATAATGAGCTCATTTTGAATTGCTTACCTGAGAACGAAGCCCCCGCAGCCGTCCTTCGTCGCCCCCTCTAGCCGGCGACATCTCTCCCGGGGGGTTACTTCCGGGTATCGCGGCTCCGGCGCTGTAATTGGCTGAAGCCGCAATGGCATCAGTCCCGCGGATGTGCGCGGGAGCCGCCGGTATCGGCACACAGACTGAAGCAACGGCACATACGTGCCATTGCTTCAGTTTGCCCCAGTGCGCATGTGCCGATGTCATGCAGGTTTAGGAGATATCCTGGGTAGCTACAGGTAAGCCTTATTATAGGCTTACCTGTAGCATAAAGTTGTTGCAATGGGTTTACAACCACTTTAACAGATCTTTAGTTATCACCAGAGGGAACACCAGTGGAAAGAAGGAGGTCCGGATTCCTCTATATAGATCTTCAGCTATTACTAGAGGGATCTCCAGCAGGGAGAAGGGGGTCCTGATTCCTATATATAGATCTTTAGTTAAGCTGGCCAAAAACATATTTTGCCTTTCAGTCAGATGTCGGGGCAGGGGGTGGCTAACGTGGCTACCCACTAAGCGTATTTTAGACCTGTTGATCGGGAACTGGCCAATATTTGAACTGTATATGCAGGGGTCAAGTCCTGGGGAAAAAAGTGTGGGAACTCCCACCCAAGATCCACTCCCCCACCAAAAAAAAAAAAAAGAGAGACCCTCATATGCATATTTATTTCACAGAAAATACAGTGCAGCATTTATTGTAAAGTGCTAATTTACAAAAACAAAACAAGTTAACTTGTCAAACTAACAGAATAATCACCACAAGAATGGAGGGGGGCAGCAGAACAGAGGGGGACAGCAGAATGGAGGGGGACATGGAGGAAAACTGGAGGTGGACAGTAGCAGAACGGAGGGGGACAGCAGAATGGAGGGGGAGTGGGGGACAGCAGCAGAACAGAGGGGGACAGCAGAATGGAGAGGGAGTGGGGGACAGCAGCAGAACGGAGGGGGACAGCAGAATGGAGGGGGAGTGGGGGACAGCAGCAGAACGGAGGGGGACAGCAGAATGGAGGGGGACATGGAGGAAAACTGGAGGGGGACAGTAGCAGAACAGAGGGGGACAGCAGAACAGAGGGGGACAGCAGAACAGAGGGGGAGTGGGGGACAGCAGCAGAATGGAGGGGGAGCATGCTCACTGTAACTAACAAACCTGGAGGTTTGTCAATGACTCTGGTGGGCGGCAAACTCGCAGCGGACCTCGTGGGCGGGAGGACTCGGAGGCTCAGCTCAGGAGAGGAGAAGTTGAACTGGAGAACTCTGGCAGCTCAGAGTTGGGCTGCACTGCTGGCAATGTGCTACAGCGGCTGCGGGAGTAGTCGGCGGTGGCCCCGTCACTGTCTGGCACTGACTGGGCAGTGGGCACAGGCTGGATCCTTACCAGCAGTAAGTGTGGCTCTGTCTGGTGTGGTGTCTGTGGCTGGCTGCTCTCTCTCGGAGGCGCTGCTCAGCATAGCAACCAGTTACTCAGGCATATGCAGAACGCGGCTGCTAATGGGAACTGAGTTCCTGTTGTGGAAAAAGTATAGATACTCCGTTCCCAGGCGTTCCCACAGGACTTGAGCCCTGCGTATATGGCCATCTAATTTTGAATTTTGTGTCCAGTTCTGAAGACCTTGCGTACAAAAAAAGATATTGATGAGATAAAGTGAGTCCAGAGACAGGTAAAAAACCTGGGGATGGAGGGATAAAATGTATAAAGAGAGACGGCAGAAACGTATTTGTACCGTCCGGAAGAAAGAAAATGAGAGGGCATGGATGGAAAACTTTAAATACTTGAAGTGTGTGAATGTGGTTCAGGAGGGAAATATTTTCAATATAAAACTAAGACCAAGAACATGACCTCAAACTAGCAGGAGGAAAGTTCAACACTTACCTTAGAAAGTATAATTTTACAGAAATAGTAGTTGATGCTTTGAACAGTCTTCCAGCAGCAGTAGTATGGCAGTCAACAATAAGTGAATTTAAACATGCTTGGAATAAATTAAACATAGCTCTATATTCAGACAATGGTTAAAGGGTAAAACAACAACAACAAAAAAAAATCAAAAAGGGGCAATCTCGATGGACCGCTTGGTCTTTTTCTGCTTTCACTTTTCTATGTTTCTATGCTTCTCTTTTGAGCACTGGATATCATTTATCACACATGAGTTGCCCGGTAAACGCAGACCTCCAATATTCTCTTCTTCCAGGCTGCAGACGGTACAGGAGGCGCTCCGTCGCCGCACCTCCGATCTGAGAGACACGTTGGTGCTGTCGGAGTTCATGAAGGTTGTCCAGATGGAGGAGGAGAGGCGGAGGAGGAGTACGGTGAGAGAGAAAAATAATACACTTCATTGTGTGTGTGTGTGTCTGACTGGTGACAACTCCAAAATGGAAAGTATAGCCAGGGCCGTCTTTAATATTGATTGGACCCTGAGCAAAATTTTTCTTGCCCCCCCCCGTGCAATTTCCCTCTCCACCTGCTCTGAGACATACAATAAATAGCAGCTAGACCTAAAATCAGTTTACTGTATCAGATCAGGCAGCAATTGCGATTGGTTACCAGCAGTTATAGCATTTCATTACTGGTTACTGACTGGTTGCTAGAGGTTACAACACACATTACGGCTCACTGATTAGTTGCTAGAGGTTACAGCACATTATCTCCTTACAGCAGTGGAGCATGATATACATAAGAATGCTGCCTTTATTTACATATCAATGCCATTGGACGCAGCTATTTTCTTAGTATTGTCACCGCTATTTACATATACATGCCGGTTATTTACATGTAAACACAGGGTCTGCAGGTGAGTCATCTGCACACAACAATAAGGCAGAGCTGGGCAGCATTAGTACCAGCACTTCACACTGAGATATTGGGACACAGCACAGGACTAAAACTTCAAGGGACAAGGGAATTTAAACCTGGATAGTTGGCAAGTATGAGGCAGCTGTTTTGGGCCCCACAACAATGACAGGGCCCAGGGCAGCTGCCCCTTTTGCCCTGCCTTAAAGATGGCCCTGAGTATAGCAAGATGATAGCTGTTTCGTGTTTATTTTTTTCTGTTGGTAGTTTTGCCGGTCCTCATCATCATGTAGCACTTTACCGCTTGGGAAAGCATTAATAAATTCCTGGTTGGAGAATGAGGAAATTCCCACTACTGCCAAGGTGCTAAAGTGTGTTCGGCACTGTGCTTCTGCCTCTCTTATGAAAAAGTTCCTTGATGGTCCTTCTAGGACAGCAATTTGAAGGAACTTTGTAGACTGCAGTTTTCAGTGTAGAAACTGTTAGTTCTGGACACATACTGTACAAACCACTACAATTAATGCAGCTTTATTCAGTGGCGGGCCTCTGCATAGTAAACGCCTTGATGAAATGCATGCCCTTGGCTGCTGGGAAGTGTGATAAGCCCTCAAGGGCCACCGACAGCCTCCCTCAGCACTGCTTCTCCATCTTCCACCTCCCCTGCTGACATGGCTCACGTCTTTAGCCAACCTGGGGATTGGCTAAAGGCCCCAAAATATTCAAGGCAAACCCCTAGCTTCTGCCCACTAGTTCAAGAACATTCTCCAACATTCTAGAAACAGGGGGAGGCACCAGAGAGCTGCCAGGATGGGTCATCCAACCCTGGCCTCTAATAACCCTGACCCAGATTCAGTGACTCAGGTTTATCCCTGGCCAGACTGTAATTTGCCTACTCTATACTAGTAGCACACACTAGAGGGCATAACATATTGTGCTGTATTAGCTGACATTGGGGTTGATTTACTAAAACTAGAGAGTGCAAAAACTGGTGCAGCTCTGCATAGAAACCAATCAGCTCCCAGTTTTTTTTTGTCAAAGCTTAATTGAACAAGGTGAAGTTAGAAGTTGATTGGCTACCATGCACAGCTACACCAGATTTTGCATTCTCCAGTTTTATTAAATCAACCACGCTATCCCTGCTGAACAACTACCTTTTTTGCCTCTTCCACAGCTGCTGGGGGGACCCCCAGATCCCCCTCCAGAACCGGCAGACAGGAAGGACGTGTTCACCCCTTTGGAAGAGCTGCAGGAAGCGGTGGAAATGCTGAATGATGCAGCAAAGGAGAGAGAGCGAGCGCTGGCTGCCACCAAAGGGACAACTGACCTGGATAGGCGGGTGAGTGTCTGCCATGTGTGCTGCTTCCCCATAGCACAGCTAATGCAGGATATTCACTGCTTATGACCAATCAGAATAGGGTGGGATGTTCTGGGATCTGCATTTGTACAACAGAGATACTGGCACTCTCACATTGTCTCCCAACTTCAGAGTGTGCATAACAGTATAAAACTGAACCATATTTTATACTGTGCGTCAATGGCGGCTGGTGGGCTATTCTTCTGGGGGGGGGCGGAAAACAGCCAGCACTACCCCCCTCCCCCCTCTGGACAGTGAGACACTGATGCACCCCACCCCCGCCTGCACCAGAGGCGGCCACAGGGCTGGCAGCACTGTCAGCCAGCAAACCCCCCCCCCCGGCACTTACTATGCAGTGGGCTGTGTCCTCCTCTCCTGCTGTGTCCTCCTCTCCACCTGTGTACTCCGGGCAGCGGTGGGTCCGGCTCCAGTGTGTCTCCTCTTCCACAGCACTAGGCATTCAGTAAGATCCCCTGGCGCTTTGACTAATCGGGAACCAGGTCTTACTGACCTGCCTCCTGATTGGCAAGGACTAACTGTAGTGTGAAAATAGCAAAAACTCATTCGCTATGGTCACACAATTAGGTGGGATTGGGGCCCCGAGCCTACTCTATTTTCAGGCCTATTAGAGCCTCTGGCTTTAATCAGGTGCTTCAAAAAACACACCCCGCCCACCCCCTCATAGGAATTCATGTGCCTGGCTTCCTGAAAGGGAGCATGTATAAGGAGGGTGGCAGGGGTGTTGGGGGGGGGCAGTACCCATAATGCACGGGTCACCCATGCTGTAGGTGTCTTCTCAAATTCCCACCTAACCCCCTGCCCCTTGGACCTTGTTCCCTCTCCTTCCGATCGTGTGTACACAAGTCCACCGGCCAAAAGTCCAAAGTACAAACACGCCTGCTCGGAATCAAGGACGAGCCGGAAGCGCTCGGTCTTGTAAAACTAGCAGTGGGAATGGAGATATCACATGGCTATTGAACTTCCTTTTTATTGGCTCGCCGTACGTCTTGTACGCCACTACGTTCGTAATTGTTGGTCAACATTTGTGTGACCGTGTGTATGCAAGACAAGTTGGAGACAACAACCTTCGAACAAAATTCCACGGTTTTGTTGTCAGAAAGTCCGATCGTGTGTACGGGGCATTAATTGCAAGAAGCTTAATGGAGAAGAACGTTTAATGATATGTCTAACACATTTGGCTCAATTCACAGAGCTCACACAACAAGATACAGACCTTTATTTTCAAAAAAGTGACAGATATTTTCAATGAGTCTGATAAGATTTGAAATTTAAGGTTTTATGGAATAAAGATCTTTATCCTGGTGTTAAAGCGTTGGAGAATTGAGCCTTATGCAGAGGCGGACTGACTATTTGGCCACTCAGGCACTGCCCGAGGGCCCCGGGCCACTAGATGTACATGTATGTGTATACTGTGTGATTGTATACTGTGTGTGTTTGTGTATACTGTGTGGCCTCATAATCACTGATTGCCCGGGGGCCCCATAATCTCCTATTGCCCGGGGGCCCCATGAGTTGTCAGTCCGCCCCTGGCCTTATGTAGATCAATAGATCCAATTTAATGTATGTTCTGTTTTAATGTTGGACAATCTTATTTCCTAAACCTAGGTATTCCCTAAGTCAGGATGTACCGTCATGATCTCTATCTCTTTCTTCTGTAGCTCTTGGCGCTCTCCCAGATGATCCAGTCAGCCAGCGCCCTGACCCAGGAGGTGTGGAGGAAGATGGAGGAGGTGGAACAGGATTATATGGCAGCAAAGAAGTATACCGAGCTGAGAGACCTGCAGGAGATTTCTGCACTACACCAACAAGCAGAGGTAACGGGCCATGGCCTCTAGATAACATTGTCTGCGGTTCACCGTCTCGCAGCATTTGTCCGCAGAAAGTCCGACAACAATTGTCCGATGGAGCGTACACATGGTCGATTTACTGCCAACAGCCTGTCATCGAACATTTCCCTTTGGAAAGTCCGATCGTGTGAACGAGGCTTTAGACATCCAGGTTGCAGCAGGCATGTACTGGCCATCGGGAATACCGGGAGTTTCCCGGTGGGCCGATGGCTCAGTGGGCCACTCTGATGTAAGGGGGCTGGTGATGGGACACTCTGATGTAAGTGGGGTGCTAATGGGACACTCTGATGTAAGGGGGTGCTGATGGGACACTCTGATGTAAGGGGGTGCTGATGGGACACTCTGACGTAAGGGGGTGCTGATGGGACACTCTGATGTAAGGGGGTGCCGATAGGACACTCTGATGTAAGGGGGCTGCTGATGGGACACTCAAAATGTAAGTGGGCTGGTCTGGATGAAGTCCAGGGCCAAATTTCTGTCCCAGTCCAGCCCTGGGTTGCAGAGGAGATCATAACTTGTAGTGCATAGACTTGGAACTTTGACAGTCCAGCATTGGTTATTTGGGAATGATTGAATCAGAACTCTTGACCTAGACTTGAGGGAACACTCAGGGTCTGGTCTGTGGTCTCAGGACTTCTAGATGCAATTCAAGAGTCAAGATGGAAGGATCAAACCATAAGGATACCACGTCCCAGTAATGGAAGCAAAGAAAATCAAAGGGGCCAGAAGGGGCTGGGGGGTGACCAACCCCCGAGACTTTTACCAGTATCGAATCAAAAAGTATCATGTAAGTTATAAAATCAGAGAAATTAACAATTACATATTAATTTATAAAAATAAAACATTTTTTATTTACATCTCACAAAATAAATGATGAAACATCACTATACAACCATGAAAATTATCATACATGGTACAGCGTAGGAAATCCATAAAGAATTACCCAACTTTATACATAAAAAAGACAGAACTAAGCTGCGATTTTCAACATGTTTCGCTCAATTCGAGCTTCTTCAGGAAATAATGCAGCCAGTAATCACAGCTGAAATAGCGGAAATACAAAAGGAAAAATCAATTTATTCATAAAGGTTTATAAACAATAATGTTACATACAGAATAATCGTGTCAAAATATTGTAGATCATATGTTGCAATTTTAATGAATATATAGATAGATAAATAATTATTCACAAATTGAATAGATCGTGAATTTATTTGGGTGGCACAGTGGTATAGTGGGTAGCACTCTCACCTAGCAGTAAGAAGGGTCGCTGGTTCAAATCCCAACCACGACACTACCTGCCTGGAGTTTGCATGTTCTCCATGTGCCTGCGTGGGTTTCCTCCGGGTACTCCGGTTTCCTCCCACAATCCAAAGACATGCAGGTAGGTTAATTGGCTTCTGTCCAAAATTGGCCCTAGTATATGAATGGGGACCTTGGATTGTGGGCACCTTGAGGGTAGGGACCAATGTGAGTGTGCAATGTACAGGGATAGGGTCTATTGTAGACACTCACTCAGGTTGGACTGGTGTCTTTATTCAACCTTACTAACTATGAAACTATGTCTCACCAATTCACCAGGATTCCCCAGATTTGTAGTGTATTCAAAAATGTAGTTAGAAAATTAGAAAGGGTAAGTGTTAGTAAGATTGTGGCCAGTAAAGACGCATCGCCATTTTTCTAACTACATTTTTGAATACACTACAAATCTGGGGAATCCTGGTGAATTGTTGAGACATAAATTCACGATCTATTAAATTTGTGAATAATTATTTATCCATCTATATATTCATTAAAATTGCAACATATGATCTACAATATTTTGACACAATTATTCTGTATGTAACATTATTGTTTATAAACCTTTATGAATAAATTGATTTTTCTTTTTGTATTTCCGCTATTTCAGCTGTGATTACTGGCTGCATTATTTCCTGAAGAAGCTCAAACTGAGCGAAACATGTTGAAAATCGCAGCTTAGTTCTGTCTTTTTTATGTATAAAGTTGGGTAATTCTTTATGGATTTCCACGCTGTACCATGTATGATCATTTTCATGGTTGTATAGTGATGTTTCATCATTTATTTTGTAAGATGTAAATAAAAAATGTTTTATTTTTATAAATTAATATGTAATTGTTAATATCTCTGATTTTATAGCTTACATGATACTTTTTGATTCGATACCGGTAAAAGTCCCGGGGTTGGTCACCCTCCCCCAGCCCCTTCTGACCCCTTTAATTTTCTTGACTTCTAGATGCACCTCAAGATCTCAGTGTTGCACCAGATCCCCAACCAGCTCCTCCAACCTTCATACTGAGATTATGTTAGTTTTATATCTCTTATCATATACTGTATGTATTTTTAATACTGATATATGTAAAGTTCTTATTAGTTAGACTAGACACCAAACTCTTCTTCCACACAGGATACATGTTTTGGATCTCCATACCATTTATTAAAGTATGAAAGCAAGTTAGGAAATCAATTAAAATGCCTTGTATAAAGAATGTGAGTTGTTTCCCTTTGTAGTAACTATCCAACCTGTATAGTCATTGTAGGAAGCTTTATGTTATACTTGACACAGTGCCGGGTTATATGGAACATTTCCAGCTGTGGTGACCTTGACATGACAGCAGCCATTTTGTCCTCCAGGCAGAGGTGACGGGGGAGATGCAGGCAGAGGTGAGGAGGCTGGAAGAGCAGAGGGGCCCGCTACAAGACCTCTGCCCCCAGAGGAGCCAGGAACTGGGGAGAAGCCTTGAGGAAACCCTGCAAGCTTGGGGCCAGCTACAGGAGGACATCCAGAAGAACCGCACCCGATTACATAGAACCTCCCAGCTGAGAGAATTCTTCCTGAGCTACCTGGGGATGATGTAAGTACTGTATTAACTGTGTGTGGATAAGACAGGTTTATATGATCTGACCACAATGACACATGGCAGGAGGCCATGAAATGCCATGATGACTGTAGTCCTCCAGGCCACCCATTGTTGAGTGTCACCAACTTGCTGGTAATCAGGGAACGCCAGTTGCTGAGCCTTGTGAACATGTAGGCCTAGGATTCATAAACGTTGCCCATTGTATGCTGCATGAGACTCCCAGACGAAGTGTAGAATAGGCATAGTAGAGAATTGTGTGACCAGAGGCTGCAGACCTTTCCAGCAAGCAAACATGAGGAGTCAGCAGAACCCAGCTGTGATGGGTTTTCAAGTAATCAGATTAAGGGGTACACCAGTTCTTCTCTGGAGTAAGGCTGGACACAGATGTCAGGAGTGGAATTACTATCTCAGCCCCTCACATTGTCTGAGGGCACAGCTTCACCCTAAACAGGAACAATAGAGTTGCATAAGGACTCCGGTTTAGACTTTGGAGTGGGAAAGTGCAGCTTCACTAACTGTTCACCAACAGTTCTGGCTTATTGAAGAGGTAACAACGGCAAACAAAGACTACCAAAATGTCCAAGAAGAGTCCTATATCACTATCTAAGGCTTTCCCATAGAAACAAAATTGTCACCCAATCCAGCCAAAATAGGGGTGTCACCAACATGTGATGCTCTGCTTTACTCTATCATTCCCCTGCAAACAAAATCCAGACAGCACCTCACAGGGTCACTGGGAGTGTACCTCCTGTAGCCAAGGAAGGTTTGAGCCTGATTGGTGGTTGTAGCTAGACATGTGCAATTCGTTCAGTTCAAAACAAATTTTTTAAGGAATTTAGACAAATTTGTTCAGAAATATCAGAATTTTAGAATTTCTGAGTTTTTCAGAATATTCGGAAATTGGAAAATTAGAACATTCAGAAACTCAGAAATTTGAAATTTCAGAAATTTCAAAATTCGGAAATTCAGAATTTCAGAAATTTGGAAATTTGAAATTCCAAAATCCAAAAATAAGAATTAAAAAATTCAAAAGAATGAAATTCCGAAAAGAAGAACAAAAATTCAAAAACCCAACAATTCGAAATTCTGAAATAATCCTTACAATGGTGATCAGTGAGAAGAATGTCCCTTACATTGGTGTTAGGTGTGACCTCAACAAGTCACCTATTTGTCAGGTTATGTTACCGTTTCCCAATTGTTAGTTAGAGTTCTTATCTAAGCAAAGAGACACGGAGATATTATTCAGTATTTCTGCTCAGAAGTCCGTCGTTAACTCTGACTGTCTCTGACTTTCTCTGGCTCTGAGGCTTCTTTATTACATCTTTTATAGACAGAAAAGGGCAAACATCAGCAAATGTAAAAAAAACAACATTTTTGCAAAGGAAAGACAATTCTCCGGGTGTTATCAGCTGATAAGACAATCTTCTGGGCGTAGACTGCTTTTTAGGGCTGATGCGGCCTCTTCTTGATGAGTACGTGACAAAAGATGATGAATCCTTATTTTACAGAGAGAAATACAAGTAATTAGTAAGACATAAGGTCAACCATTTTATTTTGACACCCCTTAATCCTTACATTTCCCCCTTTGACATCACCCCTCCCTCTTGCCCTGGGTCCACCTGAACAAGTTCTAGTCGGCCTATATCCAGAGTACTCTCCCTGACCGCGAGTTGTCAGAGGGGTATACACCCATCCCCCTGGACAGTACCAACATCTAAAATTCAGGAAGAGTGGCTTTTCTGACAGATGGGTGATGTCAAGAAACTAAATCTACCTATCTTCACAAAAGTTCCATCTTTTCCGCATCATTTACCTTGGCTTTCTTGCAAAAGCACATAAACAACTTAAAGCATGCATAAAAGAAAAATACGAATAAGAGCACCACTATAATCGTCATTGCTGCCTTCTTAACCCAAGAGAATAACCCTGAGAAACTAAAAGTTCCACCAAACGGATCCCAGTCGCGACCAATATTTCGGGCCTTCTCTTGTAAATTCTTTACTTCCGTTCGGTGTTGTGCAATGATGTCATAATAATCAGGTACCTCAATACTGGTGTTATGTATCCAAGTACAGCACTCATAGTCCTCAGTAGTTTCACAGAGTCCTGTCAGTGCTGCACTCATACTTTCAATTGCTAATTCATGTAATTCTAATTGTTGTCTGATGGCTCTGGTCTCCAGATTTAACTTAGTAATGTCATCAGAGTTTTTCTCCAAAACATCATTAATAATTCCTGTATAGTTATTTAGTCTTTTCATTAAGTCTATACCCCATCCTGTCCAGGACGGGAACCAAGCCCATGCCATGTCCTTCTTCAGGAATATTTCTCTTTTACTACGATACCTGAGGGGATATCTAGGGTGCATGCTAGCTTCTAATAGGTGATCACCTCGTTCATCACCTACTACTCCCATTACTGGTACTAAACTTGCGAGGTAGCACCATCCCTGAGCTCTTCTAGGTATCCAAGTATAACATTTATCCTCACAACAGATGTATATATTATTTCCTAGAGCTACTGATCTTGAACTGATATCATTTCTATAACGAGAGGTGTATCCATAGAGGGATAAGTTGGATACTAACCACCTAACATTATTATCCACAATGTTAGTGAGGAAGTCAGATAATGTCTGGTGTGTGCTGGAATTACTGGGATAGAAGCTTCCATTTAATACGACAATGGACAAATTAAACTTGCTGTCTTGGCATTCTCCATTTCCTCCCGTTGTGTTCCCTAAGTTGAAACACCAATCAGGGGAAAAGGCGAGGCCATTTGACTTAAACATTACTGTCTCGCTGGTATTTGTTCTAATTATGTTAATGCTACTGTTAGCAAGATCAGTATAGTTTATAGGAACTGCCATCAGTGGTATACTTGCTGTGCTGGGGTGTAATTTGCTACAAATCCAACATTTCTCATATCCTGACTTCTGGGCATAAGCATATTTAAACTTCAGTAATAACATTTTTTTAGAAAATCCTTCATCCTTGTATATTTTATTCTGTGAGGTAACCAAACTATTAGCCAGAATTACTGAAACAATAAAAAGATACATGTTGTCATTTGCCAACTGGCTCCTTTTTACAATGAGAAGCGTGGATCCAGGTAGGTTTCCCTTCCAATTTCACTGAGGTTGCTGTAATCAATAGCACCTGGAAAGGACCTTCAAACCTTGGTTCCAGTGTCTTTCTGGTATGTTTCTTTACATACACATAGTCTCCTGGTTGTAGATCGTGTGTACCTGTGACAGAATTAGGGTCTGGAAGAGAAGAATACACACTCTTGTGGATTTTAGTCAGACGCTGTTGCAACTGTATTACATACGTAGTTAAACTATCACATTGTAATTGCATACTTTGAGGAAAATATAAACCTAATCTAGGTGCACTTCCAAACAGTATTTCATATGGGGATAACCCTGTTTTTCCTGTTGGGGTGTACCTAATAGAGAACAAAGCTAAGGGTAGGCACTCAGGCCATGGTTTGTTCAACTCCTGCATAGCTTTTTGTATTTTCAGTTTGATTGTACCATTTACTCTTTCTACTGATCCTGAACTCTGTGGGTGGTAAGGAGTATGAAAACTTTGTTGAACCCCTAACATTGCCATCACATTTTGCATTATTTCTCCCGTGAAATGTGTCCCCCTATCTGATTCTATTGTTTCTGGGAGACCAAACCTAGGTATCAGCTCAGTAATCAGTTTCTTGGCGGTGGCTTTTGCCGTAGCTGATTTCACAGGATAACTTTCGGCCAGCCTGAAAAATAGGCAGATGCACACGAGAACAAATTCAAAGGGGCCGCTCTCAGGCAGTTGTATGTAGTCAATCTGCAGTCTCTGAAAGGGATATTGGGCCTGGACCTGATGTTTACGTGGGGTTTTCACTCTCTGTCCTGGGTTATTAATCAGACAGATTTGGCATGCAGCACAGTAGTTCCTTGCAGTACTACTGAATCCAGGGGCTAGCCATCCTTGGCTTACAATCCTATACATAGAATTGGAGCTGACATGAGTGGGTAAGTGAACAGCCGCTGCCATTGCTGGGTATAGAGAAGCGGGTAGACATATTTTGTCTCCTTCTCTCCATACATTGTCAAAGCCTGGTGCAGCTCCCTCCTTAACCCAACGGTCCTTCTCAATAGCCCCTGCTTGTTCCTGTAGTTCCATTAGCTGCTGCCATGTGGTTTCGGGCATACTCACCTGTACCGTGGCTAAGGTCTCAGGGCTTACTTCCCCTAGAGCTGCCTTCTTTGCAGTTAAATCTGCAAATGCGTTTCCTTTTGCCTCAGTTGTTTTTGCGCTCGTGTGTGCCGCTATCTTCATGATGGCTACTCTTATAACCTTTTGAAGATTGTTCAGGACTCTTTTGATTCCTTCACCATGTTTAACAGGTGTGCCTGCTGCTGTAAGGTAACCTCTAGCTTTCCATATGTGGCCATAATCATGTGCAACACCGTAGGCGTATGCGGAATCAGTGTAAATGTTCCCTTCTTGTCCCTCCAAGTGTTCTAGGGCTTTCTCTAGAGCGGTTAGTTCCGCTTCTTGTGCCGACATGTGTGCTGGTAGTGACTTTGCCTCAATTACCTGTGTGTCCGTTACCACAGCATAACCTGTGTGATATTTACCTTTGTCATCGGCAAATCTACTACCATCTATGTACAGTGTGTGTTCTGCATTTGTAATGGGTATGTCTGTGACATGTGGGAACCCCGTGGTTTCTTGTTCCATAAGTTGGAAACAATCGTGTTCATCAGATGTTATGTCCTGAAACGAAAGTGTGTCAGAATCCTGAGTATCTTGTGCTGTGTCTACACCATTATCATCATTACTCCCCCCTGTCAAATCTGTCTGTAATGGTAAAAGCTGTGCTAAGTTAAAAGAAGTGCATCGCTGAAAGGTAACATTGGGGGGTAGGAGCAAAGTGCATTGTAGACGCAGCTGCCTTGCCATTGATATGTGTTTTGGTTGGACCTGTGATAAGATGGCGTGTATGTCATGTGTGGTATGTACCACTACAGGATTGTCTAAGACAATTTCTGAGGATTTGTCAATGATAATTGACACTGCTGCAACTGCTCGTACACAGGACGGTGATCCTCTAGAGACAGGATCGAGAGCCGCCGAGAAGTATGCTACCGGCCTTTGTTTGATGTGTTGTTGTGTCAACACCCCTGTTGCGTGTCCCGTGATTTCAGCAATGTACAAATGAAATGTTTTGGTATAGTCAGGGATCCCGATCGCAGGTGCCGAAATTAGTAACCTTTTTAAGGTGCTAAAAGATTCATGACCTGCTTCTGTGAGTACATAGGGTACTATTTTCAAGCAATCATATAATGGCTGCATCAGAGAACTGGCATGTGGTATCCATTGTCTACAATATGACACCATTCCCAGAAACATACGAAGTTGCTTAAAATTGCGTGGGATATTCATTTGTCTTATGGCCTGGACTCGGTCTTCAGTGAGATGTCGAGTACCCTGGGATATACAGTGGCCCAAAAAGACAACCTTTTTCTGACATACCTGTAACTTAGTTCTATTCACCTTACACCCTTTTTCAGCCAGGAATTGTAACAATGATAGAGTGGCTTTTAAACAAGTCTACATATTGCAACAATACACAAGTGTCAGGCGGTAGCCATTCCCCCTATTTTTACTTTTTAAGGTTTAGTCAGTGGGGCATTGGACAAAAGACCGTCATAACCACTTATGGGTATGGTGTCACGGGACGTCATGTGTGGAGGGACTACTGAATCAGACAACAGACTGCGTGACGCTCCTGTGTCAACCAAACAAGGAATATGTTTACCTTCCACCTTCATCAACATGTGGAGCATTTTGTTCTCTGATTCAGCTAGGACTGGGGCAAGTCATGCGGTCGGATCGTCCCTATCATTGGTACGCCTCTGTCTGTAGTCCCTCGTGTCTCTGTCCGTGTTTCCTTCCTGTTCGTCTTTTATCCTTTTCCTACAGTCTCTTTTTATATGTCTCACCTTGTTGCAGTAATAACAGGTAAGAGGTTTACGGGAGAAATTCCCTCCTTCATTGACCCGGGCAACAGTGTTAACTCCCGGTGTCCTTCTGGGTTTAGTTTCTGCTAAATCAGCCTCTATGCCTTGTGCTTTCTGCAACAATGTTCCTCTGTCCCGTATGGCTCTCCATTCGGGAGTACATGCCTTCAGTTTGTCACCTATTTGGGGTACTAGTCCTTCCATAAACTGTCGATTGAAAGCCCTAATGGTGACGGGTAAGGCTAAATCTAGACCTTCGTCAGCCATCATGCTTTCCATGTTGAGGTAAAATTCTGTAACAGTCTGACCTGGGGCCTGTTTTATGGGCGCTGTCGAACCCCTTTCCTGCTGTTTCCCTTGGCAAAATTCTCGTAACTGAGCAATAAACAGGGGTCTAGAGTCTATATGACGAGGATGTATTCCTGGTGGATCTGTGGTAGGATCCCCATTCGGTCTATGTGGAGCAATTTCATTCATAAATTGATTAAACATCGTTAGTGTCATTTTATGTCTACATATATCTTCCCCATCTTGCCAAGTTGCTTCATGTGTGTCTAGTAATTGTGTCACGAATCTACAGAATGCGGCAGGTTTTGCTACGGGATCAGGAGCATTCTGTATTAATGCCATAAGAGTGTCAGCCGACCAAGGTGTCCATGTCCTCAGAACGACTTGTCGGGTCACTGTAGGTGGCTGTCCTGCTTGACCCGCATTTGGATTATTTACTTGTATTACCCTAGTCCGACTATGGACTGGAGCTACGGGCTCTGGTCTTTGAGCGCCGCAATGCACACATTCCTGTGCCCAGTCTGGGTTCTGGATACCGCATACTCGGCATACCCATCCTCTTCCTCTTAAGGAAGGATAAAGTTTTGGTCTTTCATTACCTGGTGTGGTAGTGTTATAAGGAGGTGGAGTATCTCCCGTATTTACCCTATCGCCGGGAGCAGAAGGAAGACTTTTGTGTCGGACCTTCATATCCCATCCACCCTTTTCCTGACAATACTCCCATCCCTCCTCTTCAGCCCTGTTGGAAACCTTAATTAAACATTGTATTTGTGATACCCATCCGTTTTGCAATATCTCTCCCTGTCTGTCTTTCTTTATTTCTTCCCAACCTTCTACACTTAATCCATTTTCTCCATCCATCCCCAATTTCTTGAGAATCCTATTCGTGCCCTGTGCCTTATCCTTCCCATACAACATTGTAATTATGTCTTTAACAGCATAACATTTCTGAGATTCCTCCTGGGGTTTACCATGTGTCTGGCCCATTTTGACAGTCCTGCCTAGGTGGCGTTTGGATCACTTACTAAGTGTCTCGTTGCCTTCTCCTCCTAGGGTGCCAAAATACTAAAAACCTCTCCTAGATGAGATTTCTGAAATCGAATTACCTTATATGCTAGCCAACTGACAAATATTATGACCAGACTGACAGCTACAACATATACAAGCATTCCCTTTTGGTGGCCAAACACATATGACTAGGTCTCCGGGACTTTGTGGAGACCTTATTTCCCTTCCCATTACCATGGAATCTCTCAGCATTCGTTTCTTATTCCTGCTTTATTAAGGCAGTCAGGACTTATACTTTCAACCCGTTTTTAGGCTCATGAATCAAAAAGCGTATATCAAACTTAAGTGTCGGACCCCCAAAGTACTCTTACGAGTTAAGGGCGCATTCCGTTACCCATTGGGATGATATATGTTTCAATTCACACCATACAAACAGGGCTTATCTCATTCACAACAGACAGATGACAAGTAGACAGACAAGAAACAACGGTAACATAAGCCAAAATATTAAGTTCAAGACCCGCTTACTACAGAGGTTGGTGTTTACCTGAAGAACAATTCAGACAGATCAGGTGGGCACAAATCTAAGAAGCACAGAGTTTATAAGAAAATAAAGCTTTTCTTACCTGCGCAGGATTTGTCTGTGGTTCTTGATGTGCCCGACCTTTTTGTTCCGTCCTTATGTTCGTTCGCCTCTTGTAGTTTCTTTCTGCGGGTCCCTTGTTCGCGGCGCCAGAAATGTTAGGTGAGACCTCAACAAGTCACCTATTTGTCAGGTTATGTTACCGTTTCCCAATTGTTAGTTAGAGTTCTTATCTAAGCAAAGAGACACGGAGATATTATTCAGTATTTCTGCTCAGAAGTCCGTCGTTAACTCTGACTGTCTCTGACTTTCTCTGGCTCTGAGGCTTCTTTATTACATCTTTTATAGACAGAAAAGGGCAAACATCAGCAAATGTAAAAAAAACAACATTTTTGCAAAGGAAAGACAATTCTCCGGGTGTTATCAGCTGATAAGACAATCTTCTGGGCGTAGACTGCTTTTTAGGGCTGATGCGGCCTCTTCTTGATGAGTACGTGACAATAGATGACGAATCCTTATTTTACAAAGAAGGATAGAAAAATACAAGTATTTAGTAAGACATAAGGTCAACCATTTTGTTTTGACACCCCTTAATCCTTACATTGGTGATCAGTGAGAAGAATGTCCCTTACATTGGTGATCAGTGAGAAGAATGTTCCTTACATTGGTGATCAGTGAGAAGAATGTTCCTTACATTGGTGATCAGTGAGAAGAATGTTCCTTACATTGGTGATCAGTGAGAAGAATGTTCCTTACATTCATGGTCAGTGGGAAGAATGTTTCTTACATTCGTGGTCAGTGGGAAGAATGTTCTTTACATTGGTGATCAGTGAGAAGAATGCTCCTTACATTGGTGATCAGTGAGAAGAATGTTCCTTACATTGGTGATCAGTGAGAAGAATGTTCCTTACATTCATGGTCAGTGGGAAGAATGTTCCTTACATTCGTGGTCAGTGGGAAGAATGTTCTTTACATTGGTGATCAGTGAGAAGAATGTTCCTTACATTGGTGATCAGTGAGAAGAATGTTCCTTACATTGGTGATCAGTGGGAAGAATGTTCTTTACATTGGTGATCAGTGAGAAGAATGTTTCTTACATTGGTGATCAGTGAGAAGAATGTTCCTTACATTGGTGATCAGTGAGAAGAATGTTCCTTACATTCATGGTCAGTGGGAAGAATGTTCCTTACATTCGTGGTCAGTGGGAAGAATGTTCTTTACATTGGTGATCAGTGAGAAGAATGTCCCTTACATTGGTGATCAGTGAGAAGAATGTTCCTTACATTGGTGATCAGTGGGACGAATGTTCTTTACATTGGTGATCAGTGAGAAGAATGTTTCTTACATTGGTGATCAGTGAGAAGAATGTTCCTTACATTGGTGATCAGTGGGAAGAATGTTCTTTACATTGGTGATCAGTGAGAAGAATGTTTCTTACATTGGTGATCAGTGAGAAGAATGTTCCTTACATTGGTGATCAGTGAGAAGAATGTTCCTTACATTGGTGATCAGTGAGAAGAATGTTCCTTACATTGGTGATCAGTGAGAAGAATGTTCCTTACATTGGTGATCAATGAGAAGAATGTTCCTTACATTCATGGTCAGTGGGAAGAATGTTCCTTACATTGGTGATCAGTGGGAAGAATGTCCCTTACATTGGTGATCAGTGAGAAGAATGTTCCTTACATTGGTGATCGGTGAGAAGAATGTTCCTTACATTGGTGATCAGTGAGAAGAATGTTCCTTACATTGGTGATCAGTGGGAAGAATGTCCCTTACATTGGTGTTCAGTGGGAAGAATGCTCCTTACATTGGTGATCAGTGAGAAGAATGTTCCTTACATTGGTGATCAGTGAGAAGAATGTTCCTTACATTGGTGATCAGTGAGAAGAATGTTCCTTACATTGGTGATCAATGAGAAGAATGTTCCTTACATTCATGGTCAGTGGGAAGAATGTTCCTTACATTGGTGATCAGTGGGAAGAATGTCCCTTACATTGGTGATCAGTGAGAAGAATGTTCCTTACATTGGTGATCGGTGAGAAGAATGTTCCTTACATTGGTGATCAGTGAGAAGAATGTTCCTTACATTGGTGATCAGTGGGAAGAATGTCCCTTACATTGGTGTTCAGTGGGAAGAATGCTCCTTACATTGGTGATCAGTGGGAAGAATGTTCCTTACATTGGTGATCAGTGAGAAGAATGTTCCTTACATTGGTGATCAGTGAGAAGAATGTTCCTTACATTGGTGATCAGTGAGAAGAATGATCCTTACATTGGTGATCAGTGGAAAGAATGCTCTCTACAGTGGTGGTCAGTGGGAAGAATGTTCTCTACAGTGGTGGTCAGTTGGGAGAAGAATGCCCCCTTAAGGTTGTGATCAGAATACCAAGATTAGAGATCAGATCATTTGCATTATGCCACTGGCTCTGCCAAGGGAAACCAGCCTTGGAACTATGCATGATGGGAGGTCAATCATCCACAGTTCAAGGAAGCTCTAGCAACTTCTAGAGGAATTCTAGGGTCCCATGGAACCCTTGTTGAGAATGGTTTACAAGCTGCCATTACAATGTCTCTTTCTGTAGACCAGGTTTCCCCCAAGGTTTGAGAGCCCATTCATGATCAGATAGCTCCCACTTAAAGGTCATCCATGGTTTTCGACATAATTAGGAAATTTTCCTGGAAACTGAGTTTTTCAAACAAATTGCCACCCCAGTTTTCCCAATGCTCTTCCCAGACGTTGTAGAATGAGCCCATGTGATCCTCTCTCTGCAGATCCTGGACGGAGGAAACGAGATCTCAGATCCTGTCGGACAGCCCAGAGGACCGGCTCAGCCCAGCATGGAGGGAGGGGCTGGAGAGAAGCATTGATGGCAAAATGAAAGAGTTTGAAGTGCTGGCGGGTGTCGGCTGGAAGCTGATTGGAGAAGATCGGCTTCTGACGCTGACGGTGAGTGCGGACAGCGCCTTATGTCATAGTCTTGGGAGCTGCAGTGCCGGTCACCATTGTCACCAGGACAGAAAGTGACAGGTAAACCAAATTTGACAGAAGTCATCAAAAAAAAAAGGAAGGGAAACATTCAATGTGGTAGAAGAGCTTATTTGTGGGAGGTAAGGGTTCTTTTCTGTTAGAGCTAAGCTTCTTTGTTGGAAGTCAGGGTTATCTGCTGTTAGAGCTGGACTTTGGGAATATTGAGATTTGTTAACCCCTTCAAGGCTTTGTGTACTTGATGATTCCATTCAGAAGACTTTTTTAAGACTTTTTATCATGGGTGAAAGGGTCCAGGCACAGTATAGCAGTTTGTTTCTACTCTATGGGGGTACAGGATAGGAAGATTTTTATGTCATGGCATCTTGTCTGTCAATATTCGTAAGTGTTTTGTCTTTCCAAAAAAATATTCGTAAGGGTGCAGTTCGAGTGTGCGTGATACTTTACAATATAAAAAACCCACAAAAACCCACAAAAACTATAAATATTTTTTATCTTAATTTTTTTGTTTTCTGGTTTATTTTATTTTGGGTAGAAATACTCCAGGACCCCTTTGGTTGGCAATCAGTGACTTTGCTGTAGTTGCTAAGCGTTTCAAAGTCGCAAGTTTTACCGCGATTTTGTTCAGGTCATCAATGTAAAAGGCAGAAAAAAAGCCTGTAATCTGCCCCAAAGAAGCTCATGTTCTTTTTTGAGCTTAGGGCGTTTTTCAAGAGTTTTGCTTCAGGTGACAAAACGCTTCAGATGTGAACAGGTGCCATTGAAATGAATAGGATTTTGCTTGTTGGGCGTTTTTCAGGCGTTTTACGAGCGTTTTATGAGCTGAAAACACTCAGGTTTAAATGCAAATCTTAAGATCTGAAATATTTTTAATAGAGGTCGACCGATATATCGGCCGATATTTGCCGTTTTTTAAATAATCGGCATCGGCCGATTGTGCTGATAAAAAGCCAATTCTACAGCGGGACTTTGAAATGACTTCTGTAAGAAGTCAGTGTGAGTTGCTGAGTCTTCATAGCAACACTTTCCTCCTCTCTGGGCAGGCTGCCAAGAAAAGAACTAAATGATACAAAGTTTACACTTCTGAATGAATGAAGTCATCTCTGTGTAGAAGTTCTCAGTTTAACCATTTGAAGACTAAGGCCTCATGCACACGAGACGCAGATGAAACCTCTGTTAAAAAAAAGCTGAAACGCGCGTTTAGAAACGCGCGTTTTGCCGCGTTTGCATGTCGCGCTTAGACGCGTTTAGACGCGTTTGCGTTTAGACGCGTTTATAAAGATAACATCATGTAGACCCTCCCCAAGCTCTCAAAGCATTTTTTTTAACTATTTCTGCTATTTTGATCAGAGTGAGCAGCAGCAGCATAGAGAGCAGTTGTACACTTGCATATGCCGTGTCACTTGCCACGGTACCTGCCACAAGTTGTGGATTGTCCACTTGCCACGTCACTTGCCACAAGTTGGGGATTGTCCACTTGCCACATCACCTGCCACGTCACCTGCCACAAATTGTGGATTGTCCACTTGCCACGTCACTTGCCACATCACCTGCCACGTCACTTGCCACGAGATGTGGATTGTCCACTTTCCACGTCATCTGCCATGCCACCTGCCACAAGCTGTGGATTGTCCACTTGCCACGTCACCAGCCACATCACCTGCCACAAGTTGTGGATTGTCTACTTGCCGCGTCACTTGCCACATCACCTGCCACGTCACTTGCCACGTCACCTGCCACAAGTTGTGGATTGTTCACTTGCCACGTCACCTGCCACGTCACCTGCCACAAGTTGTGGATTGTCCACTTGCCACGTCACTTGCCACAAGCTGTGGATTGTCCACTTGCCACATCACTTGCCACGTCACCTGCCACGTCACTTGCCACGTCACCTGCCACGTCACCTGCCACAAGTTTTGGATTGTCCACTTGCCACGTCACTTGCCACATCAGCTGCCACGTCACTTGCCACGAGATGTGGATTGTCCACTTTCCACGTCATCTGCCATGCCACCTGCCACAAGCTGTGGATTGTCCACTTGACACGTCACCAGCCACATCACCTGCCACAAGTTGTGGATTGTCCACTTGCCACGTGACTTGCCACATCACCTGCCACGTCACTTGCCACATCATCTGCCACAAGTTGTGGATTGTCTACTTGCTGCGTCACTTGCCACTTCACCTGCCACGTCACCTGCCACGTCACCTGCCACAAGTTGTGGATTGTCCACTTGCCACGTCACTTGCCACAAGCTGTGGATTGTCCACTTGCCACATCACTTGCCACATCACCTGCCACGTCACTTGCCACGAGATGTGGATTGTCCACTTGCCATGTCACTTGCCACGTCACCTGCCACGTCACTTGCCACGTCAGCTGCCACGTCACTTGCCACAAGATGTGGATTGTCCACTTGTCACATCACCTGCCACATCACTTGCCACATCACCTGCCACAAGTTGTGGATTGTCCACTTGCCACGTCACTTGCCACATCACCTGCCACGTCACTTGCCACAAGATGTGGATTGTCCACTTTCCACGTCACCTGCCATGCCATCTGCCACAAGTTGTGGATTGTCCATTTACCACGTCACCAGCCACATCACCTGCCACAAGTTGTGGATTGTCCACTTGCCACACCACTTTCCACGTCACCTGCCACGTCACCTGCCACAAGATGTGGATTGTCCACTTGCCACGTCACCAGCCACATCACCTGCCACAAGTTGTGGATTGTCCACTTGCCACATCCCTTGCCACGTCCCCTGCCACGTCACCTGCCACAAGTGGATTGTCCACTTGCCACATCACTTGCCACATCACCTGCCACAAGTTGTGGATTGTCCACTTGCCACGTCACCTGACACAAGTTGTGGATTGTCCACTCGCCACGTCACTTGCCACATCCCCTGCCACAAGTGGATTGTCCACTTGCCACATCACTTGCCCCATCACCTGCCACAAGTTGTGGATTGTCCACTTGCCACGTCACCTGACACAAGTTGTGGATTGTCCACTCGCCACGTCACTTGCCACATCACCTTCCACAAGTGGATTGTCCACTTGCCACGTCACTTGCCACGTCCCCTGCCACAAGTGGATTGTCCACTTGCCACGTCACTTGCCACGTCACCTGCCACAAGTTATGGATTGTCCACTTGCCACGTCACATGCCAGTCACCTGCCACAAGTTGTTGATTTTCCACTTGCCACGTCACCTGCCAGGTCACTTGCCACGTCACCTGCCACAAGTTGTCTATTGTCCACTTGCCACTTCACCTGCCACGTCACTTGCCACAAGTTGTGGATTGTCCACTTGCCACATCACTTGCCACCTGCCATGTCACTTAACACAAGTTGTGGATTGTCCACTTGCCACGTCACTTGCCACAAGTTGTGGATTGTCCACTTGCAATTGCAATTGTTTAAAATATTTTTCTAATGGTTTTTCATCATTTGCAATCATTTTTGAGATTTTTAATGTAAAAAAAAAGTTCACCTTTAAAAACGCATATAAACGCAAACGCGGCTAAACGCGGTAGCGGCGTTTTGCCGCGTTTTACCGCGTTTTGCCGCGTTTTGCGTCTGAAACGCAGAAATGTTTGTTTCTGAACGCATTTTTTTGCTTCTGGAAAAACGAGATTAAACGCAACTGCATATAAACGGAAAAAAACGAGACTGTGTGCATGGACACATAGGATAACATTGAATGAGTTCAGGTGCAGTTGAAAAAACTGTCCAACTGCATCTGAACGCGCGTTTAACTGCGTCTCGTGTGCATGAGGCTTTAATCTTTTCTGACACTTGTTGCTTACAAGTAAAAATCCTGTATTTTCTGCCAGAAAATCACTTCTTAGACCCCCCAAAAATTATATATATTTTTTTAGCAGAGATCCTAGGGAATAAAATAGCGGTTGTTGCAATATTTTATGTCACACGGCATTTGCACAGAGGTCTTTCAAATGCATTTTTTTGGGAAAAAAATACACCATTTAAAAAATAAAAATAAAATAAAAACAGTAAAGTTAGCCCATTTTTTTTTTTTTTTGTCCAAAAGTTTTGACTACCTGTTTTTATCTAATATATAGGTTTTTTTTTTTTTTTTTAATCTAGATCATACATACAAGTAAACTGATTGGAGGTTTGTTTTGTTTAATAAATGTTTTTTTTTTTTTAAAAGCCAGCAGCTACAAATACTGCAGCTGCTGACTTTTAAAATAGTGACACTTACCTGTCCAGCGCGCCCACGATGTCGGCACCCGAAGCCGATCTCTAGATCGTCTCTCGGGTGCTGCCACCGCCATCTTGGGTATGGGAATCAGGAAATGGAGCCTTTCGGCTTAATTTCCCGGTTCCCTACTGCGCATGCGCGAGCCGCGCTGCACAATAAGGATGGTCCCCGCTGCCTCTGGGATCTGTGTGTTTCCCAGCAGGCAGCGGGGCACTTGCGGAAGGGGGCGGGCACTTGCGGAAAGGGGCGTAATGTACGCCCCTTTCCGCAGAGAGCTAGCCCGGAAGTGGGTGCAGTTACCTGGATTATCCAGGTAACTGCACCCCCCTCCCCCCTGAAAGGTGCCAATTGTGGCGCCGGAGGGGGGGAGGAATCCGATGAGCGGAAGGTCCATTTTAGGGTGGACCTCCGCTTTAAGTGTAAGAAATTTTCTGTATCACTTATGAAGGCTGCTTTCACACTGGAGCGGGCAGACGTTGATGGTAAAACGCAAGTTTTAGCGGCTCTTTACCATCATTTTAGCGGTGCTATTTGGCTGCTAGTGGGGCACATATAACCCAGCTAGCGGCCAAGGAAGAGGTTAAATGCGCCCATGAAGCACCGCTGCCAAATCGCATTGCATGCGCTTCGGCAGTGGTGCCCATTCATATCAATGGGCAGGAGTGGTGGAGGAGCGATATACACCACTCCAAACGTGCTGCTTGCAGGACTTTTTTTTTAAGATCCTGCCAGCGCATCGCCTCAGTGTGAAAGCACTCTGTCTTTCACACAGACTGCAGGGGAGCCATTTTGCAGGCACTTTACAGGCGCTATTTTTAGCCCAAAAGCGCCTTAAACGCCCCAGTGGGAAAGGTGTGTTAGATCAAGGGGGATTAAAAATAAAATCGGCCTAACATATCGGCCCAAAAAAAAAATTTGGCATCATATATCGGCTATCGGCCGCCATGATTTCTAAATATCGGCATCGGCATCGGCCAGAGAAAAACCCATATCGGTCGACCTCTAATTTTTAATCACAGATTGATTGATTTAACCTTTTTGTTATCCCAAATGGTTAGATTTTTAACATTTTATAACCCCCTCATCTACAGATTAAGGAGCGTCTGGAGGAGCTACAAGGGATGCTGAGCTGGGTCCTAATGAGATGGCGATGCCAGAAACACCCGAGGATCGTGGGAAACAAGACTCAGAGGACCAGAGAGGCTGTAGAACCCACCCAGGCGGTAAGTGACCAACCCGAGAACAATTAACAGAAAATGAAAATAATTCTGATTTAGAGTTTTGCACATGCTGGATTAACAGTATTAGCAAGCTGAGGTTTCTAACTTTTTATATACAGTGTAGCGCCGGGCTCCCAATGAGCATGCGCTATTTGTTTTGTAAATTTAAATGTTCTTAAAACCACAGTTGGGTTTTGGGGTTAATCTTTCTAAATTATGGTCTTGGTGCCAGTTTGGCTGGATTGCACTGTGTTCTGCTTGACCATAGGTGTCGGTGTCACCTCTGGCAAGCATAAGAACGCTGTCCGGTTGGACGCATTGAATGCCATTCTCTCTCGGAACCAACCAGTGAGTGTGTCATCTTGCTGGGCATTCTGGGGGGGGGGGGGGGTACTTAAGGTGCTGAGATCACATGTTATGGGGTTCCGGTCCAGAGGATTATTCCGTCTTCTTGGTCCTGGCAGGGCCGTCTTTAAGGCAGGGCAAAAGGGGCAGCTGCCCTGGGCCCTGTCATTGTTGTGGGGCCCAAAGCAGCTGCCTCATACTTGCCAACAATCCCAATATCTCATTGTGGAATGCTGCCCAGCTCTGCCCTATTGTTGTGTACAGATGACTCACTTGCAGACCCTGTGTTTACATGTAAATAACCGGCATTCATATGTAAATAGCTGCGGCCGGTGTTCTGGCGTATAGAGTCCGGGCATCACATAGTGTCAACTCCGTACTGCGCATGCGCAGTACGGAGCAGACGAAGCTTCGGAAAATCTCCGAAGCTGAACGGCGCCTGCGCCGTGAGTGGAGGTGGTAGCCCCACCATCCAAGCGGACATAGGGTTGTGAATTTTAGAGGGCCCCTCGCGGGCGAGATTCGCTCGCCACGCTTCGGGCTCGGCCTCGCTGCGCTCGGCTCTTTTTTATTCTAACTCTATGTCCACTTGGATAGTGGGGATAGAACCTGGACTCACGGCGCAGGCGCCGTTCATCCTCGGTAATTTTCGGAATCTGTGTTCCTGTGTACTGCGCATAAGCAGTACGCAGGGGACACTATCTGATGGAGGACGCTATTTGACAAGACACCGGCTGTATTGATATGTAAATAAAGGCAGCGTTCATATGTAGATCATGCCCCCCTGCAGTAAGGAGATGATGTGCTGTAACCTCTAGCAACCAGTGAGCAGTAATACTGTAAAGTAATCTCTAGCAACCGATTAAGAAGCAGAAATCATTTGCTGTAACTTCTAGCAACTAATCAGTGAGCCGTAGTGTGCTGTAACCTCTAGCAACCAGCCAGTAAGCAGTATATGCTGTAACCACTGGCAGTGAATCTCAATAGCTGCCTGATCTACATTAAACTGATTTTAAGTCTAGCTGCTATATATTGTATGTCTCAGAGCAAGTGGAGAGTGAAATTGCATGGGCCCCCCCCCCCCCCCAAGAAAATGTTTGCCCAGGGTCCAATCAGTATTAAAGACGGCCCTGGGTCCTGGTCCTCCTGACCAGCCCTCAGGGGCCCTCATGGCCTAGGGTGCGGATCCATCCGTTTCCGAGGACTCTTCAGAAGAGGGCCATGCAGGAGGCTGGCTGCTCGGTAAGAGCCTGGAAGCTGAGTCGACAGACACCAGGTGAATCCACACTCGTATGGTATCGCCGGAACGGCTGCAAGATACTGGTACCGTACGAGGGTTCTCTAACCTTTAAATATCCTTCAGTTACAACCAAGTCTGTGGCAGAGACTTTTCATTTTCAAGTTCTACAACCAAGTATTTGGAGAGACTTTTCTCTATCTGAACCATCTATCGGTTGCTAAATCTGCTGAGTGGAGATTTATTCGATGGCCGTAATATCCAGTTGCGAATGGCTATTCTCTGGATGCTATGGAGAGAGATTTATGCAGTTCCAAGTGTACCTGAACTTCCTACCCATACCCACTATCCTTTATGGAGAGACTGTGTTTTGTCTACCATTTTGCAAATAAAAATCGCTAAAGTGGATCCAGTGTCAGTCTCTGCAGTTCTTTGGGCCATCTACCTCGGGAAGCCCCTAGGCGCATACGAGGTCAAGAAGGTAACGGTAAGCCCAAATTTAACCAGCAGCTCCTTCGGGGGTTAGTGCTACACAGTACCTCACAAAAGTGAATACGCCCCTCACATTTTTGTAAATATTTTATTCTATTTTTTCATGTGACAACACTGAAGAAATGACACTTGTCTACAATGTAAAGTAGTGAGTGTACAGCTTGTATAACAGTGTAAATTTGCCGTCCCCTCCAAATAACTCAACACCCAGCCATTAATGTCTAAACCGCTGGCAACAAAAGTGAGTACACCCCCTAAGTGAAAATGTCCAACAAACAGCATCATGAAGGCCAAGGAACACACCAGACAGGTCAGGGATAAAGTTGTGGAGAAGTATAAAGCAGGGTTAGGTTATAAAAAAAAATCCCAAGCTTTGAACATCTCACGGAGCTCTGTTCCATCCATCATCCGAAAATGGCACAACTGCAAACCTACCAAGACATGGCCGTCCACCTAAACTGACTAGACTGGACAAGGAGAGCATTCATCAGAGAAGAGCCAAGAGGTCCATGGTAACTCTGGAGGAGCTGCAGAGATCCACAGCTCAGGGGGGAGAATCTGTCCACAGGACAACTATTAGTCGTCTCTCCACAAATCTGCCCTTTATGGAAGAGTGACAAGAAGAAAGACATTGGAGAAAGAAAGTCATAAGAAGTCCAGTTTGTAGTTTGTGAGAAGCCATGTGGGGGACACAGCAAACATGTGGAAGAAGGTGCTCTGGTCAGATGAGACCAAAATTTAACTTTTTTGCCTAAAAGCAAAATGCTATGTGTGGCGGAAAACTAACACTGCACATCACCCTGAACACACCATCCCCACCGTGAAACATGGTGGTGGCAGCATCATGTTGTGGGGATGCTTTTCTTCAGCAGGGACTGGGAAGCTGGTCAGAGTTGATGGGAAGATGGATGGAGCCAAATACAGGGCAATCTTAGAAGAAAAACTGTTAGCCCTTGTACACACGGTCGGACATTCCGACAACAAAATCCGTCGGATTTTGGCTGACGGATTTTGTCCGAAACTTGTGTTGCATACACACGGTCGGACAAAGTTGTCGGAAAATCCGATCGTTCAGAACGTGATGACGTTATTTCATTACGACGGGACTACGTTCAGGCTAGTAGCCAATAGCTTTGGTCTAGGAATTTGATAGGAGCATGCGTGGCACTTTATCAGATCGGAATTCTCTACACATGATCGGATAAAGTCCGATCGGATCATGTGGGAAAGTTTTATAGCCCAGCTCTCAAACTTGGTTCGTCGGATATTCTGACGGAAACAGTCCGATGGAGCCCACACACTGTCTGGTAATCTGACAACACGGAATGTCCGACCGTGTGTACAAGGGCTTAGAGTCTGCAAAAGACTTGAAATTGGGGCGGAGGTTCACCTTCCAGCAGGACAACGACCCTAAACCAGAGCTACAATGGAATGGTTTAGATCAAAGCATATTTATGTGTTATGCCCCGTACACACGAGCGGACTTTTCAACATCCAAAGTCCGTCAGACCGAGTCCGTCAGACTATCCGATCGTGTGTGGGCTGCAACGGACTTTAGCTTCGCAAAAGTCTGACGGACTTTAGAAATGAAGCATGCTTCAAATTTTCCCGACGGAACTCCGCCGGACCCGGTCCCCTTCGAAAACTCCGCTCGTGTGTATGCTACTCCGACGGACTAAAACCGACGCTAGGGCAGCTATTGGCTACTGGCTATGAACTTCCTTATTCGAGTCGGGTCGTACGTCATCACGTTCGAATCCGTCGGAGTTTAGTGTGATCGTGTGTGGCCAAGTCCGTTCGGCCGAAAAGTCTGTCAGAACTCCGTCGGAACTCCGGCGGAACTCCTTTGGAAGTCTGTCGGACATAAGTCCTCTCGTGTGTACGGGGCATAAGATTGTCCCAGTCACAGTCCAGACCCAAATCACATTGAGAATCTGTGGCAAAACTTGAAAACTGCTGTTCACAGACGCTCTCCATCCAATGTGACAGAACCTGAGATATTTTTCAAAGAAGAATAGGCAAAAATGTCCCTCTCTAGATGTGCAAAGCTGGTAGAGACATCCCCAAAAAGACTTGCAGCTGTAATTGCAGAGAAAGGGGGTTCTACAAAGTATTGACTCCGGGGGGCGCCATACAAATGCCCCCCACACTTTTCACAGATTTATTTCTAAAAAATAAAATAAATAAACATTTATCATTTTTCTTCCACTTCACAATTATGTGACACTTTGTGTTGGTCTATCACATAAAATCCCAATAAAATACATTTACATTTTTTGGTTGTAACATGACAAAATGTGGAAAATATCAAGGAGTATGAATACTTTTTCAAGGCTCTGTACATGGTATATTTAGGTATTGTTGTATAGTATATACATAGTCTGTTATCTGTATTGTTTTATAGTATAGTATATACATGGTATTTTTTTTTATATATTGTTATATAGTGTAGTAAATACGTAGTATGCTGTCTGTATTTTTATATAGTAATTTGTCTGCATTTTGTTTTTGTGTAGTTATAGTATATACATAGTATACTGTCTGCATTTTTATATAGTATAGTATACTGTATATGCAGTATGTTGTCTATATTGTTATATAGTATAGTATATTAATGGCATGTTGTCTGTATTGTTGTGTAGTTCAGTATTGTAGTAATTAGTCTGCATTTCTTAGTAGTATAGTATATACTGTAGAGTGTAGTGTATATGACATATTGTCGTATAATATATACATAGCATATTTTCTTTCTTTTTATATTGTATAGTATATGTTTTGCATATTATTATACAGTATATTGCCAGTATTGTTGTATAGTATATACATAGTATGGAATGTTCTTCTATATGGTAAATTTGAGCAGTCACAGGCTGTAACAGTCAAATAAAGAGAAGTTTGTTAATTCCACAGGAGGACACGCAGCACCCGCACGAGTCTCTCCAATCGGACAAGTCTGAGTGCCCAACAAAAGAGGACACCACACCCACAGTTCCGCCCCCGAGGGGCCCTGTACGGCGTAGGTACAGGCGAAAGGCGCTGAGCCCCATGTTATTCCAGCAACCGCTTAGGTTGTCGGGGGGAACAGACAGTGAGGAGGGGGCAGAGCTACTTGAAGATGCCCCCAGGAAGTGCGCTGATGGACCATTGTGGCTGGAGCCCAAAGTATTACCAACAGGACCCAGAGTGGAGGAAGTGGAGGAGGAGGAGCCACTCATGGTAAGAAACCTCTAATTGGTGGATAAGAATAATGACAATTGTTCGCAGGTCATCCTACAGGACACGTCCTAGGTGGGGGACAAGACAGGGCAGGTCTGAGGCTGCAGAGGAACTACAGGTATCAGCAGACTTAATGGCTGGAGATGTCAATCAATTAATTTATGACACTCGTTATTAAATATGAAAATGTTTCATGGGCTTTTTTTTTATTTTTTTTAGCATAATATATTTACAGTGAACTTAAAGTCAAAACCTTTAGTTTGGTTGGAGTGGGGAAGGGTTAAGGTTTCAGTTAATGTCCCCATTGGGTAGATCAGCATTTATTAAACTTGACCCTTTAAAAAGAAGCAGAATGTGGAGGCACCCCAGCCCAAGATGAAAAAAAAAAACAATAATGTTACTTATCAATGGGAAACCTGAGCCTGAGATGATGCACACAACCACCTTGATAAAATTACCTTAAAATCAGAGGAACCCCATCACATCAGCGGCCCCTTCCCCCATTACATCAGAGGTCTCCCCATCATGTCAGCGCATCCCCTTTATATGGGAGTCTCCCATCATGTCAGAGGTCCCCCCATCACATCACAGATCCTCCAAGACATCAGCGGTTTCCTCCAAAACATCAGAGGTCTCCCCATCACATGAGTCTCCTCTTCACATCAGAGGCCAATATCATGGTCCCCCCATCACGTCAGAGGTCCCCCCCATCACGTCAGAGGTCCCCCGTCACATCAGAGGTCTCTCCACATCAGAGTCCTCCTTCAATTCAGGGGCCAACATCATGGCCCCCCCTTCATGTCAGAGGTCCCCCCGTCTCATCAGAGGTCCCCCCGTCTCATCAGAGGTCCCCCCGTCTCATCAGAGGTCCCCCCGTCACATCAGAGGTCCCCCCGTCACATCAGAGGTCACCCCGTCACATCAGAGGTCACCCCACATCAGATTCCCTCTTCACATCAGAGGCCAACATTGTGGTCCTTCCTTCATGTCAGAGGTCCTCCTAGCACATCAGAGGTCACTCCACAGCAGAGTCCCTCTTCACATCAGAGGCCAACATTATGGTCCCCCCTTCATGTCAGAGGTCCTCCTAGCACATCAGAGGTCCCCCCTGTCACATCAGAGGTCTTCCCACAAATCTGAGATCTCCCCATCATATCAAAGTCCCCCCTTCAGATCAAAGGCCAACATCATGGTCCCCCCATCACATCAGAGTCTCCCAAATCACATCAGAGGTCTCCCCTTCATTTTGGCGGCCCCCTCCACTCCAAAGGTCCCCCCCCAGCATATCAGATTCCACCTTCAAATCAGAGACCCCCATCACATCATAGCCCTCCTCCCTGTGCGCCAGAGGTCTCCCCATCACATCATAGGTCCACTCATCACATCAGAGTCACCCTTCATGTCAGAGACCCCCCATCATGTCACAGTTGTCCCCTTCACTTCAGAGCCCTCCCTTCACATCAGAGGTCCCCATCACATCAGAGCCCTCCCTTCACATCAGAGCCCTCCCTTCACATCAGAGCCCTCCCTTCATATCAGAGTTCCCCCCTTCACGTCGCAGGCCCCACCTTCACATCAGAGGGCCCCCATCATCTCAAAGGTCCCCTCATCACATCAAATTCCTCCCATAACATCAGAGACCTCCATTGCATCAGAGGCCTCCCTTTAATGTCATGATCCCCTCATCACATCAGAAGCCCCCCTTCATATCAGAGATCCACCCTTCACCTCAGAAGTTATCCCTTCACATTAGAAGCTTCCCAACACCACTGAGGCACCCGTATCACATCATGCTCCCCCTTATATATAAGTGTCCCTTCATCACATCAGAGTCCCCCCATCACATCCATCTCTGGTTCAGGGCAAATTAATTCTCACATTTGCAGTAACCCCAAAGGGAACCCAAATGACGCAGAGGTAGATTCACTCTCTCTATTTGTCCTTTTGACCAATTTCCCAGGGAGGGGAAGTAATGAGAAATCCCAGAATTTTACAGGAACAAGAATTGAGGAGATTAATTGGCTTTGGAGAGATATATTTAGGCTTCCTGTTGGGTCTCCAGCACAGGAAGTGAGGGGAAGTCTCTTCCAAAAGGACACAAATGGCAAACTCCCCCCCCCCAAAAAAAACAGAGCAAGGAGGCCAGCATTCCCTACTCCACCCAAATGTTTTTTTTACAAAAGTGTAAGCTCTAGAGGGTGGGGTGGTATTGCCAGGGGAGGCGGCACTATTTTTTGGGGGGATATTTCCTGTGTGTGGACGGAAACTTTTCCAGAAATATTGGTGAACGTCATTCGCAATGCACTTATGATGGATCGTGGCTTTCTTGTCTGTCCCTTTAATCTCTCTCTTGGCTTCCTGGCTGTCTAATCATCTCTCTTTCTCATCTGTCTCCCCCTCCCCCCCCCCTCATCAGCCGTCACCCCCTAAATCATTCTGGAAGCGCTGTCAGGGGATAATAGGGGAAACGTTCGGCAGCTTAAAGAGAAAGAACCGATTGTCGCTTCCTGTGGCGGAGGAGGTAACGCCGACCCGAGTGCGCTGTGCCGTGCCATAACAGCATGCCGTGATTTGTCCATTAACTCCACCCTAAACTGAATGACACCAAAAAAAAAAAAAGGGGGGGAGACCACTTCAAATGTCGCCGCTATAGCTCTGCGCCATTTTTCCTTTATTTAGCCACTTTATTTATATCAGAATTATATTTTATTCTTTATAAAAGTGCGAAAATGGAAAGTTTCATTGTCGAAATTTTTTAAAACTTTATCAAAACGGCAAGAAAAAAAAATGTCATCTAGTGCAGTTTACCAGCACTTAGATGTGGTGGCTGCATTAGTTTTCTACTTTTTTTTTTTTTTTTTTTAAGGATTTTCTCCTTCCTTTTAAGCTGGTAATCCTGCCAGCAACACACTTCCTGTCCTAGGGGGACAACGCTCACTCCCTATACTGTGATAATCGCTGCCATTTGAATTGCATGCCCCAGGAAGATGAACTGCTTTATTAATATGTTCTCATGTGGTGTGAAATTGTGGTGTGCTGTGAAATGAGTGCTTTGTTTTTGGCGGTGGAGGGGGTTTGCTAATTATGTGAATGTGATAAACTGTGCAGAACTCTCAGTTTGGCTAAATTATCTTATCCCAGCGTTCCTCAACATGCATGGTGGCTGCAGTGATTTGGGCTGTGGAGGGGATCAAATAATAGCTAAGTTAAGGGAAACATGCAGCGGCAGGATTCTCATTAACTGTGAGAAGGATCAGAAAGCTTGGAGTTTAGAGGGTGTATTCAGAAAAATTTCTTCCTACAAATCTGTGTGTTTATTTGTTCTGTTTAAATGCCGGATGTTACTAGGCAATTTTTTCTCCAGGTCAGAAGTTCTTCATTCATAAAATAGTGTGAACCAGGAAAATACCTCATTACAGCCACTAGATGGAGCTAACGATCATAGGAAATGAATACTCGCTTCCTATGATCGTCAGCCACATCTGGTGGTCATAATGTGGTAATCTCTGTACCACCAGGGACATTTATCTTCCCTTTCCTTCCATCCCAGAGACACAGTAGGAAGTAAGAGGAGGTCCTTCCAAAATAAAGCTTCGTCTCTTAGATTGTTGTCACTAGAACAAGTGTCCACGCTGAAAGATTTTGCCTGTGATTACTTTCTGAACCCGAGATAGTGGGCCCCAGGACCAATAATGTGGGTGAAGCTCCCTAGCGGGAAACACAGACAGCAATGCAGACATGAGCAGAAACAAAAATAGCTGCAAATACACTGAAATATCCAACATAGTCATAAGTAGAATTGGTAAAATATATTGCGCTAATCAGTGGATTCACAAAAATTTGAAAATCTCAAATGCATAAAAAGTCTGAAGAATAATAATGTAAAAGTCCACAAAGTGCATAAATGTAAAGAAATGTTTCACCGAAGAAATCTTATTATTGGTGCCACGACAGACCCAAGGCCTCCACCGAGTGGTCAAGGAATGTCAGGGACCATAATCCAGAAGGAGACAGAAAGTGCTGTTAAAATCACATATTTAAAAAAAAAAAGGCAAAAATAACACGTAGTCAAAAACAGAAGCCAGGGTTTGTAATAATTAGCGGTAATAAGACAATCCGGGGTCAGGAAACCAGAAGTCAGCGTAGTCAAGAGCAAAAATCAGGAACAGGAATGGAAGGGAAGTCAGCTAGGCCAAGTCATGCACAGGAACACAGGAAGGAATGTGCTTGGAGATCATAGACCACATAAGGGCAAAGAGGAAATGAGCTAAGCTGTTTAACCACTACAATACTGGACACTTTCGCCCCCTTCCTTCCCAGCCCAATTTTCAGCTTTCATGGCTCTCGCACTTTCAATGACAATTGCGCGGTCATGCTACGCTGTACCCAAATTCAATTTTTATCATTTTGTTTGCACAAATAGAGCTTTATTTTGGTGGTATTTATTCACGACTCGGTTTTTTATTTTTTGCGATATAAGCGAAAAAATAGCGGAAATTTTGAAAAAAAAAACAATATTTTCTTCTTTCCATTTTAAAAGAAATCCAATAAAATCTAATTTTGTCATAAATTTAAGCCAAAATGTATTCTGCTACGTGTTTTTAGTAAAAAAAAAAATTCCGTTAAGTGTATAATAATTGGTTTGTGTGATCACGGACAGATGTACACAAATGATCATGTACAGATGTGTGCAGGTGATCACGTACATATGTGTGCAGATAATCATTGGGACAGGTGATTTTATTATTTGGGGACATGTGTGTTTTGGGGACGTGTGTTTACACTGTTTTACACTAGACTGGTGATCAGTGAGTAAAAAGCTGTAAAAAACAGCTCATACTCACTGATCACCAGCCGGCTGCAGCGATCCGCTCTTCTCTCCTCTGCGACGACTTCCGTGTGAGGAGAGGAGAGCCGATTGCCTAGCAACCGGCTGTTTGTTTACATCACATGACGGCTGTGATTGGACACGGCCGTCATGTGATCAGGAGGGCCAATCACAGAGCCCTCCCGACGATCTGAGATGTGCCGTGTCCGGGTGACACGAGCGCATCGGGATCGCGCCGCTGCGTGGTCACACGCACACGCGCGATCCCCCTCCTTCTGAAGGACGTTCAGGAACGTCCACTCAGAAGTAGAAGGCTCCCACCCGGCCGTATATATACATTGGCCAGGGGGGAAGTAGTTAAATAGCAAAAAGCGGCTGGCTGTAAGCTGGACTAATGAGGCAGGTTAATGGTAACTCGGTGAGTCACTGTGGTAACAATGAGTGGCTGGTAATTAACCGACAGATGAGCTGCTTCTGAACACTAAAACAAAAGAGCTTCTCGTTAAGTAGCAGGAGTGAGCCTTGAGGATGCATGCTTACCAGACAGATATGACAACCCTAATTAAAGAGCAGCCATATAAGGCATGTTGTTGTCGGAAGATGTCACGCAGGACGAAACACATTGGGAGGAGCTACATGCTGATGTCATCGCTCAACTGGAAGTTGTTTGCTGGCTGCAGTTGGTTTTTCATCCCTATGTCATCTGTAAGTACAGTACAATTTTAACTAAAAGGTTTTTGAAGGTTTTACACTATATAGAGCGTCTGCTTCAGTTCTTCTTTCTGAGTACATGTGGCTGATAGCTGGAAGTGGTGATTTATAAATAACCAGGCTACCTGCTGACTCTGCAAAGGAGCGGAGGGAGATGAGGCTAACGTGGAATATTTCAACACATGCCTTGTATGACTACCCTTTATTTAGGGAGTCCTATCTGTGGTAAGCGTGCATCCTTGACCACTTGGTGGAGGCCTTGGGTCTACACTAATATTTTTTCGGTTGAATGTTTCTTTTCAGTTTTCTGTACTTTGTGGGCTTTTACATTATTATTCTTGGGACTTTTTATGCCATTGATATTTTCAAATTTGTGTGAATCCACGGATTAGCGTTTTATTGTTTATAGCAATACAAACCTGACAGGGGTCCTAACCCTTCCACATTCCACCCTGAAAATACAGTGCATTTCTACATAGAGCCGTATACATGATATCTGGTTATTGGAAACTTTGGCACAGCTATTTGGGAAAGAGAGGCCCACAACACCAAGCTAATCAGGACTCTATTCTTTAACACAATCCATTCAGTCAAACACAGGAAACGTGGTTCCAGGAGGAAAGAGTCCAGGAATAATATTATTTATATGCTGCTGGTCCATCAATGTCCAATCATGACTTAGGTGGGTCCTAAAGTAGTACAGTACAGCAGGGAAATCCTAACTTTCTAAACAATTTTCTAAACAAATGGCCAGTTTACTGTCCTTAAAGCTTTAGGGGACCGGACTGTGGCCTGTGGAGGAAGAAAATGGCGTGGAGTAAGTGGGAGTTAAAAATGCTCCATCATTGGTTATAAGGGGAGTAATAGTGCCCCATCTTTGGTGTCAGTGGAAGGAATAGTGCCCTATCATTGGTATCAATGGGAGGAATAGTGCCCCATCATTGGTATAAATGGGAGGAATAGTCCCCCATCATTGGTATCAATGGGAGGAATAGTGCCCCATTATTGGTATCAATGGGAGGAATAGTGCCCCATCATTGGTATCAATGGGAGGAATAGTCTCCCATCATTGGTATCAATGGGAGGAATAGTCTCCCATCATTGGTATCAATGGGAGGAATAGTCCCCCATCATTGGTATCAACGGGAGGAATAGTCCCCCATCATTGGTATCAATGGGAGGAATAGTGCCCCATCATTGGTATCAATGGGAGGAATAGTGCCCCATCATTGGTATCAATGGGAGGAATAGTGCCCCATTATTGGTATCAATGAGGTCAATGGGAGGAATATGGGAGGAACAGGAAATATGACCTGGCATAGCTGCAGTAGCAAGCCTCCATCCCTAACTACATTAGTAACAACAGAAGAGGAAAAAGAGTGGGACTTTAGATGAGGTATGTTACTGCAAAAAAAGTGTATGGAGTATATATAATAATAAAACTTTTTTTGATCAAATGCAGTTTCATGGTCTAGAAATGCATGATACAGTTTCCAAAATATAGACACAACCATTTATAAATGGGCTGACATTATAGAACAAATATACCAAATGGACATATGAAGTACGGTACATATGGTGATCATACATGATTTTATTTATATATATATATACACACACAAATGGATGCATGCTGGATATAGAGAATAAAATCCGAACTGTTTTGGCATCTTATAAAATAACTCTACGCGTTTCGTGAATCACGTTCACTCATCAGGAGTATAGATGCAAAAATTTACTGTAAGTACAGAAAAATCTAATATGTAAATACAAATACAGTATGCCCTTGATAAAAAAGGGGGGGGATTCTAAAGAATTCAATAAAAAAATCGAATGCCTGATACCTACAAATCAGCTCGAAAAACATACCAGCTCATATAGGGATGACGGGGTGAAAGAGGGGGTCCCAAGCATAGTGTCAGGTCCGGAGCTGAAGCAGGAAAAACCCAAACCAGATCAAGGGAACTGCCAAGTAGCAGTCCAGGTTACCACAGTGCAATCAACAAGAGAATGGATGATGTAATTGCAACGAACCGCATCAATCAGTTCCCAATCATTGGTATCAATGAGAGGAATAGTGCCCCATCTTTGGTATCAATGGAAGGCATAGTGTTCCATCATTGGTATCAATGAGAGGAATAGTGCCCCATCTTTGGTATCAATGGAAGGCATAGTGTTCCATCATTGGTATCAATGTGAGGAATAGTGCCCCATCATTGTATCAGTGGGAGGAATAGTGCCCCATCATTGTATCAATGGGAGGAATAGTGTTCCATCGTTGGTGTCAGTGAAAGGACTGGTGCCCCATTGTCACTGTCAGTGGCAGGAACTATGCCTATTGTTGCTGACAGTTGGGGGAATAGTGCCCCAAGGGCCAGATAAAAGCAAGCAAAGGACCACATCCGGCCCCTGGGCCGCAATTTGGAGACCACTGGTCTACAGGAAGGTCCAGGACTTGGCTGTGTGATGTGTAGGGGTGTCTGATCATAGAGCTGGCTAAGCAGAATCAAACATTGATATATATGTAGTTCAGCAGCTTATTTAGCTCTATGTCTATAGTGCAGCTTTAACTACCATTTACTGATCTGGGATGTTCTCCTATACATACCAATGTTTCCCCCTTCCCTACACCTTCTAATCACTTTGCTCATCATCTCCATAATCCTGATCTGTCTCACTCATCGCTTTTTCTCTCATCCAGGTTTCACACTCATCGCTTTCCCTTTTAACCAGGTCTGTGTCATTTATTAATTCCTCATCTGTGTCTGGAGTCCAGCTTTCTTCATCCTACCTTACTTATTCTCTCCAAGGTCCAAGGTCTGTTCCTCTCTTTGTCTCATGTCCCATATTAACTCTCTCCCTGATGTCTGCCTTACTCTTCATTTTCTGTCTTCCATGGTGTATCACTCTCTCTCGCTTTTTTGGAGTCTCATTTCTCATGCTGCACTATCTGTCAGTGATCCCTATCTGTCATTCACCCTTGTGCCTTACTCATCACGTTGTCCGTTTGCAGGTCAGCACCTACTTGAATGCAAAGGAAAGCGAGGGACCAGATGCATGCCACAGCCTGACCTTGCCACGACCATCCAAAAAAAGTCGGTCATTTGAACAATATACTTTGATATCTACAAATGACTCCAATAGTAGATCAAGTTTGCTTTTCAGGAGCCTCAAGAGAAAGGAAAAAGCACAAAGGTGTACAGTGCAAGGGATTATGGACCTGCACTCTGATAAGAAGCCCATCAATGAAGAGAGCACAAAATATGAAACCTCCACCTGGCCTCCCAAGCTTGACAGGACCACCCCACAACCCGAATTTGGGAACTTTCTCAATTATGTCAAAAACCCACTGACAAAGGAGATTGATGCTGAATGTGCCGTGTCCGGGGCAGATATCAAGCAAACGGAAGTGGAAAGTCTTCATTCTACCCAACCGATCTCTCAGGCCACGTGTCCACATGTGACTTTGGGTTCTGTCTTGGTTCTGGATCTATCCAAGGAAGCTAGTCTTGTGGACAACATTCAGGAGTCACTTCGAATAGAATCTGTAAAAGACAATGGGTTCTGTCTTTTTTCAGATTCTGGAGATGCAGATGAAATAAAAAGTACAGAAATTGTAGAGCCAATCAAAGAGGACGGTGACCTCCAAAACACCATGAATTCATTCCAGTCGTTGTCTACAAAGTCATGGATTGAAGCATTAACAACCAGCTCTGGCTATTGCAGGCAAAACATTCATGGCTACGGAAAGGTCGCAAACACTTCACGATCACAGGAACTAGATAAGCTAAATGATGACTTTATCCATTTTCAGATAGATAGACTTTCACCCGCTAATGTTTTCCATCACCTGGAATCTGAGAGGGATGGACAAAGAACAGACTCAAAGTTGGATGAAATGCAGTATGTAAGTGCATCCAGCCATACAGAGGACAACCACACTTCCAAATACCAGAATGGAGTTGGTACTGTCACCTCAACCATCTTCCCAAAAGCTTTAGATTGTGTAAAGCCCTATAACGATGACATGAATAATTCTACCTATGTAGAGTTTGTCAGAACGTACAATGCAAAACCCAACCCTATAAACAAGCCTTACAGCTCACCCAATAACCTACCCAAAAAGAGGACTAATAAGAGGGTTGCTTCTCATTCATTCCCAGAAGTGCTCCACCCCAATCAGGAGTTTCTGGAGCATGACGATAAGGAGCTGGAAGACATCTGGAATAATGCTAAACATGGGCAACTAGAGAACCCAATCCAGAAACCTCCCATCGTATCACTGAGAGAAAATGAAGGAGACCAGTTGACTAAAGCAAATCAAGAGACCCCAAATCACAAAACACCAAGTGGCCAAGTAGTTATGAGGTCAGAGCCAAACATGTTAGTGGCCACGTTTTCATTGCCCACCTCGGTTGTCTTATCTACAGGCTCTGGGGTGGAGAAGGACCAAAGGGAAGACGGCAGTCTGATTCAAGAAGGAGTGGTGTCCACTGCTACTTCAAAGGAGAGTAATCAAATGGAGAAATGTCAGCCAACATTAGGGCAAGAGCCACATGGTTTGAAGAATAAGTCTGATGGAGTGGAGACATCCATAACCATGGTGAGATGGGTTTTGTGTGTTTATGATGGAGCACCCCTGTTTATTTTCTTGGGTGGTTCCATGTTTGAAACAGAGTGGAATAAGTAGGAAGAGATGACATGCGACACATAGGACAATGGTGAGAACACTAGAATATTGCTCATTCCTTGCACAGCCAGGAGGTTGACGTTCAACCTTCAATTGAAATTCCTATGATAGCAATATATTTATAGGGGCAAAAAGTCCATTAGCTCCAGGCCCACCTATACAGAGCTCCACCAAGATCCTTTTTATTGGCTAACTTTGGTGATTGAAGATGCAAGATTTCATTGGCTTTCTTTTATAGACATTATACAGTTGTACAATGTACATTTACATTCTATATTACAATACAATTGTACAATGCCAGACAAAGAAACCTGACCTGTTTCAACATCTTGCATCTTTAATAACTTGAAGTGGACTTTCAGTAATTTTTCAACTCTCAATCTATTAAATCTTCACAAACTGGAGGGAAATTTGGGACTTTAGATGAAGCGATTGGATAGTGGAGGTGAGTTATAAATGCATAATATTCAATTGATGACATAAATCATAAAAAATATTTATTGATTTGGTATGTAGTACATGTAGAAAGCATAAACATGATGAACAGATTAGTACAAACATGGTACCATAAGATCAGGGTAATAGACAATATTTATATGGGTAGATACCCTGGCAGATGAATACCATGGCAACCCGCCCAAAGCTGGCACATGTTTTGACACATTTTTTAATAGATATATATATATATATATATATATATATATACACCATGTGGGTACATGTGCCAGCTTTGGGCGGGTTGCCATGGTATTCATCTGCCAGGGTATCTACCCATATAAATATTGTCTATTACCCTGATCTTATGGTACCATGTTTGTACTAATCTGTTCATCATGTTTATGCTTTCTACATGTACTACATACCAAATCAATAAATATTTTTTATGATTTATGTCATCAATTGAATATTATGCATTTATAACTCACCTCCACTATCCAATCGCTTCATCTAAAGTCCCAAATTTCCCTCCAGTTTGTATACATTACCGGGATGGAAGCACCTTGAGGTGCTTCATTTAAAGTCCCACGCCCCCCTTCTCTTCTATTAAATCTTCTGCCCTTGTTGTTTTGACTTTGGATAGTTAAACATTTTATTTTCTGCCAATAAATCCCTTATAGAGCCCACTTTCTCTTTCTTGCCTGGTCATTAGCCTAGCTTATAACATCATACACAGCTCTGTCTCTCTCTCACTCTCCTGAGAGTTTGCCAGGAAGGGAGGGGGGATGAGTCATAGGAGGGCAAATGAGAGCTGCGGAGCTGGAGGTGTGCCTCTGTGTGTCTGTGTAAATCTAGAAAGTGAGCAGGCAGCAGCTTCAACTGTGCAGTTAAAACGACTGCAGCCAGTCTCAGCGGAGGGAGATTTCTGCAGCATATTTGGCAAGTACAGAATCACAGTATATATAAAATAATATGCAAAGTGGTTGGAGGGAAGCTTCAGAAAGGCAAAGATGTTTTTATTAGAAATTATGTGAGCAGGCTGCAGTTTCTCTTATACATGTGTATACAGCGTTCAGCTGCGTCAGGCTTTTTAAGCTGTAGTAATTGGATTTGGGAGTGGAAAATAGAAGAGGCCAGAGAAACGCTGCTAAACGCTAACACGGATAAACGCGCATTAACACCAACGCAAAACGCTTCTAAAAGCGCGTTTTTACAGCCGCTTTTTCCTGGAAGCAGCCCTCTGTGTCTCTCGCACAGGAAAAGAAAAAGATTTTCTTGGGTTATATTACATGAAAACATTGTTAGTATTCTTCAAGATCCAGTCGTAAAATTTGGAAGGACCTGGGAACCTTGGGCTAGTTATATGCATGTTCAATTTGAATTTTCACGCACTGTTTGAAAGTCCACTCTAGCCCTTGTCGGGACCTGTTTTCTTTTTCCTCTTCTTTTTTCCCTTCTCTCTCTCTTTTTTTTTTTTCTTGATTTTTCTTTTCTTTTTTTTTGTGATCATGCTGGCTCTCAGGACCACGGAGAGATCGATGGCCAGTCTTTTTTGGTAGACGCAGAGATACCCTTTTTTCTGGTATTTTTGGTTCCTCATTGATTAAGGGGGCAAACTTGTTTGATGTGATAGTTTTGCAATCACCTTGCACCTCCTTGTTACTACTCTATGTTGAAAGGTTTATATTTTCATACTGGACATTGTGCCCTTGTTTTGTTATGTTTCTTCGTACTTACCCTGGCATCTACATACTGCTTGCCTACTGTTTCTAGATTCCCATAATTATCAAGTGGATCTAGTCTTTAATGGAACTTAGTGTAGACTTCAGAGCGATGCACCCAAAGCTAGATATATTGCCATGGTACAGTATTTTGTATGGATACTCTTTTTGTTGGTTGGAGCAGATTTATACTATGTTGGTGTGATTTGCAGGTGACTCGGAAGTTGGACTATCAGCTGATGGAAGGTTCCCTGGAGAAGAAACACATCCTGCAGTCAGGGGGAAGAAAGGTGAGCAGGACATGAGGAGACAATGGTTAGACAATAGTATGACAACTACTTCCAAACAAACAAACAAAGGGCACCAAGAGACACCGAGACAATCTGAAACGTTGCCAACAGTCCCGATCTGCCCAGGACTCTCCAAACAAAGGGCACCAAGAGACACCGAGACAATCTGAAATGTTGCCAACAGTCCCGATCTGCCCAGGACTCTCCAAACAAAGGGCACCAAGAGACACCGAGACAATCTGAAATGTTGCCAACAGTCCCGATCTGCCCAGGACTCTCCAAACAAAGGGCACCAAGAGACACCGAGACAATCTGAAATGTTGCCAACAGTCCCGATCTGCCCAAGACACTCACAAATTTCTATCCCGATATGACCTTGTCCCGGGCTGAGTCCCGGAAATCAAGGTCTGTCATGGACAGCTGTTAACACAGTGCATATCATGAGGGCAAAATCAGAGGTGCTGCCCGTCAGTGCGGGTGCTACCTGGACGGGATGGGCTGCACTACAAACACAAAGATCACATGCGCCATACACTGGGGACACAGATCCCTCCCCCTACCTTCTCCTCCAACAGCTGAGCTGTTCAGGCCCGCACCTCTCATTATTGGGGACTGATGCCAGGAGGTCAGGTGGAGCCTTCTGCCTCGCGGTGATTGGGCATCACTCGGGGAGGGAGTGTGGCCAGCATCGGAGTAGTGATTATGCCAGGCCGCTGGTGGTGCAGTAAGTTTGTGAGGCAGGAGGTGGCTGCAGAGACTTGAGAGCGGTATGTGTTAATGCTGCAGTTGGGGTCTCTTTGCATGAGCTTGATCTCTGCTAGCAATAATTTGCTAGCAGTAAAAGGGTTAATCTTGTTTTTAGTCACCTGCACCAGGGATCTTATTAGTCTATTGCAGTGGCGGCTGGTGCGGATCCCAGTCCTCCCCAGTACATACCAGTATAGAAGAATACCCCTATAGTGGGGGTATGCTCCCAGTCCTCCCCAGTACATACACGTATAAAAGAATCCCCCTATAGTGGGGATATGATCCCAATCCTCTAAGTACATACCAGTATAGAAGAATCCCCCTATAGTGGCGGTATGATCCCAATCCTCCCAGTACATACCAGTATAGAAGAATCCCCCTATAGTGGAGGTATGGTCCCAATCCTCCCAGTACATACCAGTATAGAAGAATCCCTTTATAGTGGGGATACGATCCCAATCCTCCCAGTACATACCAGTATAGAAGAATCCCCCTATAGTGGGGGTATGATCCCATTCCTCCCAGTACATACCAGTATAGAAGAATCCCCCTATACTGGGGGTATGGTCCCAATCCTCCCAGTACATACCAGTATAGAAGAATCCCTTTATAGTGGGGATACGAACCCAATCCTCCCAGTACATATCAGTATAGAAGAATCCCCCTATAGTGGTTTTATGATCCCAATCCTCCCAGTACATGCCAGTATAGATGGGGTATGATCCCTGTTCCTCCCAGTACATACTGGTATAGAAGAATCCAGCAGCAGCCAGTTGTTTGGGGCTGAGTCCAGTGTGTTGTGGCCAGTTGTGGAAGGTCCCCATGCGGTTGGTCTTGTTCATTAGCTTTGGAAAGACGGCGGGATAGTCATCGTTCTCCTGTTCCCCGGGCAAGTAGGTGGAGCTGGCTGAGGATTTGTCTGTCCGGTAGATCCGGTTTCTGGGGGATGGGGACGTTGCTGGGTTCGGTTCCCTAGAGGAACGGACAGGTAGGGTAGTATTTCCAGTGCTCTGTATCAGGCCGTGGTGACCAGATAGAAGAAGCCAGTTCGGGCCAGGTGATGGGGGGACAACCGAGCCCGACCAGTCCCGGAATGTCCGCAGCCGTCTCATCTCTCTCTCCGTCCCCAACTTCACTGCATGAGGGGGGCCAAGAGCCCAACACCTCGTGTACCGAGCCCATGGCGGAGCGCTGACCACTGACACTGCCCAGAGTCACCAAAGCAGAGGAGCGGAGGAGGTTCCAGAAGAGTCCGGACAGTAGCTTCTCCTCCTGGCCAATTGGGTTTTAAGATCCAATTTCCTGATTGGCCTGGAGGAGAAGCAGGAAGACAATAGCGAATATTAATTTGCTAATGTCACACAAGTGGGTGGGCTCAGGGTCCACCAGCCCACCCTTTTGAAGCCAATTAGAGCCTCAGGCTCTAATCGTGCTTAAAAAAACAAATAAACATTGCAATCCATGCGTCCGGCACCCTGCATGGAGATTAGGGGCCAGGCACATGGATTAGGGGGGCGGCGTCCCTGTGCCCCCTATGAGTGGCCGCCACTGCTTTCATTGCTGTCAGATCCCTGAAGAAAGCACATGATTATCCTTCTTGTAGAACCACGCCCATATTAAATGATTGCCCGACCCTATTTAAAGTACAAGCTCCACCTACAGTGGCTTTCAGGACACATAGAAAAACAGGTGTCTCTAAAAACTTTTTGGAAATGTTGGCAACTATGAATCTGGGGTGGATATACTAAAGACAAATAGACTCTGCAAGTGCAGTTGCTGCAGAGCTTAGTAAATGAGGCAAAGCTTCACTTTGCAAAGAAAATCCAATCACATGCTTGCACATGATTGGATGATGGAGGTCAGCAGAGCTCCCCCTCGCTTGCTAAGCTCTGGAACCACTGCGCTTGCAAAGCGCACCGTCTATTTGCCTTTAGTAAATCAACCCCTCTGTGTCCATGGAAGTGTGCGCTGTGTAATACCGGGTGTTCCTTCCCACAGGCCTCTTCCCGCACCTGGGGGGTGTTTTACGCCGTGCTGGTGAGGAGAACCCTATGCTTCTACCACGACCGCAAACATTCCACCAAGGTAAGTGCCCAACCGTCTCACCGCTAACCTTACTTCCTTATGTAAGAGTTTATGGTTCCACAGAATCTACTACGTCGATTTTATTTAGAAACCAAGCCCATAAGAAAGCGCCTCCACTGAAAAAATCCAAGGGAAATAGGCAAAAAGAGCGCCCGCTGGACATCTTAAAAGTCCATCACCAGTTATTGTTAAGAGAATTTAGGGAGATAAAGTGTAACCAATGCGTTTTGGGGAACAAACAATCCCTATTCATCAGGGCTTGGATAAAAAAATGGAAAAGCTTGCTTTAGGACTCTAAATATAAAGCCTCCTGGAAAGTGTTCAGTGTTAAATAAGGAGTATTACTGGTCGGAATGGATAAAAGCTTCCAAGCCCCGATGAGGAGGGGCTGTTTGGCTCCTGAAATGCATCTTCCTGTTGTCTTAATTTTATAAACCTTATATGGTGGCAAAGCTGCTGGTGGGGTGGGGGGGGGAGGGGGGAACCACCAGTCCTCCTGTAGGGGGCCTGGGCACACAGGTGGGTCTGAATAGCAGAAGGAATGGGTGAGGTCGGACAGAGAGGCAATTACAGAAGAATGCCCCGTGCGGCTCTCTGCAGCTGCTGAAAGATGGTTTCTCTCCCTCTCGCCAGCTTTCAGCTGCTGCAGGGAGAGACACAGACACAGGACATCGTTCCTGTAACTGCCTCTCCCCACCTCCTTGTTCTGCCTACTTCCAATCCCCCCCCTCTCGTGTGCCCCGCCACTGTGCTGCACCCCTTTCTCCCCCTCCTGTGACACTGCCGGCCTCCGTGTCCTGTAAAAAATTTATTGTAAAAAAAAAAAAAAATTCTAAAGCATTAGTATTTTTTAAACATTGTAAAATGAAATCATTTTAAAAATGTAAAAATTCAAAAAAAAATTATACATTTTAAAAAAAAAATGTAAAAAAAAATGAAAGGGCTAATTCACACAGGTTCTCTGTTATGTTTGTGTCCACTAATGATTTTTGTGTATTTGTAGTGAAAATATTGTTTTGATATATTGGGGGCCTGCCAGGTAGGCTGTACGGGGCCCCCCGCGATTTCTAACAGCAGCCCTGTATGATGGTATAAGTCAGGGGTCTCCAAACTTTTTAAACAAAGGGCCAGTTTATTGTCTTTCAGACTTTAAGAGGGCCGGATTTTGGCCAGCAGGGGCAATAGATGCCATGGGCCCAGCATCAGTGAAAATAAATATGGCCCCAGGGTTGGTGGTCAATAGGAGGAGTAGTATCCCATCATTGGTATCGGTGGATGATATAGTGCCCCATTGTTGGCGTCAGTGGGAGGAATATTGCTTCATATTAGTGGGAGGAATGGTGCCCCAAGGGCCATATAAAGGCTCGGAAATGGCCACATCTGGCCCTCGGGCCACAGTTTGGAGACCCCTGGTATAAATGGCAGTAAACTCCCATGTATGATGTTTACCTATGGGTAAGCCTATAACAAGGCTTACCTATAGGTACAGTAAATATCTCCTAAATGTGCGCCGTTTAAGATATTTACTTTAGCTGCAGCCGGACGTCACCGGTGCATGCGCGCTAGAGAAAAGCCATATCCGGCATTCTTACTGTGGGCACCCGGCTGTGGCTTCACAGCCGGGCACCCACTACGCATGCGCGAGTGGTGCCGTGATACACTGCACAGTCATTTGGGACACGTGACAGGTCCCAGATGACTGTGCGGCGCAAGGGGAAGTGTTGTCACCAGCCCGGGCATTGAAGAAGGCAGACTACGAGGGACCCCCTAGCAACAGGCATTTAGAGGTGAGTAAAAAAAATTTTTTTCCAATTATTTTTTTATTTTTATTTTTTTTATGAATTTTGAGCTATTTTTTTTTTTTTTTTGGTGGCAACACCACTTTAAATAATAATAATAATAATACTAGCACATGACTTCAACTGCCTGCCCCCCCCCCTTTTTTTTATGCCGTTTACTACTGCTTTACAGGATATGTCAACCCAACATTTCCTATTCCTGATATGCCGTTGCTGTGTATTGCTTCCTATGTGTGAAATCCCTGGTGTTTCTGCCAGACTCTCTGCTTTCCTATTAAAAACTGACCAAACTAAGCAGGAGAACAAAGCATGGTCAGTTCTCTAGCTATGCTGGAAAGTCAGCATGCTCTACTCCAATGACCAGACTTGTCCTGACACGCCCCCCCTCGCACTGCCAATCACTAGGAAGATCAGTATGCTGCTGTTTCTCTTCCCCCAGCTCTTATGCAGCTGAGAACAGAGGAAATGTGATCACAAAAAAGGGTTGTTTTACAAGGTGAGATTTTTCATATACTTTAAGATGACCAGCTGGCATTTTGTCTATTTCCATTACAAACTTGTGGCAGCCAAAAAAAAAAAACGAATCCTAGAGAAACCAGCAGGGGATCACAGTGCAGTCACGTGTCAAGGGACAACTTGCAGCTATGTCCATAGACAGCTTGGATGGAGAAACCTGCCCATGGCCAAAGAAAACTGACATGCATAATAGTAACTCGCCCTCTATGTCTCCCAACAGAGCCCATTGTCTGCGCCCCCCCTTAACCTCACAGGCGCGCTCTGCACACCAGAATCAGACTACAACAAGAAGAGCAACTGCTTCCGCCTGAGGTCAGTGAAATGCCGGCTCACTCTTTACCATTAAATTATTCTTATTCTGGGTAAATTATCAGTCTCTTCTTGTGGTAGGTTGTCAGAGGGGAACAGGGCTGGGACAAGGGGTTGGCAGGAGGGGGCGGCTGCCCTGGTGCCTGGGTGCGGCGGGGAGTTGTGCTAGAAGGGGTGATTTGTACTAGGAGGGTGGATTTCTGTTAGGAAGGGGGAATTGGGGTGGGGGAGTTGTGCTAGAAGGGGTGATTTGTACTAGGAGGGTGGATTTCTGTTAGGAAGGGGGAATTGGGGTGGGGGTGTTGTGTAAGTAGGAATGATTGGGGGAATTTGTGCCGGGGGGGAAATTTGGAGAGGGATTTGCGCTGGGAATGGGAAGATTAGTGCTCAAATTACTATTATTATTTTCTGGGGGGGGGGGGGAGTTGCTGTCACATAGCGCTCTTACATTTTCTCTGTGGGGGGGGGGGGGGGGCGTTTGCCACCTTTGCCCTGGGAACTAGGTTACCTTGTCCCGGCACTGGTGGGGAATGCCACACTTGCTGCCAAGTTATAGAGCTTTAGGAAATCAATTACTGCATAGGGGCTCATGCACAATAACACATTAGGTAAAATGCGTTGAGTAACATCCTTTGTTATAGCATACATTGTTGTAAAATCCATTTTGATCTCTACATAATCCTGTTTCTGTTCGGAAGGGGGAATTGGGGTGGGGGAGTTGTGCTAGTAGGAATGATTGGGGGAATGTGTGCCAGGAGGGGGAATTTGGAGGGGGATTTGCGCTGGGAATGGGAAGATTAGTGCTCAAATTACTATTATTTTCTTGGGGGGGGGGGGGGGGGGTTGCTGTCACATAGCGCTCTTACATTTTTCTCTTCAGGGGGGGGGGGGGGGGCGTTTGCCACCTTTGCCCTGGGAACTAGGTTACCTTGTCCCGGCACTGGAGGGGAATGCCACACTTGCTGCCAAGTTATAGAGCTTTAGGGAATCAATTACTGCATAGGGGCTCATGCACAATAACACATAAGGTAAAATGCGTTGAGTAACATCCTTTGTTATAACATACATTGTTGTAAAATCCATTGTGATCTCTACATAATTCTGTTCTTTTTTTGCAGGTTGAGGGACGGCTCCGAGTACCTTTTCCGGGCCCCAACCAGCAAGTTGCTGCAGGAGTGGGTGTGCAAACTCCACCATAATTCCGGTGAGGGCTCATTGCGTAGGCGACTTATCCAACACTCCACAGAGTTTGAACGATGGACAAACTGGGATAGAATGCCATAGTGCCAGGCTACTGGATTGTGTGGAAATCAGGCCAGCAGAAGGCTGGTGATCTCAAACACCCGCTGGCACTTGATGCCTCCTGAGATCTCCCCGTCTGGTCTCAGCCACCTTGGGGTGTTACATCTCCACCTGTTACATTCTTCATAATATAAAATTAATTAAAACACCGTCAGGGGTGGTGAACCTTTCATAGTGGCCACTCCGTTTCGAGAAATATTAGAGACCATGAGGGGGTTTAACTCTCTGGTGTCCACCAAACACATCATGGATCATGAAATTGTTGTCTAGATGGAGCCGCTTGTTGAGGTCAGTAGATCACTGTATTTTTCCTCTTGATCTGCAGGTGTTGAAGACAAAGATCCACTCCGAGACCCGGCACTGGTGGCTGACCGCTCCCCACATCTCCCATCTCGGTGAGTGAAGGAGGAAGATATACAGATCAGAAATCATTGTTTCATCTCCATAACACTTTGCCTAAGGCAGGATTCACACCTTTGTGGTGTTGTGCGATAATGCAAATTGCACATAATCCTTTCAACGCACCTGTACCACAAGGCAAAAATGGTTGCTACTAAAATGCAGGCCTGTGTTGGGGTGTTGGGAATGTGTATTGAGGTGGCATTCAAAATAAATGATGCCACCACCCACTGCACCACAGTTCATGTGCTGGTGAGCGCAGTGGCGTAGCGTGGGTTGTCAGTGCCTGGGGCAAGGCAAGCAATTTGCGCCCCCTTACCCGTGGACGTTTAGATACCACCACCCTGATCACACTCCCGGATACCCCCCACTCTGATCACAACCCCCCAGATACCCCCACCCTGATCACATCCCCAGATACCCCCCCCCACGACACACACATACACTCTGATCACACCACCAGATCCTCCCCAAATTCTCTCTGCTCTGATCACACCCCCAGATATCCCCCAGATCCCTCCACTCTGATCACACCCCCAGTTCCCCCCAAATCCCTCCACTCAGATAACACATCCAGATACCCCCCCAGATCCCTCCACTCTAATCACACCCCCAGTTCCCCCCAGATCCCTCCACTCAGATGACACATCCAGATACCCCGCCCCCAGATCCCTCCACTCTGATCACATCCCCAGTCATCCCCCCCATCCCTCCACTCTGATCACACCTTCAGATACCCCCCCAGATTCTTCCACTCTGATCACACCCCCCATCCCTCCACTCTAATAACACCCCCAGTCCCCCCATCCCTCCACTCTGATCACACCCCCAGTCCCCACCCCCCATCCCTCCACTCTGATCACACCCCCAGTCCCTCCCCTCATCCCTCCACTCTAATAACACCCCCAGTCCCTCCCCCCATCCCTCCACTCTAATCACACCACCAGTCCCCCCCCATCCCTCCACTCTGATCACACCTCCAGACACCCCCCCAGATTCCTCCACTCTGATCACACCCCCAGTCCCTCCCCTCATCCCTCCACTCTAATCACACCCCCAGCCCCCCCCATCCCTCCACTCTAATCATACCCCCATCCCCCCCCCATCCCTCCACTCTGATCACACCCCCAGTCCCCCCCCCCCCATCCCTCCACTCTGATCACACCTCCAGATACCCCCCCAGAATCCTCCACTCTGATCACACCCCCAGTCCCCCCCCATCCCTCCACTCTGATCACACCCCCAGTCCCTCCCCTCATCCCTCCACTCTAATCACACCCCCAGCCCCCCCCCCATCCCTCCACTCTAATCATACCCCCATCCCCCCCCATCCCTCCACTCTGATCACACCCCCAGTCCCCCCCCCCCATCCCTCCACTCTGATCACACCTCCAGATACCCCCCCAGAATCCTCCACTCTGATCACACCCCCAGTCCCCCCCCCATCCCTCCACTCTGATCACACCCCATATTCTCTCCACTCTGATCACACCCCCAGTTCCCCACCATCCCTCCACTCTGATCACACCCCAGTCGCCCCATCCCTCCACTCTGATCACACCCCATATTCTCTCCACTCTGATCACACCCCCAGTTCCCCACCATCCCTCCACTCTGATCACACCCCAGTCACCCCATCCCTCCACTCTGATCACACCCCTAGTCCCCCCCCATCCCTCCACTCTGATCACACCTCCAGATACCCCCCCCCAGATTTCTCCACTCTGGTCACACCCCCAGATCCCCCACCAGATCCCTCCACTCACAGAGACAGGGGGGTTAGCTGTGTCCTGAGCAGGCAGAATATCCCCTGCAGGACTTCTGGTGGCTGCGGCAGCTGCAGCAACTATCAGGGAGTGTCCTTCACCCTGACCCCCTCCTCCGCTGGCACACGCGGCCTGATAACTCCCCTGCACAGCGTGGCACTCACTACCTGAACACACTCAGGATCTGGATCTACCCTCCGCTCCACACTGCTTTGCATGCTTGGATCCATTCTCCCTGCTTTCTCGGTGACAGCAGCTAAACAGAAGATAAACTAAAACCTCCACTCTGCACCCTCTCTCCTACCAGGCGCAGCAAGGAGGTTTTAGCTTACCTGCTGCCTTATGGTGGCACCAGCCCTGTCTGTGCCCCTCTAAATGATGCGCCCGGGGCAACCACACTGGCTCCCCCAAGCTACGCCACTGGGTGAGCATAATCACAACGCAGAGCTGTGACTCCAGCCTAAACCTTTTATTTGGGAAAAGCTCACAATGAGAAGTTCCGGGGGAAAAAAAAAGTGATAAGAAATTCAGTGGGAAGAATCCTCGGGGGCGGAGCAGTTTTTAAAAGTTTGTCGTTTTCCCTTTTTCTTGGCACTTCATCGGTTTTTCCTGCCACTAAATATAATAACTTAGGTCAGGTTTAGGATGGGATGAAGTATTGTTGATGTTTTCAGAGAATAAAAATGGGTGTCAATTCATAATAGATCGGTAACATCTACGGAATCAATATTGCTGAGTTAATTTAGCGTTTGCAAAAACTGATCAAAAACAAAAAAAAATCAGATTTCTAATGTTGAAAGAGCAATGTGGCCATTTGTGATTATATAGATATGAACTGCTAATAGCCTGGTACTAATCATGGTGCCATGGGTCACCAAATATCAGTTTAGACCTCTTGTTAAAGCTGAACTTCGGTCAGCTTTGTAATAGTTTTCCTCTACCTTGCATCAATTTGCAGTCCATTTTCCATTTACTCAAGCAGACATGAAATAATTTGCATTCCTCTCATTGACAGAGCATGGTCCCCTGAATATCCTATTTGTAGGACCAGTGGCTGCCATCAGGGCCGTCTTTAAGGCAGGGAAAAAGGGGCAGCTGCTCTGGGCCCTGTCATTGTTGTGGGGCCCAAAGCAGCTGCCTCATACTTGCCAACTATCCCAGTTTACATTCCCTTGTCCCTTGAAGTTTTAGTCCTGTGCTGTGTCCCGATATCTCAGTGTGAAGTGCTGCTACTAATGCTGCCCAGCTCTGCCCTATTGTTGTGTACAGAGGACTCACCTGCAGACCTGTGTTTACATGTAAATACTGGCATTCATATGTAAATAGCAGTGACATGCATATGTAAATAGCTGAGGCCAACTGCATTGATATGTAAATAAAGGCAGCATTCATAGGTATATCATGCCCCCCTGCAGTGAGGAGAAGATGTGCTGTAACCTATAGAAACCAGTGAGCAGTATTACTGTACAGCAATCTCTAGCAGCCAATCAACAAGCAGAAATGTGCTGTAATCTCTAGCAACTAATCAGAGAGCCTTAAGGGGTGCTGTAACCTCTAGCAACCAGTCAGTAAACAGTAATGATATGCTGTAACCTCTGGCAACCAATCGCAATCGCTGCCTGATCTGATACAGTAAACCGATTTTAAGTCTAGCTGCTATTTATTGTATGTCTCAGAGAAGGTGGAGAGCGAAATTGCATGGGGGGAGGGGGGCCCTAAGAAAATTTTTGCCCAGGGCCCAATCAGTATTAAAGACGGCCCTGGCTGCCATGCTGTCTCCTTGAGTGAGACCTTCTGAAGTTTATTCTGATCAGTGGTGACATGGTTGCATCATCCATACCTCCCAACATTTTGAGATGGGAATGAGGGACACCTACTAACAAAAGTATGTAGGCATAGGACACGCCCCTTACCACACCCCCTTAAAGGAGAAGTAACCCCCCAAAAAAAGGTTAATTAGATCCAGAAGGGCTTTTTTTTACCACTACTATTCCTTTAGATTGGCTTTTAAAATCTACAAAAGCAGCAATTTAGAAATTGGATGAAAGGTTTATCGCTGGGAAACACTTTTTGAAAGATATAAAGTGCATTTTCTATACAACTATATGTATCAGACCATATCAGGGACAAATGAGTTTGAAAGAGGGACATTGCTGCAAATCAGGGACAGTCCCTCGAAATCAGGGACAGTTGGGAGCTCTGCATCATCAGTCTCTAATGTGGGAGGTCCCAGCCAGCTAAGAATCCAGGTCTGTCCCTCTGACATTAATTGACAGGTCACGAGTCCCCAGGTCTGCCCCACACTTTGACATCAGCATGATCCGCTTGGTGTCAATTCCCACCCACACTCATGCCCACCGCTGTTGCCAATGTCCCAACCCAACATCGGACTTGTAGTTTAATGAGGCAACCAAATAAAAACAGCTTGTTACTTTGGGCTCCTGAGTAGCAAAAATCTGGGTTGCCAAGGTTCGCCATCACTGCTATAGAGGGATATGCCTGAGGTTTACTATATCCGAATGACAGCTACAGCAGTTCCACATTGCAGAGGGGGCGTCGTATGACGTCCTCCCGTGACCACGCTTTCTGCGCACCCCCTGCGGCACGCATCGGCAGAGATCTGTGATCGCTGTGTCCTCCAGATACAGCTGATCACAGATCAGGGTAAAGAGCCAATCACAGCAGCTCTTTACCATGTGACCAGCTGTGTCCAATTACAGTGTAAACAGGATTTGACGGTTATCAGCAATCCTCTCCTTACACTGACAGCACATGGATAGACGACAATCTGCACAGGAAACATCTAGAATGATAATCAGAGTGCTGATCATCAGTGTCCTGATCATTATTATTATTATTTAGGGTACTTATATAGCACCATAAATTTACGCAGCGCTTTATATATACATTGTACATTCACATCGGTCCCAACCCTCAAGGAGCTTACACTCTAAGGTCCCATTCATGCATACTAGGGCCAATTTAGAAAGAAGCCAATTAACCTACCAGCATGTCTTTGGAGTGTGGGAGGAAACCGGAGTACCTGGAGGAAACCCACGCAGGCACAGGGAGAACGTGCAAACTCCAGGCAGGTAGTGTCATGGTTGGGATTCAAACCAGCAACCCTTTTTACTGCTAGGCGAGAGGGCTACCCACTATACTACTGCAGCCCCAACAGTGCCCATCAGTGCCACATATCAATGCTTCCTCATCAGTGCACATCACCAGGCATGTACTGGCCATTGGGACTACCGGGAGTTTCCCGGTGGGCCGATGGCTCAGTGGGCCACTCTGATGTAAGGGGGCTGGTGATGGGACACTCTGATGTAAGGGGGTGCTGATGGGACACTCTGATGTAAGGGGGTGCTGATGGGACACTCTGATGTAAGGGGGTGCTGATGGGACACTCTGATGTAAGGGGGTGCTGATGGGACACTCTGATGTAAGGGGGTGCTGATGGGACACTCTGATGTAAGGGGGTGCTGATGGGACACTCTGATGTAAGGGGGTGCTGATGGGACACTCTGATGTAAGGGGGCTGGTAATGGGACACTCTGATGTAAGGGGGCTGGTGATGGGACAATCTGATGTAAGGGGGTGCTGATGGGACACTCAAAATGTAAGCGGGCCGGTCTGGATGAAGTCCAGGGCCAAATTTCTGTCCCAGTCCAGCCCTGCACATCACTGAAGGAGTAAAAATGACATAGTTACATAGTTGGTCAGGTTGAAAAAGACACAAGTCCATCAGGTTCAACCAAAAATAAATAAATACAATCCCATATCTACATATACACAAACCGAAGTAACAAATTACTTATTTACAAAATGTTATAACAGGAACTAGGAAACTATTTTTTTCAAAATGTTCTGACTTTTTCGATTGTTTAGCAAAGAATTAAAAGCCCAGTGGCCATTAAATACCACCAAAAGAAAGCTCTATCTGTCTCAAAAAAATGATTAAAACATCATATGGATACAGTGTTGCATGACCGGGCAATTGTCATTCAAAATGTGACAACACTGAAAGCTGAAAATTAGCCTGGGCAGGAAGGGGGTTAAAGTGCCGCCTTCACATGACAGATCTCTGTATTTCCACTCTCAGAGGGAACCTGCTGAATTCCTGTATACCAGACCTGTGCCAGCCAGTAGCAGTTCGAGGCAGAGACCCGGCAGAGCCACTTCTGGAGCCATTCAGTGTGCCAGCTGGTGAGTAGCCATGCCAGTGCATGGCAGACAACTTGTAGATTTATCAGCACATGTCACACTTTGACCCTCTCCACCTCCTCCTCTGTCTACAGGCGGCTGCAGAGCTGACACTCATCAGGCGAGGTCTTGGGTATCAGACAACATCCTGGAGTCTGCCGATTCAGAGTTTGATGTGAGTCTGACAGCCAGCAGGAGGCGCTCTCGCTCTTTCAGCTCAGGTGAGACCATGGCAAAATCGGTATGTAGTGCTGGCAGCCGGGATCAGGTGCCAAGAAAGGTTATGGGGCCCAAAGAAAAAGGATTGCACTTGAGAATGTGGCCAAGTTACAAAGTCATTGTTAGTAATTAAAGTGAAGCTGTGCTCACTTCACATATCTGATTATATCTAAGGGGGAAAAAAAATTATAGGCTTATTGAA